>NC_080388.1:24092019-24692019 GCF_028751815.1 Salvia miltiorrhiza | reverse complement strand
TTACATTCTCATGACAAGGCCAAGAAAGCGTCTAAGCCACGTGATAAGGTACAAACACCTGAGCCTAGTGTTGATTTGAATGATTTTGAGGAGTTTGGGGAGGATGAGGATGAGGAGACGGGCGATAAGAGTTTGGGTCCTCGAGAGCGTAGATCGTCTGCTGCTGTTCGGACTCCTTTTAAGGGTCAAAGTCCGTCTACTGCTGAGGTATTGAGGAGTCAGTACAGAAAATTCAGAAGTAGTGGATCTAAAGCCATTGCAGTTGTGACTGAGACACAAGCTCCTTTAAATCAAGAGTTCTTCGATGATGTTGAGAATATTGACCTGGACTTCACCCAAGATGTAAGTTTTAATTCATAATTTGTATTGTGTTATATACATCCTTAACTAACCTCAAAGTTTATGCTTCACAGGTCATAGAACAATACGTGCTTTTCACTCGCACATGTCTTGGGAAGATCAAAGGAAAATGCATGTCTACTACTTTAGTAGTAGGCACTGATTTTTATGTAAGTTTTACTATGATCCTTCATTTGTGATTCTTGTTTTCCTATCATTATTATTGAACTTGTATGTTGCAACTTTTTGTAGGTTGCATTGCATGCCGAGCTTACCCGACTGCATCCGAAGGATCCTAATTTTAAGAGGGCGAAGGGAAAGCCAACATATCCCAAATGGACTTTACCTGAAGGACTCGAACACTTGGTTAAAGGGCTAGAAACGAAAAATGCAACTCAACGAAAAATGCAACTCCGTGGTTGAATGCAGAATTTGTTAGTATAGTATACTAGTGTAATTTGCATTTGGTATTCTTATTGCTTTATTAAACTATAAGTTATATTTTTCTTTGAACAGATTGTTGCAATTTGTCTTGTGGGCAAGAATCAACTGTGAGAATTCGACTTCTTGATTGGAAGGTCGAGTTGTATGACTCATTGTCACACCACTTTGATGAAGGCAAGAAGTATGTGCTCAACGATGAGATGAAGCCCATTACTCGTCTCATGCCTCATCTATTAGTGCTCTTCGGTTATTGGGAGAACAACACAACTCAGATAAAGAGAGATGACGAAATAGAGCTTGATAAGATGGCGACTTGTGCCCAGTTCGCCCAGGTCGACAACCACAGTGGCGGCCCTTTCTCTTACATGTCTCTTGATCGTTTAGTTGCCACTCCTGACAAAAAGCTGAAACATTCGTGTCAAATCGACGAAAAATATATCAAGAAGTATAGGTGGATTGTATGATCTAGAATATTTTGTCTCACCCAACTTTGAAACATATTGAGACTTATTTTGAGATTTATTGAAACATATTCCATGTTATTTGCTTTTAATTTGGTATGTTGTTCACTTTATTTGATGTTGATTTTTGTATATAATTGTCTTGAATGTTGGTGGCTACCGTGATTACGATGGAGGCTGCCGTGATCACGATGGGGGCTTCCCATCGTGAGCACGATGGGAAGCTCCCATCGTGAGTCTCGGCCGGCTCCCGTCGTGTCCTTCCCTCCCGTCGTGTTCCCCGTCTCCTCCCCACCCCGTCGATGGCCACGATCGTGGACACGACCGTGCCCACGATGGCCACGATCGTGTCCACGACCGTCGTGTCCATCGTCCCCCGCCCCCCACCCCATCGATGGCTACGATCGTTGACATGACCGTGCCCATGATGGCCATCGTGAGCCACGGTTGTGCCTTCGCCCCCATCGTGCCCCGCCCTAGCCCACGCCCGTCATTCGCCCCGTCGTGCCCATGGTCGTGTGTCTACCATCGTGGACACGACGGTAGGACACGATCGTGTCCTACCGTCGTGTCCACGATGGTAGACACACGACCATGGGCACGATGGCTCTCATGGGTCATCGTGTGATTATTAAAATCATTTAATTTCGAATTTAAATATGATTATTGACTTGTTTTATGTATTATATTATGTTTAAAACTATAATTTAGTAATCAAACTTGATTTGTAATCAAAATTAAACGAATTGGAGTTATATACATCGAGATCTATGAATATCAACTTGAAAAATACTCATAACATTTCATGGAATGTTATATAGTTGTCATGACTCATTTCACTAAAACACCTAAATTATGTGTTTTAAGACAAAATGGTTTGATTAACTATGTATTAAAATGTTGTTTAGAATATATATAACATGTTCAAACATAAATTAGTCGAGTATAATATCATAAATTTCAAAAATTTCAAACAATAATAACACACGAACGTGTACCAATCGTGGACACGATGGTGTGATCGTGGTCACGATCGTGAACCATCGTGAACCACGATCGTGCCCTCCGTCATCGTGAACTATCTAAACACTCTTGATGTGTTACAACGTAATATGTGGTACTCCGATTATCGAAGGAACGAATGGACGTCGGATATGAAGTATTACTTCCTACTGAAGCTGATGAGGATGGTCGGCAATGAGGTTTGGGATGGCAGTCCACAGCATATGGAAATCGACCGCGTTCGTGACCTTTCTGCAAAAATGAACCGTGAGTTTGATGTGAATCATAGTAGACATTTTTACAACGTTAAGATTCACACATTGAGGTCCCGATATCTTTTATTTCGAAACTTCGTTAAGAATTCCAATGTGAAATGGGATCCCTTGCATAACGACATTCGAATAAGCTACGACCTGTTGCTCGAGTTATGTGCGGTATGATACAAATATTGTATTGAATATCCTTATTTCTAATAAGTTTACCTAATTTTAAGTAAAACGTTTTTGCTTTTTATTGTTGTAGATTGATAAAGGGTATGTTGCGTACCAGTGGCACGGAGACCCGATGTTTTTCTTAATCCGTGGAGTTTTTTATCGTGAGGACGATTAAATCTTTTTAGAAATATTCGTAGAAATTGTAATAAATCATGTGTGTTGTGTGATGATAATAAATGTCGATTAAATCATGTCCCATAATAAATAATGTATGTTGTGTGATGATAATAAATGTCGATTAAATCATGTCCCGTAAATGAATGTAATGAATATCACGATGGCAGATTCGATCCCACGATGGTCACGATCGTGAACACGATGGAAGCCTCCCATCGTGATCACGGTAGGAGGCTTCCATCGTGATCACGATGGGAGGCTGCCATCGTGATCATGGCAGACTGTGTGAAAAACACCAACATCCACTATCAAAAACTCAATTGATTAAAAAAATGGATAAAATTCAACCTAAATGAACATTAAAATAGATATTAGACAAAAAGTTCGTTCTAAGAGGTGACAAAAGTTTAACAACTTACATTTATTCACGGAGGGGCATTGGACATGCTCTAATATCATGACCCTCTTCTCCACAATTGCTACATCATTTTTTCTTCCGACGTCTCTGGGTCGGTTGTGCTTCCTCCGTATCATGAGATGGTTCATCTGTGACATGAGAAGGATCCTGAGAAGTTTTCTCAAACTCTGCTTCTTGAAATGGAACATTCAAATCCACCCCACCCACGGAGATAGATATTGTGCATTTTTTTCTATTGTGTCCCGTTCCATTATACCTAGAGCACACTTGACGCCGTCGTGAGGGTAGTCCTTCAACTGTTGCCGAGCACGACTCATCTTTGGACGCCCAGACTGACGTAGACTCTCCGGATCGGGAGGACTACAATAGATTGATAAGACATCTCCTGGCATATTCCATTCATTCGGATGTGGTATTGGACTAACATGTTCGGCATAAGTTTGTGTCAACTCATATTGTTTGAAATATTTGTGTACGAAATCGTACACATTCAAACCATTGCCCGCCCACCTAATAAAATAATATAATTTCGGCTTAAAAACAAATTAAAAAGTAATTAAATAAAATAATTTTTTCATACCTTATAGCGGCAATCGCATGCTTGCATGGAATTTTATCCTCATCAAACTCTCGACACTCACAAGTCCAATTCTGAAGATCGACTTGATATTGTTGATCATCCTCTTCAACTTTATACACAGGTCTGGTGGTGGCTCGAACAGTAAGACATAGACTTGCTTGCACAGAATTAGATAGCTTGTTGAAAGTAGACACCGTTAACACATGATCTCTCGATTCAGACGATGTACGTCGCTCGTCAAACCAATCCTCCAAAAGTGTGCAAAACGATTCAAGTAAAGAGCACACTGGTAAACGCCTAGCCCACCACAACCGAGAGTTAAAAGATTCCACTGCATTAGACTTCATAAATCCATAGCATTGTACCGGACACTTTGACCTAGCCCACCTCTCCGGTCCAATTTGAGAAAGTCGTCGGTGAGTTCCATCCGGACTAGCGTCGTGCAGCAATGAAAAAAAAAATTTGAACACTTCGTGACGATAAGAATATGCTACTTCATAGAAGACCGTGGCCACTGTCTTCCCATAGGGCGTTAGATTCTTCAACAGATGGTGATAACACAGTCCATGGAATGCATTTGGATACACGGCTTGAACTGCATTCCAAATGTTTTTATGTTGGTCACTCATAATTAATAAATCTTCTGGAGGATTGTAACACCGCCATAGATTGTAGAGAAAATAAGTCTATGACTCATCGTTCTCTATCGGACCGAGGCCAATTGCTAGAGAAAACACTTGATCGTTCCCATCCTTTGTGACAACAACAAATAACACTCCTCTGTTCTTTCCCTTCAAGTGGGTCCCGTCTATTACAATCACCGGTCGAAGATACTGCTCAAAAGCCCGAATACTTTGCCCGAGGGCAACAAACATGTGGCAGAACACTCCCTCACGAGTCGTCTGCAAATCATAAACAGTCCCTGGATTACGTTGTTTCAATAGATAAAGATACGATGGAAGCCTCACATATGACATATTGAAGTCACCATACATTCTCTCTATCGCCTGCTGCCTAGTTCGGACTACGAAGCAATATAGCATTTGAACGCCATACTTACTACGCATCTCAGCAATCATCTCCTTTGGCCTCAAAACAACCTTCTCATCGATTAATTTTTTGGCAAAATAATATGCAGCAACCTCGCCACTTATAGACCGTGCTGTAGTAGCGCGATTCAAATCCGTCTGACATGTGTGATCCAATGTCAACTTAGTAATTCTCCAAAGAGTTGCAGCCTCTACTGCACATAATCTAAAAGTGCAGTTCTTTCTACCACTCTTGCATATGTACACTGCACGAGAATCTGTAGAACGATCGGTTGCAAACTCTAGATAGTGCTCCAAATGATAAATTCCTACAGCTATCCTCAACTCTACTTTGGATCAAAATATGGCCCCTACCTCGAGCAGTCCGTAGGCTATTGGATGATACTCTTCCCACCCCAACTGTAATATGCTTTCAATGTGCGGAAATGGAATATCCCAATCGCGCGAGCCACATTCATGCTCAACATAGCTTGCAGTCTGATAATCCGATGAAAAATGTCGCAACTCATTGCGACGATCTTCCACATTGTCTTCAGATGTAGACTCTGCTTCATCTTCCTCACAATCCTCATCGAACACCTCTTCATCATCTTCCTCATGATACGGCATTCTTTGATCAAGATGTACAGCCGAGGTATATCCTCTCATAGTGTTGCGGCTCACATTACTATCGGGGCCGGAAGAACCGCCGTTCTCAATCACATAAACTTCTGGATCCTCTCTAGGATCTGCTAACCATCGAAGCAACTCCATATCCCCTCTCAATAAAACTTTTGCTTTAATACCATTGATGTTTGTGACGTACCATAACGTATATTCGGTCTCTTTTCGATCTCCCAAACCCTCTCTAATAAGATCCACGAGGTTATCATGATTAATTGTACCAGAATCGATATACGCAACAAAGAATTCCATAGCTATGTATGTTGATCGCTCCCAACGACCACCATGATGTATCATAATACGTCGCCCCGACATCTGAAATTAACAAAATGTAATATAAACAGTCAGAAAACCATTAAAAGTACCTTAAAACATGGACTGCCAACCCCACGATCGCAGCACACCATCATGATCACGATGGCACTCACGATCGTGTCCACCATCGTGGCCACGATGGTGGACACCATCGTGGCCACGATGATGGACACGATCGTGAGTGCCATCGTGACGACGATGGTGTGCTTCGAACATGTGGGCTAAACCTTAAACCCTAATAACATGACGTCAAAACATAAACTCTAATGTGTGACCTATTTGAAACAAAATAAACAATATTCATGATCAACATATATACTTGCATGAGATCAAAACGTTCAAACAACGAAACAATCATAAAAGCCGTTTTTAGAATGTTTTTTCACATTTTTTTCCATATTTCGTGCTTTTGAGTAGTAGACGGAGGAACAAAACATACATACCTTTATATGAAGCGAGATGAACGAAGGAACATTCGCCTCTTGATGTTTTATTCTTCCTTTATGGTTGATCTTTGGATTTCTTTGATCAGGGTTTTGGTTTTAATTCGTGGTTCTTTTTGTTTCTTTGGTTACAAATGAGAAGCTTAAGTTTTGTTTAAACAACTACAAACTTGCACAATTATTATCACCAACAACCTCTTCATTACAAAAGTTATTCCTAGTCTCAACCGAAAAGATTCACCAAATCTGCACATCATTAATGACATTCTGGAGTTCACGGCGGTCGTGACCACGTTCGAGCCATTTATCGTGAGCTTTCATCGTCCCGTCGTGCCCATCTTGCCCACGGGTGGGGGCAATCGACCATCGTGGGCACGGTCGCGGGTGTCGACGGGCACGATGTGAAGGAATATTAAATTGAATTAACGTTCCGTTTGCCCGATGATCGTTTCTTGGATTATTATTAATCTATCATACAACGATTAATCCTAACATGCTCCTATGAATTAACAGCTGCACACAGGTGTTAGGATTTACTTACTTGTGAATCGGATGCACAGATGATTGATGATCGAATCGAACGACTCCAGTTCTGATCTTCTAGACTGTATCCCGCTCTAGTCTCACCGTTGGATGGACAACGAACTGTGAGAAAACCCAAGACAGAAAGCTCCCACGGTTTCCTGCGCCTTCTCTCAGTTCTCAAACTCTAATAATTATCAGTGTATTTTTCCTGAGAGCTGACAGCTGTATTTAATAATACAGAAAGAGGGAGGAGACGCCAGTATTAGAGTAGGGCACGATTTCTGTTCCTTTCTGGGCTAGGAGACTTTGGGCCAGTCCAGGGACCAAATACAAGGAATAAAGATGGGCCTCAAATAAATTAATTTATCTATGGTCAGCCCAGACCATAATTAATTTATAAATATTAGTTCATTCCACTAGAGAACCAATATTGACTTACCCCTTTATTACCGGTGATGAGTCGGGGCTTGTATTTAGACTTATTAAATTCTCGTATTTAAAATCTCCGACATCCATTAATTAATTATAGCTCTGACAGCCTTAATTAATTAATCTCTTTGTAATCCTTAAGCAGTACCACTCAAACCTTATTATTGCACCTGAACTTAATCAACCTGCAGGGTTTAGTGCAATAAACATTATTGAGCTCCTTAAGGGGATGTCATTATCCTATACGGATACGAGTACCAATACAGATAATCAGATATCATATATTAACTGCTATCACCCAAAATACAGAGTACTCAAGTTACTATATAACTCTCGCTCATAGTAATTCAAAGTGATAGACAAATCAACATATATATCTGACTTCTTATTAGTATTAAGATCTTATAAGTCACCGAGATCTCTAATTCTTCACTTAGGTCAGATAGAAGAATATATCTCACTGTGGTCCTATCAATACGTATTACGTACCAGTATAGATAAGTAGTCAAGACAAACTACTTCCATCTATACCGCAACCTAAACCAATAACTTGTCTTAGAGTTATTTCGGTTGTGATCATATTATATCTCTTAAGGTTAATCCAATTATATGGTCTTCTGTGATCTACAACACACCATATAATCTACTTATATAGAGATAAAGAACATACATATGCAATCATGAACCCAATCAGATAGGAGATTAAATAGTGAAAACAGGAATCATTCTGTACAAGCATAAAACGTTCTTGCTTTCAGTATACAAATCCAACAATCTCCCACTTATACTAAAGCAAAACTTTTAGTATACAATGTGTCTAAATACTAGCTATTACAACATCCACTTCACTCTTTGCTTCTTCTCCCACTTATACTGAAAGTTTTTCTCTAAGTGGGTGGCATCAACCGCAGTCCCATCCTCGAGCATGCTTCTCGTAGGCCTTTTGCGGTAAGCTCTTCGTGAAAGGATCAGCTAAGTTCTCCAAGGTGTTAATCTTCTCAACTAGCACATCTCGTCTGCTTACGATTTCTCGTATGATGTGGTACTTTCTCTCTATGTGTTTGGTCTCCTTGTGGCTCCTGGGTTCCTTAGAATTTGCCACTGCACCCGAGTTATCACAATAAATTATGATACTCTTAGGCAAATTAGGTACCACTCCTAGATCCAAGAGGTAGTTCCGGAACCATACAGCCTCTTTAGCAGCTTCGGAAGCAGCTACATACTCGGCTTCCATGGTAGAGTCTGCAATGCACTTCTGCTTTGCACTCCGCAATGATACGGCTCCACCTCCCAAGGTAAACACATATCCAGAGGTAGATCTCTTCTCATCCCGGTCAGCCTGAAAATCCGAATCGGTGTAACCCAAAGGAAATAGACTGTCTGACTGGTAAACTAGCCTATAATCTCGAGTCCTCTTCAGGTACTTGAGAATATGCTTTACCGCAGTCCAGTGTCCTGGTCCAGGGTTCGACTGATATCTTGCAACCATGCCAACGACATAGCAAATATCAGGTCTCGTGCAGAGCATCGCATACATGAGGCTACCTACGGCGGAAGCATAGGGTATCTTCCTCATCTCCTCAACCTCACTAGGCGTCTTAGGACACATGTCCTTAGACAGAGGAATGCCATGTCTAAAAGGTAGCAAGCCTTTCTTGGCATTTTGCATGCTAAAACGAGCAATCACAGTATCAATGTAGGTCGCTTGAGATAAGCTCAACATCCTTTTCTGGCGATCACGGACAACCTTGATCCCCAGGATGTACGCTGCATCTCCTAAGTCCTTCATTTGAAACTGTTCGGATAACCATTTCTTTATGTCCGATAATAGCTCAACATTGTTGCCAATGAGGAGGATATCATCTACATAAAGTGCAAGGAAAACCACGTCACCATCGGCATCTAAACGGTACACGCAACTTTCGTTTTCACAGCGAGTAAATCCATAGGATTTAATCACCTCGTCAAAATGCTTGTTCCATGACCTCGAAGCTTGCTTAAGTCCATAAATGGACTTCTTCAACTTCCAAACAAGATGCTCTTCGCCCTTCTTCACAAACCCTTCAGGTTGCTGCATATAGATGTCCCTTCCTTCTTCAAGGAAACCGTTTAGAAAAGCGGTTTTGACATCCATTTGCCAAATCTCAAGGTTCATGTGGGCTGCTATGGCAAGGAGTATTCGGATAGACTTAAGCATGGCAACCGGCGAAAAAGTTTCATCATAATCTATACCCTGTTCCTGGGTATAGCCTTTCGCCACCAGTCTAGCTTTAAAAGCTGCGACTTCGCCATCCGAATCTCGCTTTCTCTTGTATACCCACCTACTACCTATAGCCTCAAAGCCATCAGGTAGTTCAGTTTTCTCGTATACACCCATAGCAGTCATGGATTCTATTTCAGAAACCATGGCGTCGTACCAAGAATCTGCATCCTGCTCTTTCATCGCTTGTCTATAGTTATCAGGGTCGACATCCTTTTGTTCATCAACAGGAAGAAGATCCGAAGATTCTCCCAAGAACATAAATCGATCGGGTTGAACTACAACCCTCCCACTACGACGAAGCGGTGGTGGTACAGCTGTGACAATGGTTTGTGCAGTATCCTGTGGTGCATTCACTTGCACACTTGGCTGGGGTGATGGAATCGCCTTTCCATTGCCTTCGATTTCTTGAAGGACAATCTCGGACTTAGACTTGTGGTTATCTATATAATCCTGTTCCAAGAATCGTGAGTTGGTGCTAACAACCACTTTCTGATCCTTAGGATTATAAAAATAACCACCTCTCGTTCCCTTAGGATATCCTATAAACATCATTAATTCGCATCTAGGCTCCAATTTCTTCGCTTCCTTGTCTAGCACGTATGCAGGACAACCCCATATCTTTATATGGTACAAGCTGGGCTGACGCCCTGACCATAACTCGATAGGAGTTTTAGGAACCGATTTGGACGGTACCTGATTCAGCAAATAAACAGCTGTTTCCAAAGCATATCCCCAAAACGAGATAGGCAATGATGCATAGCTCATCATAGATCGTACCATTTCCATAAGAGTTCTGTTTCTTCTCTCTGCTACACTATTCTGTTGGGGAGTACCCGGTGCAGTCAATTGGGATGTAATCCCACATTCTGACAAGTATTGCAAGAACTCGTTTCCGAGGTATTCGCCACCGCGATCAGACCGCAATGACTTGATAGATTTACCCCTACTCTTCTCCACCTCCGCCTTGAATTCTTTGAATTTCTCAAAGCATTCAGACTTGCGTTGAAGTAGGTAAATATACCCATATCTTGAGTAATCGTCAATGAAAGTGACGAAGTACTCATACCCTCCACGAGCCTTTGTGGACATTGGTCCACACAAGTCAGAGTGAATAAATTCTAACACATGTGAGGCCCTATTCCCCTTGGCCTTGAAAGGCCTTGCCGTCATCTTTCCTTCTATACAGGATTCGCAGGTTCTAAATGGAACAGCTTGAAAGTCTTTCAAGACTCCATTTGAAACGAGCCTTTGGATCCTATTTAGATTGATGTGGCCTAACCTTAGGTGCCACGCATGCGTATATTGTTCATGAGAATAATACTTCCTCTTATTCGGATTAGGACAGATTTGTGATGTAGATGCAACATGGACATAATTTTTAATTGGACATGTAATAGTATAGAGAGAGTTGTTCAAAATTCCGGAGCAAATAGTCATGTTATTTTTCATGATAGAGACACCCCTATCAAAAGTAACAGAATATCCATCCAAAAATAACTTTGAAACAGAAATTATGTTCCGCCGAAAATCCGGCACATATAAAATATCTCTCAAAACTAAAATGTCATCACCAAAACATAAAGATAAATCTCCAATAGCAACAGCTGCGACCTTCGACGCATTGCCCATGGAGATGGTGATCTCATCACTTTCCAGCTCCCTTGTCGGCTTGAAGCCCTGCAAGGTGTAACAAACATGATCAGTTGCCCCCGTATCCACTACCCATGAATGAGTAGAAAACGAAGCTAAACATGTTTCAGTTACTAAAACTTGTGACGTACCTTGTCCCTTTGCCTTGAGCATCGGACAATCTTTCTTCCAATGCCCAGTCTTGCCGCACTTGAAGCACTTCCCTTTTCCCGTCGGCTTCTTCACGCCGCCGCTAGGGCCGTCCTTTTTGGCTTTGCCACTCCCACTAGCTTCATTGTCATTCTTGCCCTTTGGACCTTGCCACTTCTTTTTCCCGCCTTTCGACGAAGAAGTAGATCCCTTGGCAGCGACAAGAACCTCTTTCCCTTTTCGCGAGCCCATGACTCCCTCCGCCGCAACTAGAGCATTCAACAACTCATTGAGAGTATAGTTGGCCTTGCTCATAACGACGTTGAGACGAAAGTTCTCATAGGATTTGGGGAGAGTGTTGAGGATGATATCGACTTTGGCTTCGCCTTCGATACCCCCTCCTAGCAGATCAAGCATGTCAAATAAATTTATCATATGCATGACATGATCGTGCACATAACTGCCCTCGCTCATAACACATGCTAAGATTTCTCTCATGATGTTAAAGCGGGCAGATCTTTCGGACTCCCCATAAACCTCAGAGAGATTTAACATGATCGTAGTCGCATCGTCCATGCCCTGATGCTGGAGTTGCAAAGTTTGCGACATAGTCATCATAATATAGCACTTGGCCATATTATTTGACTTGTGCCACCTCCTATGCGCCTCACGTTCCACATCAGTTGACTGATCAGTTAAAGCCGCGGGACGTGGAGTGGTAAGCACAAAACTGTGCTCATCAGCGTTAAGAATGTACATGATGTGGCGTTTCCATTCGGTATAGTTAGGACCGGTGAGAGGATTGTTTGCTAGAATATTAATTATCGGAGACATAGACATATCTGAAAGTAAACAATTTAAACATGTAAGAACATGAACGCATATAGTTCGTAACAATAATATTGTAACCTTTTGATAAAACAATATTAGTGAAACCTCCAATTGCTCAAAGAATTCTATGTGCAAGCCACGAGGGGTGGACGTTTACACATAAACTCCTCAACCAGACTATTAACCTAGTCGTTTAATTTCCATCCATGTCAACTTAACCTTTTGACAAAGGAAATTAATAATTGGCTCCTTTAACTAGACCATATCATTATCAAGAAGGGACTCCGAGAGGGAGTTGTACATTGTACTTGAAATGATATCTAAGCAATGACCACATTTTAACCTTGAAAATTAAATTCTTGAAATTAACATACTCATGCGGACCATGTCGCTTTCAATTTAACTTTCTTGGTTATCTTATTTAATTGCATTCTCCAAAGTACTTGTGAAAACTATACAAGTAAGCCACGAGGGGTGGACGTTTACTGCATAACTCCCACTACTTTAATGGTTTAAATATTTTTTATAGAAACCACTTCTGACAAACTTATGAAAAACAAATGTGAAGTAAGCCACGAGGGGTGGACGTTTACTCACATTGCTAATCACTTTGTCTAGAGACCGCATGTGGAGGTCTAAAATAATTTTAATTGCTTAAAATTATTAAAACTGTTTAGTCTTTTTCATTCAAAAGGTTTGTACATGCTCAAGCACATAATCCTAATCATGCTTTTCTAGAACGCAACATGTAAAACATGCTTAAGAAAACGATAAACCTACTATCATGCTTGTCTAAGCGCAGTTAATAAAGCATATTAACAAGCAGAGACGAACAAAAGCAAGTTAAGAGCATAAAGGATTAACACCACGACATGCAAAGAACAATAATAAAAGAATTAAAATTCTTCATGACCCATTCGTGGAATCCCAAAACTATTCTATTTTTAAAGAAAAAAATAAAATAAAAAACTAGCCCAAAACAAAATAAAACTCGGCCCGAACACATAGGCCCGTCTTTGGAAAAACTAGGGTTTGGGCCCCCTAGGGTTTGAAACGCAGCTAGGGCTTGGAAACCCTAGCCGCCGCCGCTCTTGGCAGCCTCCACCGCCGCACAGCAGCCACGCGGTGCACTGCCCAGCGCACGGTCGGCAGCAGCCACCTCCCGGCAGCAGCCGCCTCCCGGCAGCAGCAACAGACGACCCTCGGCAAAGCAGCTTCCAGTGCGGCCTCCAGCGCGGGCGCAGCAGCAGACTCCGGCGTGGACTGGACAGCAGCGGCATCAGCGGCAGTGCGCCGCCCGCTGGGCGCGCAGCGCGCAAAACGCGCAGGCGCTGCCCCGGGCGTGCACAGCCCTGTCGCCCGCCTCCTTCCCGCCCGTCTGATCCGCACGAGCAGCAGCAGCAAGGGCGCACGGCGCCTGCCCAGGCGCGCGGCGCACAGCGCGCAAGCGCTCGTGCGCGCGCGGCCCTCGGCGCCGGCAGCCTTGTTCGCTCCGTGCCCGACGCGCCTCCGTTACTCCAAACACCGTTCTGTCGTTGTTGATTCATCGCCGTTCTCGTCTCGCTCCTCAGATTTTACAGATTACAACGAAAAATAAATACAAATTGAAATTCTAATCTAACCACAGATTTTCTTGTGGTGAAAAATGATTACAACGTCAAAACGACGTATTCTAATCTATTAATGATGGACACGATCGTGAGTGCCATCGTGACGACGATGGTGTGCTTCGAACATGTGGGCTAAACCCTAAACCCTAATAACATGACGTCAAAACATAAACTCTAATGTGTGACCTATTTGAAACAAACTAAACAATATTCATGATCAACATATATACTTGCATGAGATCAAAACGTTCAAACAACGAAACAATCATAAAAGCCGTTTTTAGAATGTTTTTTCACATTTTTTTTCCATATTTCGTGCTTTTGAGTAGTAGACGGAGGAACAAAACATACATACCATTATATGAAGCGAGATGAACGAAGGAACATTCGCCTCTTGATGTTTTCTTCTTCCTTTATGGTTGATCTTTGGATTTCTTTGATCAGGGTTTTGGTTTTAATTCGTGGTTCTTTTTGTTTCTTTGGTTACAAATGAGAAGCTTAAGTTTTGTTTAAACAACTACAAACTTGCACAATTATTATCACCAACAACCTCTTCATCACAAAAGTTATTCCTAGTCTCAACCGAAAAGATTCACCAAATCTGCACTTCATTAATGACATTCTGGAGTTCACGGCGGTCGTGTGTTGGATTTGTATACTGAAAGCAAGAACATTTTATGCTTGTATACAATGTTTCCTAAGTTCACTATCTAATCTCCTATCTGATTGTGTTCATGATTGCACATGTATGTTCTTTATCTCTGTATAAGTAGGTTATATGGTGTGTTGTAGATCACAGAAGACCATATAATTGGAATAACCTTAAGAGATATAATATGATCACAGCCGAAATAACTCTAGGACAAGTTATTGGTTTAGGCTGCAGTATAGATGGAAGTAGTTTGTCTTGGCTACTTGTCTATACTGGTACGTCATTACGTATTGATAGGACCACAGTTTGAGATGTATTCTTCTATCTGACTTAAGTGAAGAATCAAGATCTCGGTGACTTATAAATCTTAATACTAATAAGTATTCAGATATATATGTTAACTCGTATATCACTTTGACTTACTATGGGCGAGAGTTAAATGCTAACTCGAGTACTCTGTATCTTGGGTGATAGCGGTTAATATATGATATTTGATTATCTGTATTAGTACCCGTATCCGGTATAGGATAATGACATCCCCTTAAGGAGCTCAATAAGGTTTATTACGCTAAACCCTGCAGGTTGATTAAGTTCAGGCGTAATAATAAAGTTTGAGTGGTACTGCTTAAGGAATTATTAAGAGATTAATTAATTTAAGCTGTCAGAGCTCTAATTAATTAATGGATGTCGGACATTTTAAATACGGAGATTTAATAAGTCTAAATACAAGCCCCGACTCATCACCGGCAATAAAGGGGTAAGTCAGTATCGGTTCTCTAGTGGAATGAACTGATATTTATAAATTAATTATGGTCTGGGCTGACCATAGATAAATTAATTTATTTGAGGCCCATCTTTATTCCTTGTATCTGGTCCCTGGGCTGGCCCAATGTCTCCTAGCCCAAGTAGGGCAGAAATCGTCCCTCACAAGAAAAGGAGCGCCCCATACGTATTTAATTATCTATTAAATACAGCTGTCAGCTCTCAGGAAAATACACTGATAAAATTAGGGTTTTTGAGAGCAGAGGGGGCGCAGGAAACGTGAGAGGCATTCTGTCTTGGGAATTTCCATAGCTCGTTGTCCATCCAACGTTGGAAATTGAGCGGGATACAGTCGAGAAGATCAGAGCTGGAGTCTGAATCATTCGACGCGATCATCAACCATCTGTGCATCCGATTCTCAAGTAAGTTTTCCTAACACCTGTGTGCAGCTGTTAAATTCATAGGAGCATGTTAGGAATTAATCGTTGTATGATGAATTAATAATAATCCAAGAAACGATCATCGGGCAATCGAGTATTAATTCAACTTAATATTCCTTCAATTGGTATCAGAGCCCAGGATTAATTTCTTGGCTCTATTATTAATTTGTGTACGATTAATAATTTGCGTTGTTTTAAACTGCTGTTGTTCTTCGTGATTCGTTGATTCGTGGAATACGTCGGTTTGACGTTGTAATTGTTTTTCCACCACGAGAAAATCCGTGGTTAGATTAGATTTTCGAATTGTATTCGTTTTTCTGTTGTAATCTGTAATTTTGGAGAACAAACGAAGAACACGAAGAACGGGGATGAGGCTGTTTGCCGATTCAGGCTGCCGCGCCGCTGGTGGGCGCCACCGTGTCTGGTGCTAGTCGGGCAAGGCGTGGCGAGGCGAGGAAGACCGGGAGCGAGGGGCTGTGGGCGCCGAGGGGCAGCGCGCGCGCGGGTGCGTCCACACCGTGCGCAGCGCGCCCAGATCGGCGACCGCGCGGCCGCTGCTGTGATCTGGTCTGTTCTGTGCGCTGAAGGCGAGGATGGCAGGAGCTGGGCGAGGGCTGGAAGCCACCGGCAGGGGCGGTGCGCGCCCGGGGCCACGCCTGCGCGCTCTGCGCGCTGCGCGCCCGGCGGGCGGCGCACTGCCGCTGCTGCCGTTGCTGTTGCCGTCGGGTGCTGCTGCTATCGCCGAGATCATCGAGGAGTTGCTGCTGTTGGAGGCTGCCGGAAGGGAGCTGGTGCAGCGGTCGAAGAAGGTGGCGGCGCCGCCCTAAGCGGCGAAACCCTAGGCGGCGTTTTTTTTTCCCGCAAACCCTAAACCCAGACGCGGGTCAGAGGGGTGAAGACCCGGATCCGAGGCGCGGATCCGGGTACAGTTCGCGGATCCGGGTAGCAGTTCGCGGGCCTGGGCTTCTCCTTGCGTTTTGGGCTGCTGAACGGGCTTTGAGGGCTGGGCCGCGGCTTTTGGGCCCAATTGCTGGGCTGGAGAGTTTTTTCAGCCTATTTTAGGCGTTTTTGGGCTTTTTTTGTCCAATTTTATTTATTTTATTTTCTTTTAAAATAGAATAAATGTTGGGTTTCCACGAATGGGTCACGAAGAATTTTTAATTCTTTAATTATGTTCTTTGCATGTCGTGGTTGTTAATCCTTTATGCTCTTTGCATGCTGTTTTTGTCTCTGCTTGTTGATATGTGTTTATTAACTGCGCTTAGACAAGCATGCTAGTTTTATCGTTTTCTTAAGCATGTTTTAGAATTCTGAGCATGTTTTACATGTTGCGTTCTAGATGAGCATGTTTAGGATTATGTGTTGAGCATGATCAAACCTTTTGAATTAAAAAGACTAAGCTGTTGATAATTTTATGGATGATTAAAAATTATTTAGATTGCCACAAGCGGTCTCTAGACAAAGTGTTTAGCAATATGAGTAACGGTCCACCCCACGTGGCTTACTTCATGTTTGTTCTTTCATAAGTTTGTCAGATGAGGTTTCTATAAAAATATTTAAATCCATTAAAGTAGTGGGAGTTATGCAGTAACGGTCCACCCCACGTGGCTTACTCGTATAATTTTTCACGAGTACTTTAGATGATGGATTTAAATAAGATAACCAAGAAAATTAAATTGAAAGCGGCATGGTCCGAGTGAGTATGTCAATTTCGAGAATTTAATTCTCAAGGTTAAATTGTGGTTATTACTTAATAATTTTTAATCTTAAAATTATATAGACCTCCACATGCGGTCTCTAGACAAAGTGTTTAGCAATATGAGTAACGGTCCACCCCACGTGGCTTACTTCGTATTTGTTTCTCATAAGTTTGTCAGAAGAGGTTTCTATAAAAAATATTTAAACCATTAAAGTAGTGGGAGTTATGCAGTAACGGTCCACCCCACGTGGCTTACTTGTGTAATTTTCACAAGTACTTTGGAGAATGGTATTAAATAAGATAACCAAGAAAATTAAATTGAAAGCGACATGGTCCGAGTGAGTATGTTAATTTCGAGAATTTAATTTTCAAGGTTAAAATGTGGTCATTGCTTAGATATCATATCAAGTACAATGTACAACTCCCCCACGGAGTCCCTTCTTGATGATGATATGGTCTAGTTAAGGTGCCAACTATTAATTTCTTTTGTCAAAAGGTTAAGTTGACATGGAAATTAAATGACTAGGTGAATAGTCTGGTTGAGGAGTTCGTGTGTAACTGTCCACCCCACGTGGCTTACATATGGAATTCTTTGAGCCGTTGGAGGTTTCATTAATATTGTTTTATCAAAAGGTTACAATATTATTGTTACGAATTATGTGCTTTATGTTCGTTACTTTCAGATATGTCTATGTCTCTTATTGTTTATTTATTCTTGCACAAAGTCTTTTAACCGGTCCACATATATAAAATGGAAACGCAGTTTTGGATTTCTATCTTTATCACAAACTAACACAATTTTTGTGTTGCTTACTACTCCACGTTCTATTGGTCCGAACAATGAGTCAACTGATGAGAAAAAGGAATTACATAAAAGGTGGCATAAGACGAATAATGTGGGTATATGCTATATTATGAGTATAATGTCACAAACCTTGTAGTTCCAACATCAGGGCATGGACGATGCTATTAGCATCATGCTGAATCTCAAGAAAGTGTTCGGAGAGTCGGACTGAGCTGCTTATTTAAATTTGATGAGAGTAATCTTGTTATTTTTATGAGTGAGCACAGCTCAGTGCACGAGCATGTCATGCAAAGTTTGACGAACTTGACTTGCTCAGTGGGAGTATCGACGGTGAGGCAAAAGTCGATATTATCCTGAACTCTCTTCCCAAGTCTTTTAATTAAGAACTTCCGCCTCAATGCTGTTATGAGCAAGAAAGATAATACTCTTTTTGAGTTGTTGAATGCTCTAGTTACGGCTAAGGAAGTTGTGGGAAAGAGATGTGCAAGCACTTGTTATTGCCAAAGGGGAGCCATCTTCTTCGTCGAATGACGGGAAGAAGAAGGGTCCAAGGGGCAAGAAAGACAAGGGAAATAGTGGGAGTAGTGGTGTGATAAGATTGAGTATTGGAGATTTTTTCTTTCAATACTCAAGGCAAAGGGTTAAGGTACTTCACTTGCTATAGTAACTGAGACATATCAGCTCATTTTCTACTCAGTTGTGAGTAGTGGATAACGAGAGAAACTGATAACGATTGTTACACCTTGCATGGCTTTTTTATAAGCTAACAAGGAAGCTGAGAAGTGATGAGATGATTGTCTTCGTAGGCAACGTGACTAGAGTCACAGTTGTTGCAATGGGAGACTTGTCTTTAAATCTTAAAGACAAAGTTTAGTTTTGAGAGTTCCTTATCATGTTCCAAAATTTTGAATAGATGGATCTTATGTCATTTTTGATAGTGGTGTTTTCTATCATAAGAAATGACAAAGTTGTCTATTCCGGTATTTTGAACATCTCTCTTCATACTATAACTTGTCTACAAAATACCTTTATATTGCATTTACATCATCGAACAAAAGAAAGAGAAAAGTTAAGGCTAATCTCTCATGAGGATCTTACACATATATTGATACCCTAGATTAGGTCACATCTATCTTAACAGGATCCAAAGGCTCGTGTCTAAATAGTACATTGGATTTAATCCAGGTTGTACCATTTGGAACCTGCGAATCCTGTATAGAGGAAAAGATGGAGACCGGGTCATTCATGGCAAAGGGGATAAAGGGCTAATAATGTGTTAGGAATGATCTTTTCTGATTCATTGTCAGTGTTTGGGATTCCAACCCAGTTTACTACACCGTGTAATCCCTATATAAGATGGTGTGGTGGAGAGAAGAAATAGGTCACTCTTGGAAAAATATGTTCGATGATGAGTTATGTATCTTTGCAATTAGTCCTAAAGAATCAGAAGGTGGTTATTAGCAATGACACACGATTCTTAGAAGTGGACTATGAGAATAATCACTAATCCAAGTCAGATAGTGTGCTTCAAGAAATTGAAGACATTAGACAGGCGATTTCATCACCCAAGCCAAGTGTGCAAGAGTTTTGTACCACAAGACACTGCACGCACTGTTGACACACATGTGCCACCACAGATCCATTGTAGTGGGAGGGTTGTGGGACAACCCGATCAATTTATGTTCTTGGGAGAATCTTTGGATTCAGTCCCTGGTAGTGAATATAAGAGAATCGACCCAGATATCTACTTGGAATTAGTGGAAGACGAGAATGTAGATTTCTGGCACGCCTCAATGGAGCAATCCATTAAGAATATGGTTGTATACTAAGAAAATCTTGCTACCAGAATGCCGTAAAGTCATAGGTTGCAAGTGAGTATACAAGAGAATGATAAGTCCGAATGAGCAAGGTCGTAGCTTTTAAAGCTAGACTGGTGGCGAAAGGTTATGCCCAGTGTGAAGGTATAGGTTATGATGATATTTTCGCCAGTGCCATGCTCAGAACATTCGGATCATTTTACCCATAGCAGCTCACTTAAACCATCGAGGTTACGTGAGGGAGGGAGAGAAACATCTCGTGTCAATCGCTCTCGTGTCATCGGTGATGTGGTTTATCTTGCATTTTATGTAAACAATATCCTCCTAATTGGCGACAATATGGAGCTATTGTTAAGACATAAAGTAATGGTTATCCGAACAGTCTCATATGAAAGACTAAGGAGGTACAGTATACATCTTTGTGATCAAAGTAATAAGGGATCACTAGAAAAGGATGTTGGGCTTATCTCGAGTGTCTTACATTGATACTGAGAATACTCGTTGTAGTATGAATACCGCCAAGAAAGGATTGCTAACTTTTAGATATGGCGTTCCTTTATCTAAAGACTATGTCTTAAGATGCCTATTAAGGTTGAGGAAATGAAGGCAGTATTCTATGTTTCCGCAGTAGATAGCTTCATGTATGGATTGCTATGTACGAGATCTTATATTTGCTATGCAGTTAGCATGATTGTAAGATATCAGTATAATCCTAGTTAAGGACACTGAATTGTGGTAAATTATATTCTCAAGTCCCTGACTAGAGAATAAGGATAGTCTACCAGTTAGACAGTTTAGTTCCTTTTTGGATTATATGATTTCGGATTTCCAGGCTGACCGGAACCAAGAATAATTACCTCGAGCTATGTGTTTTTTTTTTCTTGGGAGGTAAAACCTTTTGGTTTGACCACTACCTCCAGGATCTAAGGGTAATTCCTAGTTTGCGTGGGAGCATCACCTTCGTGATACCTCAAGTGCAGTTGCGAACTCTAAGGAATCCAAGAACCACAAGGGGTTAAACACATGGAGAGTAAGTACCAAGTTATACGATTATTCGTAAATCGAGGTTTTTGTGCTCAAAGAATAAATTCTCACATATTGGAGAAACCTACTAATCTTTCACAAAAGGCTTATCGCAAATGGTCATTGAAAGATGGGAATGCGATTGATGCCAGATTGATGCCACCCACTTAGGAAACTTTAAGTATAAGTGGGAGAAGTGTTAGGTGATTGGTAAATAGATGCATTGTATACTAAAAGTTTGCTTTAGTATAAGTGGGAGATTGTTGGATTTGTATACTGAAAGCAAGAACATTTTATGCTTGTATACAATGTTTCCTAAGTTCACTATCTAATCTCCTATCTGATTGTGTTCATGATTGCACATGTATGTTCTTTATCTCTGTATAAGTAGGTTATATGGTGTGTTGTAGATCACAGAAGACCATATAATTGGAATAACCTTAAGAGATATAATATGATCACAGCCGAAATAACTCTAGGACAAGTTATTGGTTTAGGCTGCAGTATAGATGGAAGTAGTTTGTCTTGGCTACTTGTCTATACTGGTACGTCATTACGTATTGATAGGACCACAGTTTGAGATGTATTCTTCTATCTGACTTAAGTGAAGAATCAAGATCTCGGTGACTTATAAATCTTAATACTAATAAGTATTCAGATATATATGTTAACTCGTATATCACTTTGACTTACTATGGGCGAGAGTTAAATGCTAACTCGAGTACTCTGTATCTTGGGTGATAGCGGTTAATATATGATATTTGATTATCTGTATTAGTACCCGTATCCGGTATAGGATAATGACATCCCCTTAAGGAGCTCAATAAGGTTTATTACGCTAAACCCTGCAGGTTGATTAAGTTCAGGCGTAATAATAAAGTTTGAGTGGTACTGCTTAAGGAATTATTAAGAGATTAATTAATTTAAGCTGTCAGAGCTCTAATTAATTAATGGATGTCGGACATTTTAAATACGGAGATTTAATAAGTCTAAATACAAGCCCCGACTCATCACCGGCAATAAAGGGGTAAGTCAGTATCGGTTCTCTAGTGGAATGAACTGATATTTATAAATTAATTATGGTCTGGGCTGACCATAGATAAATTAATTTATTTGAGGCCCATCTTTATTCCTTGTATCTGGTCCCTGGGCTGGCCCAATGTCTCCTAGCCCAAGTAGGGCAGAAAAACGCCTACACCCTAAAACTGGCGCCCCACTCTTCTTTCTGTATTATTAAATACAGCTGTCAGCTCTCAGGAAAATACACTGATCAAAAATTAGGGTTTTGAGAGCAGAGAGGGGGCGCAGAACGTGATTGGCTTTTCTGTCTTGGGAGTTCTCATAGTTCGTTGTCCATCCAACGTTGGGAATTGAGCGGGATACAGTCGAGAAGATCAGAGCTGGAGTCTGAATCATTCGACGCGATCATCAACCATCTGTGCATCCGATTCTCAAGTAAGTTTTCTTAACACCTGTGTGCAGCTGTTAAATTCATAGGAGCATGTTAGGAATTAATCGTTGTATGATGAATTAATAATAATCCAAGAAACGATCATCGGGCAATCGAGTATTAATTCAATTTAATATTCCTTCAATTGGTATCAGAGCCCAGGATTAATTTCTTGGCTCTATTATTAATTTATGTACGATTAATAATGTGCGTTGTTTTTAACTGCTGTTGTTCTTCGTGGCTTGTTGATTCGTGGGATACGTCGGTTTGACGTTGTAATTGTTTTTCCACCACGAGAAAATCCGTGGTTAGATTAGATTTTCGAATTGTATCGCCGGGCGTGTGGCAGAACGGGGGCGAAGTCTGGGGCGTGGTCTGTCGGCAGCAAGCGCCGGGGTCTGCCGAAATAGACCAGCGACTGCCGAAGATGCAGACGGGCAGGGCGCTGTGCGCCGCGAGCCACCGCCACCGTTGGCTGAATCGTTCTCGGCGTCTGCGGTTGGGGGCGCTCCGGCGTTCCTTACTGGCTCGACTGCCAGAGCGTGCGGACGGAGGGTGCGGCGACAGAGGGAAGTCGCGGCGCTGCAACGCTGGTGTCGGGTGGAAGCTCACCGGAGCAGCAGCGATGGCTGAAGACGTCGCCGGCAGGAGAGCAGCTGCGATTTAATCGCGCTCCATCTCCACCCCAATCTCGCTGGCGGCGGTTTCCCAGGGCGAAGGCGGCGTGCGGCGGCGTCATTGCGTGTGGGTAGCTGCCAGCGGCGCCGCTCTTGGCAGCAGAAGAGCCTAGGCGGCGCGAAAGGGTTTCGAAACCCTAGCAATGGAAGGTGCAGGCGGGTCAGAGGAGATGCAGATCCGGGTCTGGTTCGCGGATCCGGGTACAGTTCGCGGGTCTGGGCTGCTCCTTGTGGATCTGGGCCGCTGCTGGATGGGCCTGGGCGGCTGGGCCGCGCGTTTTGGGCCCAAACAAGGGCTGGATCAGTTTTTTGAGCCTGTTTAGGCGTTTTTTGGGCTTTTTATTGTCCATTTTTATTTATTTTATTTTCTTTTAAAATAGAATAGATGTTGGGTTTCCACGAATGGGTCACGAAGAATTTTAATTATTTTAATTATGTTCTTTGCATGTCGTGGTTGTTAATCCCTTATGCTCTTTACCTGCTTTTGCACGTCTTTAGTTGTTAATATTTGTTTATTAATTGCGCTTAGACGAGCATGATAGTAGGTTTATCGTTTTCCTAAGCATGTTTTAGAATTCTGCGAGCATGTTTTACATGTTGCGTTCTAGAAAAGCATGATTAGGATTATGTGCTTGAGCATGTTCAAACCTTTTGAAGTTAAAAAGACTAAACAGTTTTTAATAATTTTTAAGCAATTAAAAATTATTGTAAGACCTCCACATGCCGGCCTCAAGACAAAGTGATTGAGAATATGAGTAAACGTCCACACGAACGTGGCTTACTTTGTATTTAATTTCACAAGTTTGTCAAGTTGAGGTTTCTATCAAAATATTTAAATCCATTTAAGTAGTGGGAGCTATGCGGTAAACGTCCACACGAACGTGGCTTACTCGTGTAATTCTCATGAGTACTTTAGAGGATGGATTTTAAATAAGATAACCAAGAGATTAAATTGAAAGCGGTATGGTCCTAGTGAGTATGCTAATTTCAAGAATTTAATCATCAAGGTTAAATTGTGGTTATTGTTTAGATATCATTTCAAGTACAATGTACAACTCCCCAACGGAGTCCCTTCTTGAATATGATATGGTCTAGTTATAAGTCCAACTATTAATTTCTTTTGTCAAAAGGTTAAGTTGACATGGATAGAAATTAAATGACTAGGTAAATAGTCTGGTTGAGGAATTCATGTGTAAACGTCCACACGAACGTGGCTTATATGTGGAATTCTTTGAGCCGTTGGAGGTTTCACTAATATTGTTTTATCAAAAGGTTACAATATTATTGTTACGAATTATGTGCTTCATGTTCTTACATGTTTATTTGTTTACTTTCAGATATGTCTATGTCTCCGATAATTAACATTCTAGCAAACAATCCTCTCATCGGTCCAAATTACACCGAATGGAAACGCCATATTATGTATATTCTTGATGCTGATGAGCACAGTTTTGTGCTTACCACTCCACGTCCCGCGGCCTTAACTGATGAGTCGACTGATGCGGAACGTGAGGCGCATAAAAGGTGGCACAAGTCGAATAATATGGCCAAGTGCTATATTATGATGACTATGTCGCAAAATTTGCAACTCCAGCATCAGGTCATGGATGATGCAGCGACCATCATGTTAAACCTCAGCGAGGTTTATGGGGAGTCCGAGAGGTCTGCTCGTTTTAACTTGATGAGAGAAATCTTATCTTGTAAAATGAGCGAGGGCAGCTCGGTGCACGATCATGTCATGCATATGACAAATCTGTTTGACAGGCTTGATCTGCTAGGAGGGGGTATCGAAGGCGAAGCCAAGGTCGATATCATCCTCAATACTCTCCCCAAAACTTTTGAGCACTTCCGTCTCAATGTCGTTATGAGCAAAGTCAACTACACTCTTAATGAGTTGTTGAATGCTCTAGTTGCGGCAGAGGGAGTGATGGGCCGTGGGAAAGAGGTCCTTGTTGCTGCCAAGGGATCTGCTTCTTCGTCGAAAGGCGGGAAAAAGAAGTGGAAAGGTCCAAAGGGCAAGCATGACCATGAGGCTAGTGGGAGCGGTAAAGCCAAAGCAGACGGCCCTACCGGCGGCGTGAAGAAGCCAACGGGCAAGGGAAAGTGCTTCAAATGCGGCAAGGTTGGGCATTGGAAGAAAGATTGTCCAGTGCTCAAGGCAAAAGGGACAAGGTACGTCACAAGTTTTAGTAACTGAAACATGTTTAGCTTCGTTTTCTACTCATTCGTGGGTAGTGGATACGGGGGCAACTGACCATGTTTGTTACACCTTGCAGGGGTTCAACCCAACAAGGGAGCTAGCAAGTGATGAGATCACCATCTCCATGGGCAATGCGTCGAAGGTCGCAGCTGTTGCTATTGGAGATTTATCTTTATGTTTTGGTGATGACATTTTAGTTTTGAGAGATATTTTATATGTGCCGGAGTTTCGGCGGAACATAATTTCTGTTTCAAAGTTGTTTTTGAATGGATATTCTGTTACTTTTGATGGGGGTGTCTCTATCATGAGAGATAACAAGATTATTTGTTCTGGAGTTTTGAACAACTCTCTCTATACTATTACATGTCCAATGAATAACTCTGTCCATGTTGCATCTACATCACAAATTCTTCCAAATCCAAATAAGAGGAAATATTATTCTCATGAACAATATACACATGCGTGGCACCTAAGGTTAGGCCACATCAATCTAAATAGGATCCAAAGGCTCGTTTCAAATGGAGTCTTGAAAGACTTTCAAGCTGTTCCATTTAGAACCTGCGAATCCTGTATAGAGGGAAAGATGACGGCAAGGCCTTTTAAGGCCAAGGGGAATAGGGCCTCGCATGTGTTAGAATTGATTCACTCTGACTTGTGTGGACCGATGTCCACAAAGGCTCGTGGAGGGTATGAGTATTTCGTCACTTTCATTGACGATTACTCAAGATATGGGTATATTTACCTACTTCAACGCAAGTCTGAATGCTTTGAAAAATTCAAAGAATTCAAGGCGGAGGTGGAGAAGAGATTGGGTAAATCTATCAAGTCATTGCGGTCTGATCGCGGTGGCGAATACCTCGGGAACGAGTTCTTGCAATACTTGTCAGATTCAGGGATTACATCCCAATTGACTGCACCGGGTACTCCCCAACAGAATGGTGTAGCAGAGAGAAGAAATAGAACTCTTTTGGAAATGGTAAGATCAATGATGAGTTATGCATCATTGCCTATTTCGTTTTGGGGATATGCCTTGGAAACAGCGGCCTACTTGCTGAATCTAGTACCGTCCAAATCGGTTCCTAAAGCTCCTATCGAGTTATGGTCTGGGCGCCAGCCCAACTTAAACCATATAAAGATATGGGGTTGTCCTGCATACGTGCTAGACAAGGAGGCAAGGAAATTGGAGCCTAGATGCGAACTAATGCTGTTTGTAGGATATCCTAAGGGAACGAAAGGTGGTTATTTCTATAATCCTAAGGATCAGAAAGTGGTTGTTAGCACCAACGCACGATTCTTGGAACAGGATTATATAGATAAACACAAGTCTAGGTCCGAGATTGTCCTTCAAGAAATCGAAGGCAATGGACAGGCGAATCCATCACCCCAGCCAAGTGTGCAAGTGAATGCACCACAGGACACTGCACAAACCATTGTCACAGCTGTACCACCACCGCTTCGTCGTAGTGGGAGGGTTGTAGTTCAACCCGATCGATTTATGTTCTTGGGAGAATCTTCGGATCTACTCCCTGTTGATGAACAAAAGGATGTCGACCCTGATAACTATAGACAAGCGATGAAAGATCAAGATGCAGATTCTTGGTACGAGGCCATGGTTTCTGAGATAGAATCCATGGGTGCTATGGATGTATACGAGAAGACCGAACTACCAGATGGCTTTGTAGCTATAGGTAGTAGGTGGGTATACAAGAGAAAGAGAGATTCGGATGGCGAAGTCGCAGCTTTTAAAGCTAGACTGGTGGCGAAAGGTTATACCCAGGAACAGGGTATAGATTATGATGAGACCTTCTCGCCGGTTGCCATGCTCAAGTCTATCCGAATACTCCTTGCCATAGCGGCCCACATGAACCTTGAGATTTGGCAAATGGATGTCAAGACCGCTTTCTTAAACGGTTTCCTTGAAGAAGGAAGGGACATCTATATGCAGCAACCTGAAGGGTTTGTGAAGAAGGGCGAAGAGCATCTTGTATGGAAGCTTAAGAAGTCCATTTATGGACTTAAGCAAGCTTCGAGGTCATGGAACAAACGTTTTGACGAGGTCATTAAATCCTATGGATTTACTCGTTGTGAGAACGAAAGTTGCGTGTACCGTTTAGATGCCAATGGTGACGTGGTTTTCCTTGCACTTTATGTAGATGATATCCTCCTCATTGGCAACAATGTTGAGCTATTATCGGACATATAGAAGTGGTTATCCGAACAGTTTCAAATGAAAGACTTAGGAGATGCAGCGTACATCCTGGGGATCAAGGTCGTTCGTGATCGCCAGAAAAGGATGTTGAGCTTATCTCAAGCGTCTTACATTGATACTGTGATTGCTCGTTTTAGCATGCAAAATGCCAAGAAAGGCTTGCTACCTTTTAGACATGGCATTCCTCTGTCTAAGGACATGTGTCCTAAGACGCCTAGTGAAGTTGAGGAGATGAGGAAGATACCCTATGCTTCCGCTGTAGGTAGCCTCATGTATGCGATGCTATGCACGAGACCTGATATTTACTATGTCGTTGGCATGGTTGCAAGATATCAGTCGAACCCTGGACCAGGACACTGGACTGCGGTAAAGCATATTCTCAAGTACCTGAAACGGACTAGAGATTATAGGCTAGTTTACCAGTCAGACAGTCTATTTCCTTTGGGTTACACCGATTTGGATTTCCAGGCTGACCGGGATGAGAAGAGATCTACCTCTGGTTATGTGTTTACCTTGGGAGGTGGAGCCGTATCGTGGTGGAGTGCAAAGCAGAAGTGCATTGCAGACTCCACCATGGAAGCCGAGTATGTAGCTGCTTCGGAAGCTGCTAAAGAGGCTGTATGGTTCCGGAACTACCTCTTGGATCTAGGAGTGGTCCCTAATTTGCCTAAGAGTATCATAATTTATTGTGATAACTCGGGTGCAGTGGCAAATTCTAAGGAACCCAGGAGCCACAAGGCGTCAAAACACATAGAGAGAAAGTACCACATCATACGAGAAATCGTAAACAGAGGAGATGTGCTAGTAGAAAAGATTGATACATTGGAGAACCTAGCTGATCCTTTCACGAAAAGCTTACCGCAAAAGACCTATGAGAAGCATGCTCGAGGGATGGGATTGCGGTTGATGCCACCCACTTAGAGAAAAACTTTCAGTATAAGTGGGAGAGATGAAGTGAAGTTTTTGTAATAGCTAGTATTTAGACACATTGTATACTAAAAGTTTTGCTTTAGTATAAGTGGGAGATTGTTGGATTTGTATACTGAAAGCAAGAACTTTATGCTTGTATACAATGATTCCTGTTATTCACTATTCTTATCTCCTATCTGTTTGGTTTTCATGATTGCATATGTATGTTCTTTATCTCTGTATAAGTAGATTATATGGTGTGTTGTAGATCACAGAAGACCATATAATTGGAATAACCTTAAGAGATATAATATATTCACAGCCGAAATAACTCTAGGACAAGTTATTGGTTTAGGCTGCAGTATTGATGGAAGTAGTTTGTCTTGGCTACTTGTCTATACTGGTACGTCATTACGTATTGATAGGACCACAGTTTGAGATGTATTCTTCTATCTGACTTAAGTGAAGAATCAAGATCTCGGTGACTCATAAATCTTAATACTAATAAGTATTCAGATATATATGTTAACTCGTATATCACTTTGACTTACTATGGGTGAAAGTTATATACTAACTCGAGTACTCTGTATCTTGGGTGATAGCGGTTAATATATGATATTTGATTATCTGTATTAGTACCCGTATCCGGTATAGGATAATGACATCCCCTTAAGGAGCTCAATAAGGTTTATTACGCTAAACCCTGCAGGTTGATTAAGTTCAGGCGTAATAATAAAGATTGAGTGGTACTGCTTAAGGAATTATTAAGAGATTAATTAATTTAAGCTGTCAGAGCTCTAATTAATTAATGGATGTCGGATATTTTAAATACGGAGATTTAATAAGTCTAAATACAAGCCCCGACTCATCACCGGCAATAAAGGGGTAAGTCAGTATCGGTTCTCTAGTGGAATGAACTGATATTTATAAATTAATTATGGTCTGGGCTGACCATAGATAAATTAATTTATTTGAGGCCCATCTTTATTCCTTGTATCTGGTCCCTGGGCTGGCCCAATGTCTCCTAGCCCAAGTAGGGCAGAAAAACGCCTACACCCTAAAACTGGTGCCCCACTCTTCTTTCTGTATTATTAAATACAGCTGTCAGCTCTCAGGAAAATACACTGATCAAAAATTAGGGTTTTGAGAGCAGAGAGGGGGCGCAGAACGTGATTGGCTTTTCTGTCTTGGGAGTTCTCATAGTTCGTTGTCCATCCAACGTTGGGAATTGAGCGGGATACAGTCGAGAAGATCAGAGCTGGAGTCTGAATCATTCGACGCGATCATCAACCATCTGTGCATCCGATTCTCAAGTAAGTTTTCTTAACACCTGTGTGCAGCTGTTAAATTCATAGGAGCATGTTAGGAATTAATCGTTGTATGATGAATTAATAATAATCCAAGAAACGATCATCGGGCAATCGAGTATTAATTCAATTTAATATTCCTTCACGGGGTGGGCACGAAGGGGGCTTGGGGCGGGGTGAGCACGATGGCTCGCGTGCCCACGATGGCCACGATGGTCGTGTCCACCATCGTGCCCACGTTGGACACGACGGCTCGCGTGCCCACGATGGCCACGATGGTCGTGTCCACCAGCATGATCATGATGGACACGACGGTCGTGGCCACGATCGTCGCCATCGTGTCCGTGATCGTGGACATGGGTTTGACTTTGTCTTCAAGTGGTGGAGACCGTATGTGGTATTTTAGTCCTTTCGCAGATTTTGGTATACAAAAGAGTTAGTTTTAAAGAGGGGCTAAAAAACTTATGTTTTTTAAATTTTGGTATTTGTTTATTAGTTTCCTCATTTATCACATACTCGAGGAAACTCTCAAGCCCCGTTTCAAATGCAGAACGATTATTGTACCTCGCGTACATCCACATACGATTGTCACTCATTCTTGCAAATTCTAATTGAAAAAAATAAATGAAAAGATCATAAAATACTTGAATCAAACGAAATTTCGACAGCATAACCCCACTATCCTAACTACCAAGTGCTCGACTCTACCAGCAGCTATAGTGGCCATAGTGGTCCTAATTTACTAAGCCTATAGTAGGTCTACCCAGCCCCCCTTTGTCGAAACAATACAATACATATAAAGCCATAAAAAAACAAAGTAATTAAATTAAAAACAATCATTTGTTGGAAGAAGATCCTTAAGAAATAATCAATTTCTATCCCAAAGGGAGAAGATCTTTAAGAAATTAATTAAATTTATCCCACAATATATAATAACATATCATTTCATTATAAACACATACTAGCATACTTAAAATTCAATTAATCATACTTAATTTAACAAAATTATCTAACATATATAAATAAATCTCTAACAAATTCATACTTAAAATTAATCATGCTTCATAGTTAATCAAACTTTAATTTAATTAACATTAATCTAATTAACATTAATTAGATTCTAACAAAATAATTGTAAAAATAAATTTAAAATTAATCTAATTAACATTAATTAGATTCTAACAAAATAATAGTAAAAATAAATTTAAAATTAATCTAACTAATTAAAATTAATCATACTTCACATATTATAAATTAATTAAAATTAATCTAATTAACATTAATTAGATTCTACCAAAATAATAGTAAAAACAAATTTAAAATTAATCTAACTAATTAAAATTAATCATACATCACATATTATAAATTAATTAAAATTAATCTAATTCATATTAATTTTAATCTAACAAAATAATTAATTAATAAATAAAATAGTGAAAACGAGAGCGTACGGTAGTGGTTGCCGGTGGAGTGGTGGCGGTGGCAGTGGCGGCAGCGGCGTCGTCGAACTGAGACGATAAAGAAAGAAAATGAGATGTCAAAGTGAGAGAGAAAGAGGACCTGCAGGGGGTGGCAGGCCGGCGGTGGTGGCTCGACGACGGCGGCGGTTGGGGGTGGGGGGTGCGGCAGGGAGCAGGGTAGGAGGGGGGGTTTGCGTGAAATGAAAAGGGGATCTGGGAATGACGAATTTAATTTAAGAAATAGCGGCGGCAAAATGCCATCGGTAATTACCGGCGGCAACATATAGATCCCTCATTAAACTTAAACTTAAATTAAATTATTTTATAAATACCTGCGGCGCGCCACCGGTAATGCCGCTGGTAAATTTAAAAAGACGGGTCGTCTAGTTTGCCGTCGTTGTGCCGCCGGTATTTCGGCGTTTTTTTGTAGTGGTTAGATGTGCCAGTTGTGAAAACAATAGATGTGTCATTTGCAATAGACGAACAAGCCAATTGTAAACATATATATATATATATATATATATATAGAATCATCTTGTGGGATAATCATAGTGAGTAATGAAATTTAATATTTGGCTACCCATCTAAAAATCACAAATTTTCATAATTTTTTTACGTTTTAGGACCGTTTTGCCCTTAATTAGGACGGACCGTTCGAGTTTGCGCGCGAGTTGGGCTTTAGGTTCAAGTTGAAGCGCACGGGTTATTGTCAGAGTCAATATTGACTCCAACAATGTTGGGACCAATGTTGATAACATACGTGTTTTCAATGTTGGGTGGAATGTTGATAACATTCATGGTGTCAACATTTCTGGGTTTCAACCAACATTCCGGAGTCTGCCTTTACTCCATACTTTGACTCTCCATTGGTAATTGTATATATTTAATCTTTACCTTCCTTTCACGTTTTATTATTCTTTGGTTGTGAAATAACAGTTCTATGCTTGTTGACCACGTTTTTAATAAGTGGATTGGCGGTTATCCATGGTTCAAAGTAGTGGGCAGGTTGTTGCTATTTTTCAGGAACCATGATCTCGTAACCAACATTCCAAGGCTGGTCGACTAGCAGTTATTGAAGACGGATTGCAGCAGTTATAGGAAGGTTCTGGAAGTGGGAAGTGGATGAAACCAACCACGACATGAAGGCCTATAAATGCAACAAGAAGTTTCAATCATCCTCACATTTTGGAAGTGCACAATCATCGTCTTAATATTCACTCACAACCAACTCGCCTTTTTCCTGCTGCAAACGTGTCACCGGTTCTTCAAGGATTGCTTTGAAGTGCAAGGTGTTTAGCCCTATTTTGTGACGAATCTCTGGGTGTTTACGTGTTATATTGACTTTTATTTTGGTCTCTTTCACTTAAGAGTTGAATGATTTGAGCTTTTGTGCTAATTTTGTTGTCTCAGGATTTTGTGCTCACATTGATTGATATGTGAACAAAATTAAAGTCAGAATTTAGTTGAATGGTCTGATGAAGAATCAAAGTTCGTCTCGATACGAGTTCGTAGGCGAAAACGGATCTAAAATCCGATTTGAAACGAGGGAGAACGGACCAAAACAAAAACGCCGCGCGCACGGCGCCCGCCTAGCCTCGCCGCTCGCCTACTTTGGATTTACGAAAGGGGTAGTAGGCGGCCGCCTACTTCTCTAGGCCACCGCCTACTTCTAGGCCACCGCCTTCTCTAGGCCACCGCCTACTTCTAGGCCACCGCCTTCTCTAGGCGGCCGCCTACTGCGTGATCTGGCAGTTACGAATTTTTTAGTTTAAAACCCATCTCTAGGGTTTCACTTTATATTCTCGAACCCAGCAGCCTCCAAGGGCGATTTCCACATTTTTCCTTGGGTTTTTAGAGTTTCAAATCAATTACTTTCGATTGTGGATTCATTGGATTGCTTTGGATGTCAATTAACACTTCATCGGATTGGTTTTCCTTGGATTGCTATGTTTTGTAAGAACTCCCTTTGATTCTCTTTGTTTATGAATCCCTTGGTTATTTGAGTTTTTGTTTCTTGTCTTTGATGAATATGATGATTGAAGATCATTGTTGTTGATGCTATATTTTCTTGGTTATATGAATCTTTTGGTTAATTAAGTTTTGTGTTTTATGCTTTGATGAATGTGATGATTGGAGATTATTATTGTTGAGTTTAGATAATCTTGATTATATGAATTCTTTGGTTAATTGAATCCTTGTTTTATACTTTTGATGGATGTAAGGATTAGAGATGATTGTTGTTGAGTTTAGATAATCTACGTGATTCGTAGTTCGTTGCTATTGCTTACGTTTTTCCCCTCTTGTTGGTGAAAGTTTAGAGATTTCTTTTTATGGAGATTAAGATTTTCTTTGCATTCGAATCTTATGCTTGATTTAGTTTCTTGCCTAGGTAGTTATTAATCTTTGATGTTTACAAGTTTATGATCGTTTGGTTTAGTGTTGGAGTTGGAAACTCTTGTTGATTTCGTTAATGTTCAAATACCATGTTCTAGTTAGTTCGTCGTTGAGTTGCTTGCGGAATTCTCTTGGATTGTGTGTGTTTGCTTAACATTCATTTGATTAAATGTTAATATGTTATTTCGCCTAGATAATCGTTGTTTATGGTGTTGAATTGATGATTGCTTTCTAGATTGCTAGTTTAGAACCTTAGCTTTGTTTTCCTTCTTGCGTTCTTATTGGCTTCCTATCTTTTGCCTAGTTAACTTTATATGCTTTATTTTAATTACGCATTAGTTAATCGGAGAGAAAGTGTCAGACCCAATTACCCGATTAGAGTGTTTAGATTTCTTTTAAGTTTCTTGTGAGCAATACGATTAGAGCCCTGCTAAGTCTTCCTTGTGAGACGACTTGAGTCACCTTACCACCCTAGGACGACCTCGTATAAATTCGAGTCCATCCGTTAGGTGTTTTTGGATGAGTCAAATTTTGGCGCCGTTGCCGGGGAAGGCTTTAGGCATTTGATTGTGTTGCATTGTTTTCCGTGTTTATTTTTGTTTATTTCTTTTGACTCGGTTATTTTCTCCCTCCGGTGCGTTTGATTTGTTTGTTCGTGTTGTGTATGCAAGGACGTAGAAGCTTGAAGAGAAAGCTTGCACCTTACTACGACAACATTCATCGACCTCGGGAGGTTCTTTCAAGCCTGGAGAAGGAGTCCGAGTCCAGTTCGAGAAGTTTTGTGGAATCACAGTTTCAAGAGAAAAACTGTGAAGAGAGAATTGCTTCCGATCCCATCCTGGAAGCCGTGGAGGAGACGCCTTCAGTGCATTCTGAAGAAGAAAAAGAAGAAGCTCGGCCTAATCCTGACCAAGAAGCAATGGCGGAGCAGAATGTCCAGTACATGGGAGATTTTTCCAGGCCAGTTATTGGGACCACTAGCACTTCTGCGATAGTGCTTCCCACGGTGGTCCGGAATTATAATCTGAAGCCCAATGATTCAAACCTGTTGCCGCTCTTTTATGGGATGCCCAGTGAGGACGCCTTGCAGTTCATCCGTGATTTCTGCACCCAAGTGCAGACCTTCCCACTGCTGGAACTCACCGAGGATCAGTTGAGACTCAAGTGCTTACCCTACGCACTCAAGGACCGGGCGAGAACGTGGTTGCTGTCCCTACCGCCGAACTCCATCACTACATGGGGAGAGGCGTGTGAGAAGTTCATGCTCAAGTACTACCCTAATCACAAGACTCAAGAGATTAGGAGCCAAATAATGAACTTCATGCAAGGAGCTGACGAGCCTCTCCACGAGGCTTGGGAGAGATTCCAAGAGCTCCTCCGCCAGTGCCCGCAGCACCAGCTTGCACCCGTCATGTTGATGCAGTTCTTCTATGACGGATTGATCCAGACGGCACAGTTTATGGTGGACAGTACAGCAGGGGGCAACATTGCCCGGAAGACAGCTGATGAGCTCAAAGGGATTTTCGAAACACTTGCCGCGAGTTCTCAACAGAAATCAGTTAGAGGAAGGAGGGTTGAAGCCAATGCAGTAGCTCCCAACAATGAGCTTCAGAAGCAAGTAGCGGACCTGATGAGGCAAGTACAACACCTCACGATGAACCAGGTGAAGGCTCCACTAGTTCATGCGCCACCAGCAGAAGGATGTGGCATATGTGGCGATTTTGGTCATGGAACCAACGCGTGCCATCGCATGGGGAAATGCACACCTGAAGGAGAAGCAGAGGTCTATGCTGCTCAGAGCTATCCGGGGAGGCCTCAATTTGAACAGAGGCCCGTGTTTAATCAAGGGCAACAAAATTCCAACTCGGGTTGGAGAGCTCAGCAGCAGAACTACACTCAAGCTTATCAGCAACAGCAGCCCCCGCAGTATCAGCAGTATCAACAGTTTCCTATACAACAAGGGAATTTTCAGCAGCAGCAGCAGCAGCAATACCAGAATGCTCCCCAACAGTTTCAGAAGCAAGCTCAACCACAGAAGCCGTCTCTCGAGGACACCATGCAGTCTTTCATGGAGATGACCAAACAGAACATGGAGTCTCAGAGTGCTACCATCAAGCGTCTCGAGACTACAGTTGGGCAACTTACAGGAGCCCTGAATCAGCTGCAGCAAGAACAGCCGACCGGAAAGTTCCCAAACCAGGACAAACAGCCGCATCAAGCTCATGCCGTTGAGGTAGTCAAGGACAAGGCCCCAATAACCATGGGGAGATGGAGAAGCAAAACTGTGCAGGCAATCAAGGCTACCCAATGCCCCAGTGAGCCACTGCCACCCGTTACTGTTGCACTAGACCAACCACCACCCAAGCAAGGAGATCCAAGTAGCTTTATTTTTGATATTAGCTTAGGTGGGGTTGAAAAGGTTTTGGGAATGCTTGATTTGGGCGCGGCAGTCAATTTGATGCCGCTTGATATTTTTGAGAGGTTGGGAAATAAAGAGCTGAAATGCACGAACATTAAGATAGAGCTAGCTGACGGCTCCATTAGCAGCCCACGAGGCCTTGTTGAGGATGTTGAGGTGGTCGTGAGGGGGATTAGTGTTTTCACTGATTTTGTTGTACTTGATGAGGAAAAAGGGATTAGAGGCGAGAATGGGAATCTCGTGCTACTTGGCCGACCCTTTATGGCTACCACCCGTACTCGCATCGATGTGGGTACGGGAACTGTAAGTATGGTAGGGGCGGGTAGAGCGGTAACATTCTCTGTTTTTGATCAAAAGCCTACTACCCCCACTCGCTTAATTCAAACCTGCTCTTATGTTGAAGCATTTGATGCTTTGGATGAGAACTATATTGTGCAGGAATTCCTTAATCAGCTGCAGGAGGAGGACGAGATCGTGGAGGAATTCCTTGCTAACCAGCAGGATGAGGCTGACATTGAGCAGGAATCTCTGGATAAGCTGCACGAGGAATATGACATAGAGAAAGGCTTCCTGTCTGCCTTGCCACTGGAAGAGAAGCTCGATGAGGTTGTGTCACTCAATCTCCTTGGATGGGTGGATAGAGGAGCATCTCATGATATGAGCATGGAACGCTCATTTGGAGGACCCGCAGCTGCAATTCAAAAAGATGTGTTTACAAGGGCGCTAAGGCAGCTGGAGCTCCAATCGGATTTTGGTTAAGGGACCTTCTTAGTCGGGCTGGCGACTTAAAAACTAGCGCTGCATGGGAGGCAACCCATGTTTTCTTGCTTTTTCTGGTTTCATTTTTCTGTCGTTTTGTTTGTGTTGTGTTTTGTTGCATCTGTTGTTTGGTGCAGGTTGTTGCGTTGGAGACTGCTTGTTCTTTGGATGAGAGAGAGGCAAACATCGTGGGACACTATAGACTCACCACTGGATCGGTATTTAGGGAAGTTTCCTCCTTCACCCCTCTTTTTGTTTGCACTGAGGACAGTGCCAGAGTTTAAGTGTGGGGGGGTGTTTGTTGGTAGTTGTGATCCTATGGGTGCCTTTTTGTTGTGTTTTTGGGCTTTCTTGTGTGGGGCAAATGGTCTCCTTTATCTTGATTGTTGTTTGGCTTCAAGTAATAATGCACACTTTGATGATTTGTTCACAAGTAAATTTCATGCTTTGTGTTGGCTTGGTTGCTATCTTTGTCTCTCAGGCTATGCATATTCCTCTCTTGATGTAAGTTGTTTAATGTTTTGGATGCAACACCCTTATGAGCTATTCTTGACGTGATTTGTCCGGTAGATGCTAGAGGGAGTGTTTTCATTGTGATAGCCTACGATCTTATCCCTTGAGTTTGAATGTTGGTTGTTGTGAAGTTTTCTATAGCTCTGGGTCTCTGCTCCTCTGACGGTAGTGTTATGAGCATGGAAAACCACGTGAGAACATTTTGGATTACCTCCAAAAGTGTTGATCTCATGAAAGTTGGCCCATCTATTGAGAATGGAATAACATCACCTTTAAAAGAAAGATGTATAAATTTTTTTTTTTTTTTGGTTTGATTGTTTATCATCTTCAAGGAAAATGTGATTTGATTATAAAGGCAATCACATTAGGGAATTCACCTCTAGCGGAGAATTGGGTCTGATCGGATTGAATTGTATCATGTGGTTGTTGCTTCTTAAAATCTTAACAATGAACATCTCGTGAGGAATGTGAATGGCTAAGAGACTTAGATTGGTTGGAGATGTGAATGGTGAGGAAGTTTTCTTGTGAACTATCTTTTGGTGTCGTGACTTTGCTTGAGGATAAGCAAAGGATCAAGTGTGGGGCCCTATTTTGTGATGAATCTCTGGGTGTTTACGTGTTATATTGACTTTTATTTTGGTCTCTTTCACTTAAGAGTTGAATGATTTGAGCTTTTGTGCTAATTTTGTTGTCTCAGGATTTTGTGCTCACATTGATTGATATGTGAACAAAGTTAAAGTCAGAATTTAGTTGAATGGTCTGATGAAGAATCAAAGTTCGTCTCGATACGAGTTCGTAGGCGAAAACGGATCTAAAATCCGATTTGAAACGAGGGAGAACGGACCAAAACAAAAACGCCGCGCGCACGGCGCCCGCCTAGCCTCGCCGCTCGCCTACTTTGGATTTACGAAAGGGGTAGTAGTAGGCGGCCGCCTACTTCTCTAGGCCACCGCCTACTTCTAGGCCACCGCCTTCTCTAGGCCACCGCCTACTTCTAGGCCACCGCCTTCTCTAGGCGGCCGCCTACTGCGTGATCTGGCAGTTACGAATTTTTTAGTTTAAAACCCACCTCTAGGGTTTCACTTTATATTCTCGAACCCAGCAGCCTCCAAGGGCGATTTCCACATTTTTCCTTGGGTTTTTAGAGTTTCAAATCAATTACTTTCGATTGTGGATTCATTGGATTGCTTTGGATGTCAATTAACACTTCATCGGATTGGTTTTCCTTGGATTGCTATGTTTTGTAAGAACTCCCTTTGATTCTCTTTGTTTATGAATCCCTTGGTTATTTGAGTTTTTGTTTCTTGTCTTTGATGAATATGATGATTGAAGATCATTGTTGTTGATGCTATATTTTCTTGGTTATATGAATCTTTTGGTTAATTAAGTTTTGTGTTTTATGCTTTGATGAATGTGATGATTGGAGATTATTATTGTTGAGTTTAGATAATCTTGATTATATGAGTTCTTTGGTTAATTGAATCCTTGTTTTATACTTTTGATGGATGTAAGGATTAGAGATGATTGTTGTTGAGTTTAGATAATCTACGTGATTCGTAGTTCGTTGCTATTGCTTACGTTTTTCCCCTCTTGTTGGTGAAAGTTTAGAGATTTCTTTTTATGGAGATTAAGATTTTCTTTGCATTCGAATCTTATGCTTGATTTAGTTTCTTGCCTAGGTAGTTATTAATCTTTGATGTTTACAAGTTTATGATCGTTTGGTTTAGTGTTGGAGTTGGAAACTCTTGTTGATTTCGTTAATGTTCAAATACCATGTTCTAGTTAGTTCGTCGTTAAGTTGCTTGCGGAATTCTCTTGGATTGTGTGTGTTTGCTTAACATTCATTTGATTAAATGTTAATATGTTATTTCGCCTAGATAATCGTTGTTTATGGTGTTGAATTGATGATTGCTTTCTAGATTGCTAGTTTAGAACCTTAGCTTTGTTTTCCTTCTTGCGTTCTTATTGGCTTCCTATCTTTTGCCTAGTTAACTTTATATGCTTTATTTTAATTACGCATTAGTTAATCGGAGAGAAAGTGTCAGACCCAATTACCCGATTAGAGTGTTTAGATTTCTTTTAAGTTTCTTGTGAGCAATACGATTAGAGCCCTGCTAAGTCTTCCTTGTGAGACGACTTGAGTCACCTTACCACCCTAGGACGACCTCGTATAAATTCGAGTCCATCCGTTAGGTGTTTTTGGATGAGTCACAAGGTCATTGGAGCGTAGCAGGTTGTTTGCTTTGTCCGATTAACTTTAGTTATTCGGCTGTTTTTGGGTTCTGTGTTGTATCAACATCGTAGTACTGAAAGTAGATTGTTAGGTCCGGAGGGTCTCGAATAGGTGTATGGGGGGAGGGAATACACCTATGAGCTATTTTTCAACTTCTCCTCTAAAACAGAGGGATCTCAAGATTGAGATCAAAACGAAACTTTACACGCAAACAATGACGCCTGTTGACTGAAAACAGTTTTGACCAACCAGGGTTGATGACTGATACTGAAAACTCTTCAGTAAGGAGTTATCAGTTAAGTTACTGGAACTTAACTGATGCACGTAAGGGCTTCAGTCGAGTTTGCTAAAAACAGAGTTGATATAAGTTTTCCTGACTATCAGAGGATAGATCAGTCAGACTGATATCACACGCAGTGGAAATAAACTTGTTTCGTAATAGCCTCGGTTGAGCACGTTGTTAGTCTTAGGTTTCTCTTTGCAGTTATTCAGTTTTCAATTTATCAAGAGTAAGAACACAGATAAGTATGTAAAGACTGAAAGCTGTAAATAACACAGAGAATTTTACGTGATTCGGAAAACACTTTCCTACATCCACGGTCGGTTGATCAGACCAACAATCCACTCCGCAAGTGCTTAACTGGTGCACTGCAAACCGAACCGTGTGCTTGCCGGGTGCACACAACCGTTCCACTGAAGAGACCTTTCTTCAGTACCCACGCTTCACTCGCGTCGGATTTCTCACTCCTAGCACGACCTTGCACTAGGATCTCACGGAGTCAGAGTACCTTCCTGAACTCCTTTTCCACTCAAACACTCGGTTTCTTTCTTACGAAAGGAGGTTTGAAAAACTTGCCAACTGGACTTCAAAGAATAAGTTCTTTGGAGCAAGTTTTGACCTGGGCTTCTGGGTAAACAGATATATGCCTAAGGTCTAAGAGAATGTGTGTAATCAGCAGTGACTGATTTTGGCTTTGGAATTCTCTTCTTCGATTCAAGCTTTGGGCTGAGTAGCAATTTCGGCAGAGCTTCAGCTTAGGTTGTTGAATCGGTGAAGATTGAAGTTGATCCTCTAGCGCTATTTATTGGAGAGGTCTTGAATAGATCCGTTGGCGGAGAACGTCTTCAAGATTTCTTCCGTTGGAGAGCATTTTGAATTTGGGCTGAGGCTTCAATCTTCGAGGTTCCTTGTTTGGTGGAAACGGCTCTCTTGAAAGACAGGAGATGTGACGTCTCTAATAAAGTAGCCACCAAATAGGAATGACCTCTGCAGAGAATGATGATCCTGAGATCTCTGTATTTAATGCGGCTGTACTATGTAAGCACGTGGCTTCCTTTGAACGTTGGAAGTTCAGTCCGAGGAAGAATGTTTAACTGATACTTGACTTTAGTATCAGTCTTCTGAGTCCACGGAGCACGCATTAAGTAATCAGTTCTGAACTGATTCTTCAACTGATACTTCAGTTGGTAACTTCAGTCTTCAGTCCTTCAGTCCTTCGGTCCTTCAGTCTTCAGTCTTCAGATCTGCTAACTAAACTAGAAGCGAACTCTAACACTTGAGTTCAAAACAGTTCTAGTCTATTATAATATAAACCTAAGGATTTTGGTATCATCAAAATAAAACCTGATATTCCATGGGGTTCCCAACATAGATAGGTTGGTTTATCTTAGGCAGATATTCTGTTAAGATAGATCTCCAAGAAGATCCAAATCTGTACTTTGTATTGTTGGTTCAACATAGTGAATTTAGCCTTGAGGCACTCAGGGGTTATTTATAATCAATGAAAAAAGTATTTCTGTGTGTTATTCTTTTCCGCTGCATGTTGGTTACAATGTTATTAACATTCTGTTGATAACATTCCTTCCAACGTTACTCTTTACTCTACACAATTTTACTTTGTTGGTAATTTTGGGCACTAAACTATTTCAATTATGATTACAGTTGGTACAAATGGGTAAAGTCATGCCAATTGTATCATTTATTAGATACACTTGGCACAATTATGCCCATTTGTGCCAAGAGAAAGGGCGCGGCCGCAGAGCAACACGGCATGAGCGAGAGCGAGCAAGGGAGAGAAGGCGCGACCGCTGGCTTGCCAGTGGCTGTGGGGCAGTGAGCAAGGGTTATGATGGTACAGTTGGTACAAATTGGTAAATTCGTCCAATTGTGTCATTCATTAGGTACACTTGACACAATTATGTTCATTTGTGCCAAATGTGACTGAAGATTGAGTGATAGTACAGTTGGTACAAATGGAGAAATTCGTGCCAATTGTGCCATTCATTAGATACACTTGGCACAATAATATCTAGTTATGCCAAGAGAAAGGACGCGAGGGAAGGGCGCGGCCTGCGGAGGCAGTGAACGAGGGAGAGAAGGGGTGCGGGCAAGGGTATTTTGGATCGAAATTGTAAAAAATTGCCATAATTTGTATTTTTCAGATGAGTGCCCAAAATTTGAGTTTCATTTCTCAATATGGCTATATGAGTGCATATTCTCATATATATATATGGTTGGGTTCTTGTAGAATCCGAGTTTAATGTAGTACCGTAGGACCAAATCTTGACCACTCATTTGTGACATGTGGTGCATCAAGATTGTGACACGTGGCAAAGAGCTTCCAAGGCAAAATCTGTAGAGGGGTAAAATTGAAATATATTTTTCAGAATTAAAAATAATTTTATTTTTTATTTTTTAGATTTTCTCAAAACAAACATATTTTAGATGCATAAAGTTTAACACAAAATTGCATTTCATTTTACAAATTATAGTATTTTTGCAACCCCATCCCACCCCACACCACCCCCCCAATCCCACACCCCACCACCACCGCCACCACCCCACCCCCCAAAAACTGACATGTTTTACATGCATATAATTTCACACAAAAATGCATAATGTTTCACACAAAAATACATAACTTTGAACATAAAAATGTATTACTCCCTCCGTCCCACTCCAATAGTCTCATTTTCCTTTTCAGGACGTCCCACTCCAATAGTCCCATTTCTATTTTTGATAATGATTTTACACTACAAATAATGTGGTCTCACACACCTATACTCATTTTTACACTCAAAAAGCAAGTTTCTTAATCTCCATGTCCAAATGAAATGAGACTATTGGACCGAGACGGAGGGAGTACATTTTTACAAATTATGTATTTTCACTACCCCACCCCACACCACCCCCCCATTCCCCACATCCCACCACCCCATCCTCCAAAAACTGACATATTTTACATGTATATAATTTTACATAAAAATACATAACTTTCAACATAAAAATATATTACATTTTTATATGCATTTTTGGTTGAATACAAGGTGGATGAATGCACAGGTTGGTTCTGTATGCTCGTGCATTCGTGTAAGGTAATACAAGACAATTTAATAGTGCACGAGTAATCTTTATTTTTTAATTATGAATATAATTTATCTTTGTTATTACAAATGTATCCCATTTTGACTAGTTTGATATGTGTATTAAATATACGAGTAGCATACTTCACCGTCCAATTAAGGGCTCAAAAATTATTTCGTCTGAGCCCGCTTTCTTAAATGTTGCAATCATTGTCGATTGACGGTAATTAGTTCCATGCAAGTCGGCAGAAACTAACAAAAAGAAAAGATTCCTCGGACATCCGCTAAATAATACTCCCTGCCACCACCTCCGTTCACTAAAAATAATCGTAAAAAAGGACCATATAAATGAAATATATATAAGATATTATAAGTGAAATAAGAGTTTCACTTAAAAAATAATATTAATAATAATAATTAATTGTATTGTGAGTGGAGAAAAGAAATTCATTATATAAAAGAAATATTTCAGAAATAGAAAAAGACTAATTTTTATGGACATTTTAAAATAATAAAAATGAATTATTTTTTGTAGAGGGAAGGAGTAGTATTATGTTATGTCGGCAGTGCAAAATTACCCGAGAGAAACAAATACGCAAGTCGGATAATCAAGCAAATAACATTACTATTTATAGGAATTATATCATTACTATTGACGAGAACCGACACATCAAAATCAAGATGAATTGAATATATTTGATCAGGAAACTCAAATTAAAGAATTTAATCAAAATCAATCAAAATTAGCCGACATGCATAGCATCATTTCATTATATACTAGCAAGTGACCGGTCGAATTTCGACGGAGTCTATTAAAATATAAATTTATGAAATTATTAATGTATTTTTTGTTTTATGATTATTTTTTTTAAATAGAGAATAAATAAAATTATTTTAAAGTAAAAAAGTTATAATATTTATTTGAAATTGACCTAATTTAAATGTCTTATAAAATTTATATGTAAGCAGAGTTTCGATATAAAAAATATTAAAAGAGAAATTGAAACAATTATTTGAAACGTATATATATTAGATGTCTGTAGTTGGAACCAATAATTTAAAAAATAAGAAAAAATAAATAAATTAAATAATATCATTAATTACTTAAACTTTAAAAGTTTGAATAAATTATTAAATTTTCAATTACCTCATAATCTATCGAAAATTTCATCATACAACACTTTAGTTGTTGCCACGTAGAATTGTCCATAACTAAGAATAGGTTTCAGCAGGTATAATCCTACATTTGAAAGAGATTGTTCATGACTTTTATTTATTGTCGACATAGCAAAACAAACACTCATAGGGAATTGCCTTCTCTGAAACCAAATTGAAAATTTAGTTAAATGCGATGAAATTGTAATCATTTTACACTACAAAAAAACGCCTGAATACCGGCGAAATTACCGGCGGCGAACTTCCCGCCGATAATTACCGACGGCCCAACGACGCCAAAACAAGGCGGGTCGTTTTTTCCGTTTACCGGTGGCATTGTTGCCGCCTCTAATTAGAGGCGGCTCGCCGCCGCTATTTATAAAATAATTTAATTTACATTTAAATTTATATAATATGCAGATTACCAGCGGCATTGCCGTCGGTAATTAGCGGCGGCATTTTGCCGCCGGTAATTCTGCTATTAAAAATTTTCAGATCCCCTTTCACGCACAGATCGACTTCCCCTCAAACCCTCCCCCCCTCCCTGCCGCGCCTCCAGCCCCAGTTGCCGCCTCGCCCCGCCCCCAGCCGCCGTCGCCGAGCCACCGCCGTCGTCCACCGCCGCCGGCCAGCCACCCTGCAGGTATTATTTCTCTCTCTTTCTCTTTAATTATCTCTCACTTTCAAATCTCATTTTATTTCTTTAACATTTCAGTTGAACGACGCCGCGCCCCTGCCGACACCGCCATCGCCACCGCTCCGCTGCCGACCACTATCGTACGCTTTCGTTCTCGTTATTTGATTTATTTATTAATTATTTTGTTAGATTAAAATTAATATTAATTAGATTAATTTTAATTAATTTATAATATTTGAAGTATGATTAATTAATATAAATTTTGTTTTTTAATATTATTTTGTTAGAATCTAATTAATGTTAATTTGATTAATTTTAATTAATTTATAATATGTGAAGTATGATTAATTTTAATTAGTTAAATTAATTTTAAATTTGTTTTTACAATCTAATTAATAATTTGTTGAAGTTTGATTAATTTTTAAATTAAAGTTTGATTAATTATAAAGCATGATTAATTTTAAGTATGAATTTGTTAGAGATTTATTTATGTTAAATAATTTTGTTAAATGAAGTATGATTAATTGAATTTTAAGTATGCTAGTATGTGTTTATCATGAAATGATATGATATTATATATTGTGGGATAGATTTAATCAATTTCTTAAGGATCTTCTCCGTTTGGGATAAAAATTGATTATTTCTTAAGGATCTTCTCCCAACAAATGATTGTTTTAAATTTTATTACTTTATTTTTTATTGCTTTATATGTATTGTATTATTGCTTCGACATTGGGGGGCCGGGTAGACCTAGTATAGGCTTAGTAAATTAGGACCACTATGGTCACTATAGCTGCTGGTAGAGTCGAGCACTTGGTAGTTAGGATAGTGGGGTTATGCTGTCGAAATTTCGTTTGATTCAAGTAATCTATGATATTTTATTTATTTTTTTCAATTAGAATTTGCAAGAATGAGTGATAATCGCATGTGGATGTATGCGAGATACAATGATGGTTCTGCATTTGAAACGGGGCTGGAGAGTTTCCTTGATTATGCGATAAATCAAACGGCGTATACAGATGGAGTAGGTAATATTAGGTGCCCGTGTAAGAAGTGTAACAATGAAGCCTTTTTATCTGTACCTACAGTCAGAAAACATGTTACTAGGCGTGGATTTGTCCACAATTGCACAACTTGGGTTTATCACGGGGAAGCACCGACGTGTATGGCGACAGAACATGCTGGACCTAGTAATTACCAAGTAATGGATGAGGATGATGGGTCATACAATAACTACGAAAGGATGGTGCATGATCATGCAAGATCTAGTAATTATCAAGATATGTCAAATCTGGAGGAGCCGCCCAATCCTGATGCTCAACAGATTTACGACATGTTGAACGCGGCCGATAATCCATTGTACCCAGGCTGTGACACTTACTCACAGTTATCCTGGATGACTAAATTCATGAGCATAAAGGCTGAAAGTCACATGTCAGAGAGAACTTACAATCAGTTGTCTTCGATGTTTCAAAATGCTTTACCGAAGGGTAACAACTGTCCAGAAGACTTCTATAGTACGAAGAGAAATATGCGTGGTTTGGGTTTGCCCGTGGAAAAGATCGATTGTTGTGTTAATAATTGTATGTTGTATTGGGGGGAAACTAGTGAGCTACATAGTTGTATGTTCTGTGACCAATCACGATATAAGGAGAATTTGCGTGCATCTGGAAGTCGTCGAAAGAAACAGGTGCCCGCCAAACAGATGCACTACTTTCCTTTGACGCCCCGACTGCAGAGGTTGTTTGCATCTGCAGCAACAGCCGAGAATATGCGTTGGCATGCGACTTCAACAGACGATGGGGTTATGCGCCACCCGGCAGACTCTCCAGCTTGGAAACACTTGAATTCAGTTTATCCTGAATTTGCTCAAGAGACCAAAAATGTGAGATTAGGTCTATCTACAGATGGTTTTGCCCCCTTGTCAAGGATTCCTCGGTTTAGCTATCCTTAGCTAAGTCGAGTTGCTACAGAGTGGTATCAGAATATTTCTTTTTCTTTGAATTGAGGATTCTTTTGTGTATGGTCTATCTCGAGTCACTGGGAGCTTAACACTCCATCACGGCTCAACAAGGCAAGAAATTTCGAAGTTTATGGGTTATAAAATTTTGAATGAATTATACGAGGGTTGACGTTTCATGAGCATAAACGGTTATATACGAGAATTTTGATGTTTCATGTTATATGCAAGATTTTAAGGCTGCTAACAAGCAATCTTGTTAAGTTTGATGAGTCAGGATGAGTTATTGCGTCAACTATTGTTTAAGAAAAGGTTATAAATGATCCATGTTATTTGATCTCTAAAAAGAATTTAGAATGCTTTAAGACGCATGTTCACTCTTATATTAAAGTACTAAGAAAACATAGGAACATTTTTATCTCTACATTGCAGTAGAGTTCGAAGAGTAAGGACATAGAGAGTGATCGAGAGAATATGAGATATGACAAAGTTTGAGACGAATGTTAATTTGAGATAGTGAGATGTCAAATAGTTCTAATGATTCAATTTTTCACTTGCATGACAAATAATGAGCCTCACACACCTTTACATACTTTTACACTACAATCTTATTCTCCTTAAATTCCGTGCCGAAAAGATGCGCACCATTTTCGTTGGGACGGAGGGAGTATAAATTATTTCAAATATGATTATAGGTGAAACAAGAAGTGCATATTTGGAACTTTCAAATCTGAACTGACATCGAGACCAAGGCTCATCACGAAGGCTCATCAAAACTTATAAATACGTTACAAAAGGAAGCTATGATTAAATATATACGAAGAACATTACAAATATCTTATTTGGAGAAAAAGTGAAACCTGAAGAAGACACTTACCAGACATGAATGCATTGACTACCAATTTCACCTCAAATTATATTAGATCAATTACTCTTTTTTTATTTTTTTATTTATTTATTTATTATTATTTTTTTTTATAAAGTATTATTTTTAGGGGTAATTGCCTGTAAATTCCTAACGTTTACACCGAATTGGTTTTTGCACCTTTTTTTATTTTTCTACTTTTAAATACCTAACCTTTCGTTTTTGTCTCAAATTTGTCCGGTCACCGGTTTTTTCTTACGCCGGCGCCGGAAATGCCACTGTGGCAGCCGAAATCGCTGATTTGGCAGCCGGAAATTGACACATAGCCTATTCATGACATGTGGAATTAAAAAAAAATAAAAAAAAATAAAAAAATCTATGTCATCATCTTCCCCACCCCACCCATCGCCTTCCCCTTCCCCCACCCGGCGCTGCTACCCTCTGCCGCCACCACTGCCCCCAGCCACACACCACCGGCGATTCGCGCGCCACCGGCGAGCTCAGTCTCAGCCGCACCCTCCACCGGCGATTCCCTCACCTCTGCGAAACACAGCTCCCAGATCCATCTATGTCATCATCTTCCCCACCCCACCCATCGTCTTCCCCTTCCCCTTCCCCTTCCCCCACCCGGCGCTGCCACCCTCTGCCGCCACCACCGTCCCCAGATCCATCTATGTCATCATCTTCCCCACCCCACCCATCGTCTTCCCCTTCCCCCACCCGGCGCTGCCACCCTCTGCCGCCACCACCGCCCCTAGCCACACACCACCGGCGATTCACAGCTCCCAGATCCACCCATCAATTGAGCGCCTAGATCCCTTTTCACCCATCAATTGAACACTACGAGGCGGCGACGCCGCCCCCTCCATCAATTGAGCGCCCAGATCCACCCATCGTCTTCCCCTTTCTCTTCCCCACCCCCAAACCCTAGTTTTCTGAAATTTCACGGAATTGTGTGGGGAAAATGGCGGCGTCGCGCGACTCCACGAGGCCGAGGCGCAGCGCCTCCGCGACGGCCTCCAGCACGGCTGCCTTGGTCGGCTCTGGGATGGAGAGGGTGGTGGTGGCGGCAGGGGGCGACACTGGTGGTGGTGGCGCCGGCGTGTGGTGGTGGCAGGGGGAGAGGAAGAAGACGAGGGGGGGTGGGATTTTACTTTTTTATATTAATTTTTTGCCATGTGTCAATGAATAGGCTATGTGTCAATTTCCGGCTGCCAAATCAGCGATTCCGATTGCCACAGTGGCATTTCCAGCGCCGGCGTAAGAAAAAACCGGTGGCCGGATAAATTTGAGACAAAAACGAAAGGTTAGGTATTTAAAAGTAGAAAAATAAAAAAAGGTGCAAAAACCAATTCGGTGTAAACGTTAGGAATTTACAGGCAATTACCCCTTCTTTTTAATTAGGTTTTTCACCTTATAGATTTTAACAAGGCCAAAACTTTCTAAATTTTAATGAGATTTGGGCCAAATTGTCTTGCTAATGAGCTTCTTGGAATTAAGTTTATATCTCGTAGCCTATGAATTGAGACCCCATTTTCAAGTAAAATAGATTATTTAGTATTCCCTTCACCCATAATGGAAACTCTCTTATGCTCGATTTTCCTATTTTACAACTCAATGCAATTCAAATTAATCCAAACATTCAATTCTTATGCTTGATTTTCCTATTTTACAAATTTTGTTGTTGAGATTTAATTCAAACTTAACAAAATATTTTACCTATATCGCGTCACCAAATATTTAAAAACATGAACATATATAATGCCATTTCTTCTTATATTAATACTAGATATTGTCACAATTTTTTTGGATACAACGTAATTCCTTAAAAAAAATGCAATTCCTTAACAAAGGACATTTGTTTCTGAAAACAAAGTAAGGTCGTTTAGAAGCTGTTGAGGGATTGGGTCTTTTATTGGGTTCTTAATATTTGGGGCCTTCGCACAATCTCTACATATTAATTTGGGGCCTTCGCACAATCTCTATATATTTGGGGCCGTCACATATTTATTCATTTTATTTAAATTGGTGTTCTCTCAAAAACACTGCAGCACCATAATATAGACACCCTGAAAAATATGGTCACATAGATATATATGTTTTATAATGGGGAAAAGACATATTTAGCCAAACTCACATAGTTAGAGACTTATATAGCCACAAGGTTTAAAGTAAGACTTTAGTAACCAAAAGCCAATCAAATGACCAAACAGCCCTTCGTCTACAATCATGCTTAATTAATACATGCAAACAGTAATATCAGGCCCAACATGCTTCCGTAACACTTCAAAATAATTCTAAACCTAAATCAACAATATACCTTTCGCCGAATGGTCACCTTCAGGAGTCAGTTCACGTCGCATTTTACGGACCTTCTGCCTCCCCGGCCTTCGTCCAACCACGCACTCGCAAGAGATGGTTGCAACCTTCCTCCTTCACTGTGTTTCGACGGCAAATACTTTTGTTGATAAATGAAAAGAAAATATTTTTACTAAACCGAAAGTTGGGCAAAAACAAAGCGTTTAACGAGGAATTATAAAATATTTAATTTATTTCATAATAATCTCCCTAAGGGAGGAGACTAACTTGTTTAGCTACTCATTGGTAGCTAATACTTGTATACATAAAATAAAAGAAACTAAAACTTTAAAACTGAAAAACTTTGAAAACTAAAATTTAAAATACAAAGATAATTTTTCTAGAGAGAGAGTGTGTTGTGTGATATGGTTGTGAATTTCCCCCCCCCCCCCTCTCTTCTCTCCAGGGCTTGAGTTTATATAGAGGTTTGATCCCCTCTATAATTGCTTGGTAGTTGGCCTTGGATTCTTTCTTCGTGGCCAGCTTACTTGAATGTGACGTCCACCATCTTTTGTCGGCCATGATTGCCGACACTAGTTAGTGCCTTCACATGGAGTTGAACCTTCCTTTATCCTTTTGTGATAATGGTTGGTGAGGTCCAGCTTCTTTATTTTCCACCCAACTTTGTCTTCTGCTTTTGGTGAGTGGAGTTCCTGTAGAATTACCCACTTTGCTAGTGGATAGTTGATCCGTCATGTCTTCCACCCACTTTTGTCGTTTCTTTGTGAGTGTCTTCCTTGCTGTGAATCACATGATTCACTTTGCTTTGTCGGCCACCTTACTTTTTTGGTGCCCGAGGGTTTCTTCCCTTTGGAGTCTGATGCTCATCATGTTCATCAGACCGGAACCTCCTTCTGTCAGGCTTTGGGAAGAATCCTTTGCCGAATTCCGGCTCCTTCTGCGTTGAACATTGATCGCAGACTTTCTCAATCCAATGGCGCAGATGAGCCATGTTGCAAAATTTTCGACGAGTTTCTTTGCTCCCCGCTATCTTGTTTTCCCACAACATTTGCCGTTTTTTCTCGAAAGATTTTTCGGCAAAAGGAGTTGTGATTCCTGTCATTGTGTTAACCAGAAACGTTCCCAGATCCGAACTTTGGTAGAACTTTAATCTGGACTTCATTTTATCCATCTCTGTGAGACAGACCCAAAGACCCCATGCTCGTCTTGTGGAAATTTGGTCCTCCTTGAATGTTGAGACGATTGCTGCCTGGAAATCGGGAACTTTGATCCGGTTCAGGGCTCCCGTGTCAGGTCTCCGAAGCTTGATAAAGTGGAAGGCTTCATGGATTCCTTTTCCAACTGGTTCTGGGGCCGCACTGAAACAGTACAATTCCAGAACATCTCCCCATTTGAGGGACTCGTTGTTCTCCCATGCATCAAACACCGTTTTTTGGATCCATTTGGGTAGACCCTTGATCTCGGTGAAGGCTGGAGCGGTGGTATAAACTGAGGCTAACGCCCCAAACTCATACCATTCTTTAACATCATTTGGATTGGCTCCTGGAGTCGTCCAAACCCGTGGATATTTTCCTGCAACATCAACCCGGCAATTTCCCGGATTAATGCCCTTTCTTGTGAGAAGTTTCTCCCACCTGTCTTGATACATCTGCCAAGAAGGAGAAATTTCAATAAAATCAGTATCAACCTTAACTTGGCCTGTCATTGGCCTAAGATTGATCTCTTCCTCTTTTACCCCAGAGGTGGAGGGTTGACATGTTGGTTCAGGGTGTGACCCCTTAACAACATTTTTTCCTTGAGGGTCCGGTTGTGAAACCATTGCCTTAGGACTTGTGCTAGGGGTACTTGAATCCCCTGCTACAGGTAATCCGCCCTGTACGGAAAGCATTGCTTTAATCCGATTATCTCGGATAACGCGTAAGAGCGGCTTGTTGAGTACTTCTTGAAGATTGAACATCTTCATGAAGCATGCATCAATTTGGTTAGATACTTGAGCTTCATCAGCTGCTTGTATCTTCCCTGCTTGTTTAGTGTGTAGTACACACTTTTGCCATTCCTGTTGTAGCAACTCTAAGCTTTCAAAGAGTTGCGCCTGTTTTGCTTCGATGGCCTCCACCTCAGGGAGCTCCATCCCTTGTTAGGAAATCTGCAAGAACATTTTGATCAGATTTCAAGATGACAATATCATAATCATAATATTGGCATTCTGCTTGCCATCTAAGCAATCTAGCCTTTTCAGGTTTAGATTCAATCTTTTTTGTTAAGAAAGCTTTAACATTAGTGTTATCAACTTTCAAAACAAATTTCTTAGCAAGTAAGAAAAGCGGCCATTTTTTAAACGCCTTTCGCACTGCAAAGAATTCCTTTTCGTTGATGTGCCATCGCACAGCTTCGTTGTCGGAGAAAAGACCGCTACAATATCTGCAAGGTTCTTCTCCATAAGGGGTGATCTTTGTGAGTACAGCTGCCCACCAGAAATCACTCGCGTCGGTGTAGAGGACTAAGTCATCCTCATCTTGTGGTATTGAAAGTTTCGGGAGATTTTTGCAAATCTCTTTCAACTTCTTCATACCCTCCCGATGCTCCTCCTTCCATATGAATGGAACATCTTTCTTCAGTAATGGACTGAAGACTTTTCTTTGTTCTGCAAGGTTTTTGATAAACATCCCTGCAAAATTGACAACTCCGAGAAAACTTTGGAGCTGCTTTTTCTCTTTGAGATCGTCCGGGAAATTCTGGACCTTTTCCACAATATGATCTTGTAGAATGATTCCAGACTCATCGATCTCAATCCCCAGAAACTCCATCTTCTGGGTGGCTATGACTGCCTTCTTTTCAGACAGCACTAGTCCTTCTTGTTGGCAAACATCCGCAAAGATCTCCAGATGCCTGACATGTTCATGAATGTTCTTTGATGCAATGAGAATGTCATCAATATAAACAAACATAAACGAAGAATAATCCTTGAAGAGATTATCCATCTTCCTTTGGAATATCTGAGGCGCGTTGGCTAACCCCATTGGCATGACATTCTAGACATAATGTCCTTGTGGAGTTGAGAAGGCTGTGAACTTCTTGCTTCCTTCTTCCATGCGAATCTGGTAGAAACCTGACTTGCAATCGAACTTTGAGAATACCCTTGCACTTCTGATGCAGTTGATAAGGTGTTCTCTGCTTGGGATGAAATATCCGTCAAACTCAAGAATGTCATTAATCCCTTTATAATTAATGACCAATCTTGGCTTTCCTCGCTTGATCTCCCCATGATTTCTCACCAGAAATCCAGGACTGCTGTAAGGCGACTTCCCTGGTTCGATCAGCTTCAAATCAAGGTGTTCCTTGATTATGCTCCTCATATCCTATTGATCTTGAGTGTTCATTAGGATAGGTCTGAATCTTACGAACTCATGCTCCTTTCCAGTTTTAACTTTCAAGGTAGCTTTGAGCTGGTTCTTGTCCTACCATGCCAAAGGATTCTCATGGTAACACTTCTGAATCCTCCTTTTGACGTCGGCTATGGACACCTGTTCTTCTTCCTTGATATCTTTGTGTGATATCAGGGAGACTTTGAGGATTTGAGTTTCTTCCTCGGAGAGATCTGGGAATCCCTCGATTCTGCATTTGAGCAGAATATCTCTGAATCTCCGTTGATCCTTCATTTGTGGTCGTCGGAGTCTGCCATCATCACCACGCTTGCTGCGGAATTTGATTGGCATCGAGCGATTAAAAGCTCCGTTGAGCCTCTGCACAATGATCTTGTGATCACAATTGGTTGTGAACACCAGCCTCCTGGCCTCATTGTCCTGTGTGTACCGCTTGAAGGTTTGCAGAAAATTATTTCCAAATAATATATCTGCTCCTGTATCATGGAAATATATCGGTGGAGTCTTGACCTTGTACCAAGGTGTCTGTCCTGCACCGCCGATTAATATTTCCGTCTGTTTTACTCCCTTGGATAGGAGCAAAATCTTTTTGGAGAAATCCCTTCCCGCAATTCGAGGCAGTTCTTCTTCAACTTCTGCTGGAAAGACTCCTCGTTTTGCTGTACAGATTCCTGCTCCTGAATCCACATAAGCAGCAAAATATTCTGCTTTGAATTTCTCGTATAACATCCCTACAGAAATGTATATTGAGAATGGACTTGTCATTGGATCATCAATCTTTTGCGTCCGATTGTGATTTCCATTCCTCCTGCTTTCCATGACCATGGCTGATATTTGTCAAGGAAATCTCGTCCTAAGATCAGGACGTCAGCTTCTTGTCTGGCTTGGCCTTCGACTTGGATTTCAAAGCCGCCGACCTCCAGAATTCTGATACATCGGTTGCTTTCTGGATTTGCCAGATGATACAACGTGTCGCAAGGAAACTGATTTTTCCTTTCGGTTGTATCAAATCTTGTGAAAACCTTTCTCCATCCTTCGGGACATTTGAGCTTGATTCTCATGTCCGGGACTGGTGTTTCCTGAATCGCCCTTCTTTCATAAGAATGAGAGAAACTTCTTGTAATAGGCCCTGAAGTTAGCCTATTTCCCTGGAATTATAGCCTTGGTGCTCCCAATCTGAGACTCTGAGTATGACTAAGCACCTGCTTGTCTCCAACGTCGATGTCGATTCCCCTGATCTGGGGAATTTCCACTCGGTTTGGATTGACTGCCTTGGCTACCTCCTTGAATATTTCTGGAATCTCAATAAATTCCTTTCCCAGAAATAATTCCGTGTGATGGGAATTTGATAAGGCATACGAGACTTGATAAGTCAGTGAGTATGGCCTATTTCCTCCCGTCATAAGCTCCTTCTTTTTGTAGTCCTGATAGAGGGTCAGGGCTCGGGTGAAGGATGAATCCTGTAGATTATAAGCGATTTGTGGATAGAATTCGGTTATAATCTTCTTGGCATAAAGATTCCCCGAAAAAGCTCCAAGAACTGATTCTCTGGCATCTTTAATCCTTTTGTCGCAAAGTGCGACGTCAATTGGCTGGTCTGTCCCCGGGAAGAGGGAAGATTTGATTACCAACTGAATTGCTCCAATATGAATCCATTTTATCGTACTTGCGACTTCTGGCTTCATTTTCTTAAGATCCTGCATTATATCTTCGGCTGGAACCAGCTGGATTTCCACCTGGTTACTTGTAATCTCAATTGGAAGCACCATTTCTTGGCTTGTAACTCCAAAAAAGACATGATGCTTCCTTTTGGATGGAATCAAGCTATGTAAAACTCGATTCAATCTCCCATTGGAAAACCCTTGGTATGTCTGTACCTCTTCGGTTTCCTTCTTGAGTTTTTTCACGAGCTTCTTCACCACTTCTTCTTATGGAATCAGAAAATGGCTAGTAAATCCATTCTGATCCTCCTTCTGAGTGTGAAAAACCTCTTTCTCTTCTTTAGTCTGACTCGTCTCCGGTTGATCCATCGGTCATATCCGAATCTTCAGAGTTAAAGACCTCTTCCTGTTCGTATATACTCTCATCAGAGGATATATCTTCGAACTGATACACGGGTATCAATTCCTGGTGGTAGATAGCGTCTTCGATATCCGGTATGGATTCGAATCTCCTTATCTTCCTTTTCTCGTTGTCTGGGCAATTGGTTGAAATATGCCCCTTTGCACCACATGTCCAGCAGTTGCAATCTTTGAAACTTTCATTTGCTTTGGCTTGAGTACGCCTGAAAGTTTTCCTCGCCGGGATTCTCTTTTGGGATGAGAATCGGTTCCTGGATGGTCCGCTCCGTTGACCTGATTTGTAGGAGCGTGCCTTCTGTCTGGTCCACATAGTTCTTGGCTTCCAAGAACTCCTTCTTGATTTTCTTTCATAGGGTTGATACCTATGTTTCTTTCTGCTCCTCCGTTGATACAGCAACTCGGCTCCAATCTCTGTTGGAAGATCAAGATTGTCGCACATCAATGGAGAGTCTTTATTGAGCTTCCTCAATTTCTTGAGGTTTCTCTGGTCCGCCGCCTTCTGGCACCATTCAGACAGCTTCTTGTGAACATAGGACATCCGCCTTGATGTGCTATCCAGTGGATAATTCCCTGGTGACACGTACTCGTTGATGAACATTTCCCTCCATGGACTTGGAAACTTTGTGAAAAAGAGGTCCCTGGCAATCTGATCATCAACTGACCCCATATGAGTATATAGGGTGTAAAGACGCAGAAATTGATCAAGAGCTTTTGGCTCGAGCACCACCAATCTTAGATTGTAAAGTGCCTTTTGATACTTCTTGCGCTTTTCGTCTCCTGCCGCCTCGAAGAAACCCATTCCAAGGAAATGGATTTTCACCTGGTGTGATGCAACATTGAGGATTTCCAGAGCTGATTCTTTTTTGAATAGCTCGTTCTTTGCCTCAGTTGACGCTGTCTCCCAGAATTGTTTTACCATTCCGGAAAAGCTTGCCTCGAAGATTTTGACAAATTCTTCTTTATCATACTCCATCGTGGCAATCACAATCTTCATAGCTGAAGTCCATTCGTCGATGAGAATTTCCCAATCTTTGAAACTGGCTTCATCAAGGTTGAGAATCAATCCATAGGGGTGGATTGGTTCTAGTGTGACCTTTCCTACAGGTGTATCTTGCATTTTGGGCCATCTCTTTTTTCTGGTTCGCTGTTGATGAATCACTTCCTCACGAATCCTATCTCCTCTGGATGATCCTTCGGGTTGATACTCTTGTTTTGGCATCTCCCCTCCTTGGTTCATCTTTAGATCTACCATATTTAAATTAGCAAATGATTCTGCTAATTCTTGTAGATCCTCCAATCCGATTCGATAAAGGCTATTCATGAGATTTGCCTTTCATGATTCGGATTATGTCCTCCGGGCTCAAATCCTTGGGCTCGGATTTGATCGGTAGTGGATACGTCGGGTCTTTAGACCACTTATTCCGAATTCTTCCGGAACATGGTTTTCGCCGTTCGATTTCCTCCACCTTCTTCTGGATATCACGCAAGAGGTTTAGGATTTCCTCTTGTTTGAGTGATATTCTGCTTAACTCCATCGGTAGATCATATAGCTTTACGCCAAAATATTCCACCGTTCTTTGAATCTCCCGCAAGTTGACGTTGTCGGAAGAGTTTGGCTCGATCTTTTGGTAGCTTGGATAAGCTACTCCCGCCTTGTCCTTTTGCTCCATCAAATATGATATTGTTGATGGAGGTTGTCTCTGGCTTGTCTGTTTGCCGTTTTGGCCACGGCATTCTCCAGTAGGGCATCAAGATGCTCCTTCATGTCCGTAATGATCTCACGAACAGATTCCTCGTCCTCGGTGAGGTTGAGCATGAGTGCTCTCCAACACCATCGTAATTCACCCATTAGGTGACGTGCCTCTCTTTCCAAAATTTGGAAAGATATCCTGTATACAAGACATCTCGAACATTCGTTCGGATCCATTCCAATTTAATGGAGTCTCCTCCCACATAGGTTAATCCACTTAGGTTAACTATAAAATAAATTAAACATAATATAATTCCTCATTAAAAACCCGCTCTGATACCATTTTGAGAAGCGGGGGATCAGCACTATAATTAAGCCATTTTTCAATACATGTACACAGTTGAATCACAACATGCACAGTTGACCTAGGGGCGCAATTGTCTTTAAAGAGGATTTTGGCTAGAAAAGTCACTCTTTAAAAGAGGTGGCTAAAAAAGTCATAAACTATGTACTTTAGGCTACAAATGTCAATTCTCACTTTTATAATTACAGTATGTTGAAATATATCCGAGAAGTGGAGTTTAGGCCAAGGTGGGAAAAAGGCATTTATAAGTTAGCAAGTTGTTATAGGCCGCGATGATGAATGGATCATAAAACACGTGCATCCATGTGAAATTTCTTCATTCTTCACATACTCAAATCTTGGCGACTAAGTCAAAAATGATTTAAATAAATATCAATACTATTCTTTCACTTTCAGGATACATGTATTGTGTATATATTAAAGTCAAATGTATTGATCTTACAAGTCATCCGATAAAAAAAAAATTGTTTAATCTTCTACGTGTCACGACTTACCAATTAGGGAACTTGTATTCTCCTCCGTCCCATAAAAAACATGCATAGTTTGGGTTGACACGAGTTTTAAAAAATTCTGTAAAATATAATGTGAGTGGAAAAAGGATCTCACATTGATTATGATGTTTTACTGAGAGAATTATTAGTATAAATGGACTATGCGTGTTTTTATGGAACGGACGAAAAAGGAAAACTATGCATGTTTTTATGAGACGGATGAAGTATTAAAATAGCTAAGACTGAAGAATATTGTTGGGAGTTTCATAAATAAGTAAGTTTATTTATATTTCAGGAATTATGCTAATTCCTGAAATACTTTCTCTATCCACAAAAGATCTTCCTATTTTTTCTTTATGGACCTCAACAAAAGAAATTTCTACTTATTTTAGGGCTATACGATCATCATTTATAAATATATCAGTTACCCTTACTTATCATCTTTTCACCACTTTTAATTAAAATATATTTTCACAATTCCTGATATATTCAACAATCTTTTTTCTATTCTTAATATACTCAACAACCTATTTCTTAAAAGTCCATGTCACTCCCTCTTAAGAAGTTCTTTTGTGGGCAAGGGAGTATTTATTTTAGAATACAAATCTTCTGCTTTTATTTTGGATACAGTTTTTTGTTTGAAAGTTTTTCATGGATTGTAAAATATTGGGCTTTCATGAATAATTCCTATGTGATATTTTAAAACAAAACAATAAACAAGCTTATCTATATATAATATAAAAGACTAGTTCAATGGTCATAATTTCCCGGCAAATTTCTAGCAGTTATTTTCCAAAATTTTAGCATATTTGAAAAAACGTGAACTTTAACAACAATTTAGCTTTTTTCTCAAAATTTCAAGCACCTTTGAAAAAATAAAATTACATAAAACGTGAATTACAATACTAATTCAACAACCACACAAACAAAATTAATTCAAAATTTTCATCACTAAAGAAATGACAAGAGAAGCAATTGAACAAATTTGTTTCACATAATAAGAAATTTCTTCATTCAAAATCTTGAATCTGCTTTTTCCTCTTCTTCTTAATAGAAGAGAAGATGATTTTCTAAATTGAAATATTGTTGATCTACTGAAACAATTGAAACGATTGTGTATTGCATAAAAAACTTTTCTCGAATCTTCTTCTTTTTCTCCTATTAACTAAGAAAAAAATGTGCAAATTGAATAGAAGATAAATTCAGTAAAAGAAAAAGAGAAGAAGAAGAGGCGGTGCTACATCTCCGATACTACTGCAAGTCTGCAACTGCTATTTCAACGCATTCACTCCAACGATCTGCGGCTATCGACGCATTTAACTTTACATAATTATGAAAATTATAATTTCACCACTGTTGTTTATGGGAATTAAAAAGAGGATGATGAAATTATTTTACAAAAGAAGAAGAAAGAAGTAGGTGAAGAAAAAGAAAGAGACGAAACTGTAGGAAAAAAAAGACTGCATAAAAGAAGAAGAGGATAATGTAGGCAGCGACTGTATTGAAAAGGATAAAATAGTGTAGGGCTTTCACGGTTCCTTTTTCATGAGTATTGTTTTTTTTTTCATATTACTTGTATTTAATTATGGGCTTCTAATTCCTAATAAAAACAATGATGGACTTCTAATAATGCTACATAAGTTGAATCAGAGTCCAGAATTATTTTGCTTTTTTATAATGCCCAAAATTATTATGTTAGGCGTATGTCTTCTGTTTAATTTAATCAAAGATCTACAATCTATATAATATATAAAAATGACGTTTTTTCTTCTCTTTTTTCCTCTCTTCTTCCGCCATCTTTTCCACTATTTTTTTTTGTTTTTTATGTTTTAATTCTTTTGTAAACATTGCCAAATTTAATTAATGAAAAAAATATTTAATATATTATAAAAATCATCAAAAATAAATTTAAAATAAATAAATAATGAAAATGTTAAACATATTTTATTTTCTCTTTTTTTATTAAAGTTTTATGACTTCTTATTTATATTTGTATATGAAAATATTCACTTATTTATTATGATGCATAATACTCTATAATAATAATGTGTAGTGCTAATTTTTATTATCAAATAATTTTTAAATTTATTTAATAAAAATAGTTATCATTACGCTTTATATAAAATTTAAATTTTATATTTTAATTTTGTTTATTACTTATATTTATTTATTTATTTAAATATATTGTTTAATTTCAATGTTCGTCGTGCATCGCACGAATGATTGTACTAGTCTCCAAAAATAAACAATATACAAGCTTGTCCAAAACTAAAATCCATTACGACGGTGGATTCAATCAAATAAGGAATCTTAATTTGCATGACATTTGGTATCCCAATTTATTCGTTGGATTATCATAAATTTTCATTTCTTTTGTAAAAGGTACGTGGCGCGTGAAATTATACAAAATTGGATTTCAAAAATAAATTATTTAAAAGAAAGAAAAGAAACAAAGTGGGCGTTGTAAAAGGATCGTTGAAGTGGTAGGGCAAGACAATTTTGAATTGAAAGGTGTCGCCAGTTTTGCGGTTCGCATCAAAATTACAATGGTCTCCAGAGGCCCCTCTACACTTGTACCATTTTTGTCTCTCCATTAGTTTATTTTAATTTTATATTCAGTATTATATTTCAATATTTTGATCTTATTTTATATTTGGGGTATTGGCCTATAAATACTTGATTTTTTTAATTTTCTAATAAATTGCCTATAAATACATAAACTTTGAAATTTTTCTGATTTTGCACCCGACGATTTTTTACCCCCAAATCGTTGCTGACATGACAGTCGAATTGAGAGGGAAATTTGAAGTGCATAATGAAGCCGATAAATTTGTTGTCAATATGAGATCTAGAACATTTAATTGTAGGTTTTGAGATGTCAATTCCGTTGCCATGTCAGCAACAATTTGGGAGTAAAAATTCATCGGGTACAAAATCAAAAAGAATACAAAGTTCAAGTATTTATAGGAAGATCTAAAAGTTGGGGCGCAAAACTAGAAAATAGGAATAGTTCGAGTATTTACAGGCCAATACCTTTTTATATTAAAGGTTTTGTGATAGGATGTGTTACATCGAGTAGGTCATCAATTATTAATGGATGGTATTTGGCTCTATTTTATTTAGGATAATTTTATTCATAACTCTCATTTTACTTAGTATAGCCCCTTATTTAAAATAATAATAATAATAAATAATTATAAATTTATTATTTTATCCCATAGCCTATAAATCCTAAATTAATACTCTATAGCCCATAGCCACCCTTTCCTCATTAGATAAATAGAAGACGATAGGTATATACATGCACTAATACAACAATAACACATTGATACACCTAAATACACCCCAAAATCAAAATCTGATTTATTCATTTTTTTTTGCTTCATTTCCAAAATGCAAACGATGGCAATTCCAATTCCAAAATGGTGAAACTTAACATCCATGCCTAAATCTAAAAGAATGAAGAAAGTATTCGGATTAACCTGCGTAATCGAGAGCGAAGAGAGAACTTGTAGCCAAAGAAATTCCAGATGTTTTTAAGATATTATTGCGTGAATATAACGATGGATTACACGAGGTATTTATGGAGATACATTAGGGCGGAGGGTAAATCCGACTTTATAACTCATTCACGTACTCCACATGCGGTGTACGATCCTGAGTCACTATCTACTGGAAACCTTTTCTAACTAATCTACAGCTTTATGGCGAATGTACGGTTATTCCATCAACGCTGACTTCTTTCAGCCTTTGTCTGCGCCGACTTCGTCTTGAGTGAGCTTTTGTCTTTTCTCCTTGATCTCTCACTTGACACAATAGAATTCTTCATCTGCGCCGTCATCTGGTTCCATCTGCGCAGCTGGTTTTCTAGTTTCTTGTCTCGTCTATGATATCTTCCTGAGTCTTCTTTGAGTATTATCTCGAGGTCGATCCGCCTTTTGGTTTTGCTAATTCTGTGTGTATTCTCGATCTGCGCCGCCCTTAGTCTGCGCCGCTGGCTCTTGCTTTTATGTCCTTTTCTCTAGGATAGCGGTGCTGATGGGATCCTTACTCCTCATCACAAAACACCACTGATCAAGATCATCATCAAACACTAAAAAAATTAGAACATGCTAGCTGGCACACTTTAGTACATTCGATACAGAGGTAATTCACAATTTCACATATCAAAATGTCCATTATTCCAATTACTTGCTTCATTTCATAAATGTGAACAATGTTAAGTCTACATGGGCGTAAAATAATACAGGTTTTAAACACCATTGATCACGATCATAATCATCAAACATTAAAACAATATAGGTTTTAAAATCATCTAAAACACAATTACTAAACATTGAATCAGTATTTGGATAAAGATCTCACACTGTGATATCTTGTCAACTAATGAAGTGGAATGAAGAATTTCTCGACTAATCTACAAACATTTATTTACATAAATTAAAAAAAAGCAACTCACCAGAGACAAACTTGGCAAGGGTGCCAAGTGTGGTCATCCTTGCCTATAGCCTCCAACTCAACGATGTTGTTTGCAACACTGATGTTGGCTTCGTCGTCGATCACTGATTGGATGTCGCACCTACTTTTGATAAATTTTTGCGAGAAGTTTAGGAGTAGAGAGATGGTAAGAACTGAATTTTTGGAGCAACTATGGACTGGACGAAGAGCAAAAACGTTGTTGAAGAAATTAGTGCTTATCTTTGCAATCAAACGCAGGCAAATGGATGGCTATGGGCTGTAGATTATTAATTTAGGGACTATGAGTTATAGGGTAAAATAGTGAATTTGCAATTATTTATTATTATTATTATATTAAATAAGAGGCTATACTGAGTATAATGGGGGCTATGAATAGAACTGCCCTTTTATTTACTATAGAATGACGCAAATATCGTAAATCAGGCCCATGAACGAGTTACAAAGATCCTAAGCAAATGAGCCCCTTTTTGAGATTTATCACAGAAGAAAAGGTTTATTGAATTGAATGCGAGATCTGGAATGTTGAGCACTTCATGAGAGAGAAAGTAAGTCAAAGAATAGGAGAAGATTAAAGGCACGAAGAACGAAAGCCAAAGTAAGATCTCAAGACAGATTCGACCTGAAAGAAGATAACATATCTGAAGGTAACGATAAAATAACCTATTGTAGATAAAGTTGAAAACGAGTCCGCAACCACTTTGTTTATTATTTCCTAAGTTGTTAGCTTATTATATTTTAGTCCAATTTAAGTTTGGGCTTCTAGTTCTTATGGGGGCTTAGCAAGCCCTTTTATCTGAAAGCTCAGCGACATTGTTTTCCGTTTGGACAAAGAAAGTTCCTCTTTTGTTGTAGTTTATCTTTTGATTATCAATATAATTATTCTAAGATTGGTATTTTTGTTCGTGTTCTCTTAAATTCTATCAATTTGGTTCGACCTGCCGAATGCCAATGACCCAAGGTATGACTCATGGAGACATAGAGGTGAAAGATTGGGAGATAGAAGAAGAGAACGACAATATTAGGGCTGAATGTGAACAATTGTGCCCTAAAATTGAGATGATCGAAGAATTAAAGGGCTACCGAAACTTGGACAGATGATGAGTCAACTACTGTGGGAAAAAGGGCTAGAGAATCGCCAGCGCACAAACCTGGCTATATTTATCGAGCATGGGGCAGACGACAAATCTACGATTTCGGGGATTAACCTATACAAAGGCTTAAACCCGAATATGTCTGTTGCTCCTAACAAGGATTGTGGAGTTGGAGTGTGAATTAAATAGCTTGGAATGGAGAGCAACAAGCTGCCTTAACAGTGAATCTCACGCAGGAGTGTCAACCTCAATCAAATCCTACGCAAGAGTTTGGAGTGCAACGTCAAGACTGGGGTATTGCAAATTCGGGCATCAACCAACCCAACTGGTAATTGAATGGAGCTTTTCCACCTCCACCAGGTCTAAAAAACTATATGTTTGGTTCGGATACCAGACCACCAGGATTTATTTTTTGGGGCAGTGCCTCAGAGAAACTCAGCTTCTCATGAGGCATTTATGGCACCAACCTGCATCAATCTACTTATGTTTGATGGGAGCAATACTGAAGGTTGGATAGCTAGAGCTGAGAAAAATTTTACTCTCCATGACACCGTTGAAGTGAGTGAAGTTGAAATGCCGCTAATTACAATGGAATGGGATGCCCTTTACGGGTATTAGCTCACACGCTCCAGATTTCCATGTTTAACATGGAGCCAACTAAAGACGGAGATGTTAAAGATGTACGGCCAGGATCCTATGACTAATGCATTTGAAGCCGTGATGTACACCACTCAAACCAGAACATTAAGTAAATATGCCAGCTCTTTTATTTCATGTTTAGTACACGTTCCTAGCCTCGCTGAAAACTATTGTCTTGGAATGTTTTTACATGGGCTACGTGATGAAATATGTTTGCGTATATGCTCATGAGAAGCCAAATATTTATTTTAAACTATATATATGTATATAGCTAAAAAACTGGAAAGTGAGATTGGTGCCTTTCGAGGCTATGAACACATTGATATTTTAATTTTCGTCAGAGATAATCTAATGAGAGGTGGTGATTAGAGTAAGCACTCATTTCTGTATTTGCAGAATGATCAAAGCAACCAAAGAATAAGTTTCAGAATAGTGAGTAGCAGCTCGGGGATGGAGAGTCGAGATTCACCTGCTTCCCAAAGTTGTAGCTCTGCTGGATCCAATTACAATCAGCCACCCATATCAACTCGTCCAATTTCACACAAGGATTACTTAGCAAAACAAAAGGCCACACTATGATTTAGATGCGATGCAAAGTGGTTGTCAACGCATCGTTGTGCTAATAAGACATTACAAGAATTTGTTATTTTTTATCGGGGTGATGAAGACGCCTTGCCGGTTGAGGAAATTGGTCTGCCACCTGACAAAGAGAAGAAACATAATGAAATACCTTAGATATAAATGTTGGAACGTTCCCAACTTGCAGCGCATGTTTTTGATGAGCCACTGACGATGAAACTAAGAGGAACTATTTGGAATGAAGAGTTACTTGTTATGGTGGATAGTAGAGAAACCCACTGTTTCATATCCCGCTACATGGCCACCAAACTTGGGCTTCTGATCAACATAAGTGAAACTTCTGCAGTATGTCCTTGTGATGGTCGTAAGGCCACTATCGTTGGACATGCCGAAAGTTTCCACTCGAATTAGGGGTGAAAATTTCAATGTGGAATGTTATGTCTTTGAGCTGGGGAATGTTGACCAGAACCTTGGCATCTCGTGGCAAACCACCCTTGGAGAAGTGCAAGTGGATTGGAGTCGGATGACAGTTTGGTTTCAATGTAATGATCGAGTCGAGGAGAATCAATTCAAGTTTGTCGCGCATTGTTATTAGCCCGAACATGCAAGGTGCAACACGTAGCGGCAAGTTGGTTAGCATGGGTTGAGTATTGTTATAATACTAGTTTTCATTCATCAACAGGGTTAACACCTTTCGAAATTGTGGTTGGGCGCCATTTTCCTAAGCTTGGGAGATTTTTACCATCTGAGATCAAAGTCAGGGCAGTGGTCGATGAGTTAGCAGCTAGAGATGTGCAGTTTGAAGTCGACCACATGGTTTTTCTCAAGCTTCGACCATATCTTTGGTCCTTTTTTCGGTCAGGGTGTGTAAAGTCAATTACAAAATTTTATGGACCTTTTGAACTTCTAAAGGGAATTGGTCCTTTTTATTATTGACAACTACTGCTAGCTTCTTTGAGTTTGCATCTAGTTTTTAACGACTTACAACTTAGGGTGATGGTGGGCAATAATTTAGTAGAAATAGAGTTTCCCAAAACGTTGTGGTTGTCTAATCCTGAATTAGTTCATCAATGAATTTTGCATGATCATTGGGTTTGGCAGGGAGATGAGTGTGTCTATCGGTTATTGGTGCAATAGAAGGATAAAGAGATCGACGAGACAACTTGGGGGGTAGAGGATGAGTTCAGCCTTTCCAAAATTCAGCCTTGAGGACAAGACTGTTTAAAAGTAGTGACGAGTTGTTGCGGATAAAGTTTATCATAGAAGGTCGAAAGCGAGTCTGCAGCCGCTTTGTTTATTATTTCTCAAGTTGTTAGCATATTATGTTTTAGTCCAGTTTAAGTTTGGGCTGCTAATTCTTATGTGGACTTAGCAAGCCCTTTTATCATTAAGCTTTTCTTGGAAGCTACTCTTGGCTTTCCTTGGGAGCTAATATTGACTTCCCCTGGAAGTCAAGCTAGGAAATAAAAGAAGTCTTTCACTTATCCAGGATTTTGACTGAAAACTCAGCAACGTTGTTTGTCATTTCGAAGAGTTAGTTTCTCTTATGTTGTAGTTTATCCTTTGAAAACTCCGCAACATTGTTTGCTATTTGGACGAAGAGAGTTGCTCTCATGTTATAGTTTATCTTTGATTATTAATATAATTTTCCTTAGTTTGATGTTTGTGTTCGTGTCCTCTTTACTTTTATCATAATCCTTTTTGGCAGGAACATGTTGCAAGCTTCTGGTGGTTCTCCAACTACACTCCGTTAGAGAGAACCTAAAAAGATGTGGTGTCGGATGATGTCTGACAGGAGCCCGTCGTTGTAGAATTTCCGCACAAATACATTTATAGAGTCCTATGCCCACAGCTAAGTTCCGCTAGCGGTAAGTATATGGTCGATCCCATGACGAGTTGGTCTATTATTCTCTCTTGTCACGATCACAATCAATCACTTTGGTCAGAGCGTTGGAATCTAAGGACTTTGCCCAGAAACAGAAATTGAAATAAAATAAAGAAAAACATCAAAAATAAAGATAACTTGGTGTGGGCACAATCTCGTTAGGTTTGGGCAAAGACATCGCTCATAGGTTTAAGGATATTCGTTGTGCCCATGTATAATTGGTTATGGGCCCTTTGATCAATGAGTTGTGCTCTCATTGTTACGGTGTCACGTGCACAAGCTCACCCAGCCCTCATCCGCGCTCTTTGTATTGGGTGAAAGTGTACTCCCTTCATCTCTCTACCTCGGTACATTCCCCGCATCAAACTTTGTGCGGGTATGCCCAGAACGCGTTACCAAATAGTAGACCCAAATGGTCACAGGCATGCCCAATGGGCCTTGGGCCAGGTCCATACAGACTAGGACTTTTGGGCGCATCAGCTAGGGTTTCTCGGTACGACGACTAGGGTGTTTGGGCGCAACCAAGATTGCTCAGATTTCTTTTCTTATATGCTTAGCCAAATCAAATACGCATCCCACACTTTGGCAAGTAAATCATGCCAGATTTCTCCATAAAAGATAAGTGGATATCCCCCTTCTTCTTCTTTTTTCGGTGAGTGCGCGCTTAGCCCTTGTACCCCAAGTTTTTCCCCAAAGTGCGCGCTTAGCCCACATGGTTTTTCTCAAGCTTCGACCATATCTTTGGTCCTTTTTTCGGTCAGGGTGTGTAAAGTCAATTACAAAATTTTATGGACCTTTTCAACTTCTAAAGGGAATTGGTCCTTTTTATTATTGACAACTACTGCTAGCTTCTTTGAGTTTGCATCTAGTTTTTAACGACTTACAACTTAGGGTGATGGTGGGCAATAATTTAGTAGAAATAGAGTTTCCCAAAACGTTGTGGTTGTCTAATCCTGAATTAGTTCATCAATGAATTTTGCATGATCATTGGGTTTGGCAGGGAGATGAGTGTGTCTATCGGTTATTGGTGCAATAGAAGGATAAAGAGATCGACGAGACAACTTGGGGGGTAGAGGATGAGTTCAGCCTTTCCAAAATTCAGCCTTGAGGACAAGACTGTTTAAAAGTAGTGACGAGTTGTTGCGGATAAAGTTTATCATAGAAGGTCGAAAGCGAGTCTGCAGCCGCTTTGTTTATTATTTCTCAAGTTGTTAGCATATTATGTTTTAGTCCAGTTTAAGTTTGGGCTGCTAATTCTTATGTGGACTTAGCAAGCCCTTTTATCATTAAGCTTTTCTTGGAAGCTACTCTTGGCTTTCCTTGGGAGCTAATATTGACTTCCCCTGGAAGTCAAGCTAGGAAATAAAAGAAGTCTTTCACTTATCCAGGATTTTGACTGAAAACTCAGCAACGTTGTTTGTCATTTCGAAGAGTTAGTTTCTCTTATGTTGTAGTTTATCCTTTGAAAACTCCGCAACATTGTTTGCTATTTGGACGAAGAGAGTTGCTCTCATGTTATAGTTTATCTTTGATTATTAATATAATTTTCCTTAGTTTGATGTTTGTGTTCGTGTCCTCTTTACTTTTATCATAATCCTTTTTGGCAGGAACATGTTGCAAGCTTCTGGTGGTTCTCCAACTACACTCCGTTAGAGAGAACCTAAAAAGATGTGGTGTCGGATGATGTCTGACAGGAGCCCGTCGTTGTAGAATTTCCGCACAAATACATTTATAGAGTCCTATGCCCACAGCTAAGTTCCGCTAGCGGTAAGTATATGGTCGATCCCATGACGAGTTGGTCTATTATTCTCTCTTGTCACGATCACAATCAATCACTTTGGTCAGAGCGTTGGAATCTAAGGACTTTGCCCAGAAACAGAAATTGAAATAAAATAAAGAAAAACATCAAAAATAAAGATAACTTGGTGTGGGCACAATCTCGTTAGGTTTGGGCAAAGACATCGCTCATAGGTTTAAGGATATTCGTTGTGCCCATGTATAATTGGTTATGGGCCCTTTGATCAATGAGTTGTGCTCTCATTGTTACGGTGTCACGTGCACAAGCTCACCCAGCCCTCATCCGCGCTCTTTGTATTGGGTGAAAGTGTACTCCCTTCATCTCTCTACCTCGGTACATTCCCCGCATCAAACTTTGTGCGGGTATGCCCAGAACGCGTTACCAAATAGTAGACCCAAATGGTCACAGGCATGCCCAATGGGCCTTGGGCCAGGTCCATACAGACTAGGACTTTTGGGCGCATCAGCTAGGGTTTCTCGGTACGACGACTAGGGTGTTTGGGCGCAACCAAGATTGCTCAGATTTCTTTTCTTATATGCTTAGCCAAATCAAATACGCATCCCACACTTTGGCAAGTAAATCATGCCAGATTTCTCCATAAAAGATAAGTGGATATCCCCCTTCTTCTTCTTTTTTCGGTGAGTGCGCGCTTAGCCCTTGTACCCCAAGTTTTTCCCCAAAGTGCGCGCTTAGCCCACATGGTTTTTCTCAAGCTTCGACCATATCTTTGGTCCTTTTTTCGGTCAGGGTGTGTAAAGTCAATTACAAAATTTTATGGACCTTTTCAACTTCTAAAGGGAATTGGTCCTTTTTATTATTGACAACTACTGCTAGCTTCTTTGAGTTTGCATCTAGTTTTTAACGACTTACAACTTAGGGTGATGGTGGGCAATAATTTAGTAGAAATAGAGTTTCCCAAAACGTTGTGGTTGTCTAATCCTGAATTAGTTCATCAATGAATTTTGCATGATCATTGGGTTTGGCAGGGAGATGAGTGTGTCTATCGGTTATTGGTGCAATAGAAGGATAAAGAGATCGACGAGACAACTTGGGGGGTAGAGGATGAGTTCAGCCTTTCCAAAATTCAGCCTTGAGGACAAGACTGTTTAAAAGTAGTGACGAGTTGTTGCGGATAAAGTTTATCATAGAAGGTCGAAAGCGAGTCTGCAGTCGCTTTGTTTATTATTTCTCAAGTTGTTAGCATATTATGTTTTAGTCCAGTTTAAGTTTGGGCTGCTAATTCTTATGTGGACTTAGCAAGCCCTTTTATCATTAAGCTTTTCTTGGAAGCTACTCTTGGCTTTCCTTGGGAGCTAATATTGACTTCCCCTGGAAGTCAAGCTAGGAAATAAAAGAAGTCTTTCACTTATCCAGGATTTTGACTGAAAACTCAGCAACGTTGTTTGTCATTTCGAAGAGTTAGTTTCTCTTATGTTGTAGTTTATCCTTTGAAAACTCCGCAACATTGTTTGCTATTTGGACGAAGAGAGTTGCTCTCATGTTATAGTTTATCTTTGATTATTAATATAATTTTCCTTAGTTTGATGTTTGTGTTCGTGTCCTCTTTACTTTTATCATAATCCTTTTTGGCAGGAACATGTTGCAAGCTTCTGGTGGTTCTCCAACTACACTCCGTTAGAGAGAACCTAAAAAGATGTGGTGTCGGATGATGTCTGACAGGAGCCCGTCGTTGTAGAATTTCCGCACAAATACATTTATAGAGTCTTATGCCCACAGCTAAGTTCCGCTAGCGGTAAGTATATGGTCGATCCCATGACGAGTTGGTCTATTATTCTCTCTTGTCACGATCACAATCAATCACTTTGGTCAGAGCGTTGGAATCTAAGGACTTTGCCCAGAAACAGAAATTGAAATAAAATAAAGAAAAACATCAAAAATAAAGATAACTTGGTGTGGGCACAATCTCGTTAGGTTTGGGCAAAGACATCGCTCATAGGTTTAAGGATATTCGTTGTGCCCATGTATAATTGGTTATGGGCCCTTTGATCAATGAGTTGTGCTCTCATTGTTACGGTGTCACGTGCACAAGCTCACCCAGCCCTCATCCGCGCTCTTTGTATTGGGTGAAAGTGTACTCCCTTCATCTCTCTACCTCGGTACATTCCCCGCATCAAACTTTGTGCGGGTATGCCCAGAACGCGTTACCAAATAGTAGACCCAAATGGTCACAGGCATGCCCAATGGGCCTTGGGCCAGGTCCATACAGACTAGGACTTTTGGGCGCATCAGCTAGGGTTTCTCGGTACGACGACTAGGGTGTTTGGGCGCAACCAAGATTGCTCAGATTTCTTTTCTTATATGCTTAGCCAAATCAAATACGCATCCCACACTTTGGCAAGTAAATCATGCCAGATTTCTCCATAAAAGATAAGTGGATATCCCCCTTCTTCTTCTTTTTTCGGTGAGTGCGCGCTTAGCCCTTGTACCCCAAGTTTTTCCCCAAAGTCATCATCATATTTCTGCTCAGTTTTTGTTCGAATTCTGACTTGCTGCTTTGCCCTTGAACACTTGTTTTTGCTCATGTCTTGATGTTTTACCTTTGAACATTAGCTTTTAGCTCAAAGTCTGAGTCATATGTTTGCTCAAAGTTTGGCTTGCCGCTTTTCCCTTGAACACAACTGGATTCTACACGGTACTTGGGCTAGGCAAAAGGAGTATGACTGTTATGCCCATGAATGATCTAAAGTTCTTGCATCTTTTACATAATGCAGCCTAGTTTGCCCAAGATCCTATCCACTTGTCCTATACCCCAAAATGTGTCCTTCTAGACTCAAAATACACAAAAACAAGACTCGATCTAGACCTAAACCACACACAAAAAGAGCACAAAAAATGGGCTCGTCAATGTCATCATAGACAAATTACACGTCAAAATCGGAAAAGACAAAAAATGTCCTTCGACCCAAAGTACGATAGACCTGAAAGCATGAAAATGCCCTTTCCACGCTTAAATTATAAAAGACTACTGTACCCCTCACCTAGGATAGTCTATAATAAGTGGAAATCTTCAATTGTAAAGAATACACAATATAACATAACAAATGCTGCCAAAATCAATACATAATACAATTCAAGAGCATCAAGAATGATGTTTTTACTAATCTCCATAGTTTATCTTGTCAGTTATAAGTTTAGTCTACTTAGTCGCACAGATCTCAAGTGCTCTTTTTACTTATCGTTAGAAATCATCAAGATCATGTGGTTTCATCTATGAGCGTTATCTATTAGTTGCATACATAACAGTATTATCAAACCGTTAAGACAACCGTTATCTATGAGCGTCTTTTTAGCGGTTGTTTTAACCGTTATATATGCCTAAAAAAATATTATGTATTATTTTTATTTTTAAATTTAATAATATTATAAAAAATTAAAACCCTAAAATTCCACCGTTCATGTCTTCCTCTCGTGACCCCAGCTAAAATCAACCCCAAAGTTCCACCGCCCATGTCTTCTTCCAGTGACCCCAACCTGAAATTAACCACTCATTGTGTTCGCTCTCCCCCCTCCCGCCCTCAAATTGTCTCTCTCAAACCAATGAAGAAAACATAAGAGAAAATCCTAACTTCCTTTCAAATCAGAATCATCACTGCCGCGGTTCTCCGGCTGCATCAGCTATCGGCGAGCAATTTTTGCTTCCGATTCTGGCGCCTCTCTAATTTCTTGGACTCTCTCTCTCGATTCACCTCTCTAAATCAAAGAAATCGACTGAAACAAGAAAGGGTAAGGAAGCCCTAATTTCTCCCTTTAGAGATTCTGCCCTCCGTGGTGACCCTGAACGACGAGGTCGAAACTAGTCAAGGCCTCTGTCCTCCCATTTCCTTCGTCGACTCATCAACATCATGGAGTTTTCCCCCAAACCAAAGCCCTAAAATCAACGTCATAACTCCTTTCTTAGTTCAGGCAAAATCATCGTTCTCCTAGCTGAAATCGACGACCTCATCACTGATAACTCCTGAATTCGGTGAAGCCGAAGCTGTCGTTGTCGTTTCAGGTTGGGGTACGCTACCGTCGCTAACACCTGGAATCCATCCGCGAGGCCAAGACTCGAGCTCCACGAGTCGCTATTGTTGTCGCAGCCCGATATCTAGCCAGTAATAGCGTAGATTGGGTATCGATACGACTAATAAAAAGATAGGGTAAAAACAAGCGAACTAGAAGACTCATCAAGCGGAAGTTACTAATAATTCAGGTTAAAGCAATAAAATATCATCAAACTTAATAGAAACATGGTCGGCTTCATACATTCAAATGTATCAAGGTTCTAGTCAATGAAAACAAAAGAGAGTATAGTTAAATATTTACAATGATTCATAAAGTTCAGGGTAGCACAACATAACGTGATCAGACTATATGTATGAAGACATATAGCTGAGAGTAACAATCCTAATCAAGTTCATAGCTAGTCTTCAACTAATCACACTACCGTATAGGAGTGAAATACGGTACTAAAAAGGTCGTCTATGAACAACAGCCCTCCAGCGATCCCCCAATCTCTCTCCTTGCTCATCCTGCACATTTAGAAATACATGCAGGGCTAAGTATAAAATACTCAGTGGACATAAGCCGAAAATAAACAATCTCGCTCTTAGAGCTATTATTTAACTTGCCATTTATACATCACACAGGGGTTTTTCTTTAAAAGAACCTGTGTAAGCAATTGATAAATTATAAGCATCATAAAGTAATGAAAAATAGACTGCAGTCATAAATACTTAGCATGTAGTACCACTTCTACAACTTATCATCATCATGGTACTGAGAAGTAGGCCTCCTTCTCAAGCACCGTAACCGGCCGACCTGACAGTCGGCTCACGGTCATTTCTGACCGGCCAACCCGGTATACAGCTCACAGTTACCTCCGTGTACACAATCCCGCCTTTGGCAGGACCCGAAATCGTTTCATCCGTAGAGGGTAACATACAGGCTCGTCGTCATCAAAATTCGGCAAGTTAATTAGTTCAAACATCAATTTATCATCTTAAAACTTATAGACATCATCAAAATCATCATTTAGAAAGCCTGTAATAGAGGTATTAGAAAGTAATGCCCACCTGGAAATCTTAGCTTTGGTACTTGTACTTCGGAAAAATCCTACTTATGCCCTTGACTTGTGTCTTCAGATATCATCGTTGGCATAGACGATTCATGTAATAAAATAAACGTCAATCAGACAAATCCTCACTAGGTTTACTATTCTCATCTAAGTACTAGTCTTCCCTTCTCATTGTTCCTTGTAACTAATCACTCTTCGTAACCAAAACACTTTTATAATAATACTTCCTAATTATTCATTGATTCCATTATCAACCACATACCAAAGTTTTAAGTTAACATGTTCATTAAGGAAAGACTTCTAAATACACAAACCCAGATAACCTTTAGCAATCACAAACTAAAGTTATGAGGTTATATCACATTCTTTAATATATACTCGATAATTCACATAATGCTTAATGATATTACTAAGTGGTTTAATATCTCAAGAGAACCAATTTGGTTAAGTAAATTAAACTCGGAAAAAGTGTTATATATATATATATATAAACACACATATATATATATATATATAATATATATGTATCCCATTAGCATTTTTATGAATTACTAAGGTGTATAGTTATCGTCATTAATACATGCAATTTACTAAATCAAAGGTAGGTGTACTTTGTGAAAAGCCATACTTGACTTCATATACTCTGTCCCAACTTCAAGCAATAAACTGCTTTACCTCGGAACTCTCCTGGGTTTGGGACTCATACCGTTTGAAACCTCTTGACGTCTAGTTTCATTTAAAAAAAAGTAGGTTGCAAAACTCTAAGTGGTTTAAGAGATATGACCATTTTCCTACAGTCTACCATTTTCGACAGTTTTGTGCAACTGAAATTTTTGATTTTAGAAAAATAGTATATCTTGTCAAAAAGACTTAAAATTTTATGGGTAGCTAGCTAACATGCTCACCTTGTTCATATAAAAATTTGGAAACCATAAACGCAGAATAAGCTACTGGAAAAGTGACTCTAATATCCGTTTCTTCCACACTTCCGGTAGAAAGTTGCAGTTGGAGACTCATAATTTAAAAGGGTATCAAACGATGTCCACAAGACCTACAATTTTACATGAACGTTCCTAACACATATATATACATACCATACAAATTTCAAGATTTTTGGGTATCAATAACCCTGTCGAATTCAATCAAGTCAGTAGCTTAAAAGCTAGCCAATTAACTCATCAACCTAGTCCATTTTAAGCATATAGCCAAGCATACTTTATTTTCTTGTCAAACCAATTTATCATAATCTTTATCAATCATTATTAATCATCATTTTAATCCATCAACAATCATAGCTACAATCTCATGAGCTCATTTTTTTATACTCTAGCCCTTACTTTCTTCATGAACTTCAACTTTCCAACATCACACAACCAACATCTTTATAAACCATATCTTAAAATCAAATCATGCTTTTCACTCAAAGACCAATAATTAACACCTTAATAGCATGCATATACTAGTTAGAAGATGACAAAATTTTAGAAGACTTCCAACCCTAGTATTTTCGAAAATTACAAAGAAAAGATAAGGTAATGTTTTCATGCTTTGATCCTCTATTTACATGCTCATAAAGCTTAGATATAAGTAGATTCATGTGTTTAGAAGCTTACTCTATGATTTTTGAAGAGGAAAGTATAGCTCCTCCTTCTTGAAACCAAGCTTTCTATCACACTCTAGCTTTTGATTTATGGAGATAATGATGTTTTGAGCATGATTTAAGAGCTTTCTATGGTGTAGAATTGATCTATGGAGCTTTGGTTATGCCCAACAATGGAAGGTGTTGATGGAGAAAGAGAGAGAAAAGTGAGATGAAAGGGACGGCTGCTATGGTGAGGATGAAAGAGAAAGGTGTTATACATATATAACCTCATTTACTTAGCCATCAAGTATCGGATAATAACACATGCTTAATTATCCACTTGCATAAATATCTTATCCATCTATCCACTTGCTTTGACTTCTTCCGCACCAGAGCAGAGCTCGACTTCAGCTCTGCCACTCAGAGCAGAGCAGAACTCAGCTTTCAGCTCTGCCATCAGAGCAGAGCTCGTCTTCAGCTCTGCCTCCAGAGCAGAGCTCGTCATCAGCTCTGCCTCCAGAGCAGAGCTCGACTCAGCTCTGCCTCCAGAGCAGAGCTCGTCTTCAGCTCTGCCTCCAGAGCAGAGCTCGTCATTAGCTCTGCCTCCAGGGCAGAGCTCGTCTTCAGCTCTGCCTCCAGAGTAGAGCTCGTCATTAGCTCTGCCTCCAGAGCAGAGCTCGACTCAGCTCTGCCTCCAGAGCAGAGCTCGACTCAGCTCTGCCACTCAGAGCAGAGCAGAACTCAGCTTTCAGCTCTGCCATCAGAGTAGAGCTCGTCTTCAGCTCTGCCTCCAGAGCAGAGCTCGTCATCAGCTCTACCTCCAGAGCAGAGCTCGACTCAGCTCTGCCTCCAGAGCAGAGCTCGTCATTAGCTCTGCCTCCAGAGCAGAGCTCGACTCAGCTCTGCCTCCAGAGCAGAGCTCGACTTCAGCTCTGCCTCCAAAGCAGAGCTCGGTTTTAGCTCTGCTGCCAGAGCAGAGTTAAAAACTCGCCAGAGCAGAGCTGACTGACTCAGCAGAGCAGAGCTAACTGACTCGGCAGAGCAGAGCTAACTGACTCGGCAGAGCAGAGCTAACTGACTCGGCCAGAGCAGAGCTCAATTTTAGCTCTGTCACCAGAGCAGAGCTCGGGTTTTCAGCTACGTCTCCAGAGCAGAGCTAGGCTCAACATCAGCTCTGCTTCCAGAGCAGAGCTCGGATACGCCAGAGCTCGGCTCGCCAGAGCTGCCACCGGCTAAAAAAAGAAAAGAAATTTTTTAACTATATCAAAGTTCAATCAACATCTCTAAACATCCTTATTTTCTCAAAGTATTTCATTTATTAGTCTCATCATCGAAAATATAATAGCTCATACTATTGGGATATCTCATCTCATCATAAGATTATTTTTATATCACAGTGCTCTTAAAAATAAAACTCAAAATATTTATAAACAGGTAAAATGCGGGGTGTTACAATTGTCTTGCCCCTATTAGGTGAAAGACTTTGCTAAATATAGTAGCTGCGGCTGTAAAGGCTTTTAAGATTGTAATATTTTGAAAGGCTTTGCTAGTATAGTTATTGTGTCGTATGCTAATTGATTGGTTTTGTTGCATATAATATGGAGCTTATGGAATTGTTGCTGATAAAAGGTGCTCTTATATAAGCTGATTCTATGGATGGAACTAGGGATGTCAATCGGGCCAGCCCATCGGGTTTTTGGGCTAGCCCTATCGAGTTCCAGGTTAATCGGGTGCGGGCTAATCGGGTTAGAAGTTTTTCGGGTTGTAAATCTTCAACCCTAACCCTAAACGTTCGGGTTTCAGGCTAGCCCATCGGGTTGGAGGTTTTAAAGGTGTAAAAATAAAATTATCATAACCAAATTACTCAACACCTACTCTTAGACGTTATGCTCAATTATACGATCACATCAACATACCACAATCTGTTATCATAAACAAAACAGAAAACCAAGACTAGATTTTGTATATAAAATCAGGCACATACAATAATTGTACAATAATAGTGGATGAGACCTTGAATCAATACAAATTGAACCAGAGACATAACACTCTTTAAACTGTAGACTCATGAAGGAGTTCATAATTCAATGAGAAGGACAGAACCTTCAAATCGGGATGATAATTCAATATTGTCGTGCTTGATCTTATTGCGTGTGTGTGGCGTGAGTTGATTGAAGCCAGGGGAGCGGCAGCGGCAGCGGCGGCGACAGTGGCTGCTACTACTGCCCGTTTTGATAAAAGAACGAGGGAGATGGTGGCGGTGCAGGGCGGCGGCGACAGTAGGCCTGGGGGCTAATGCTGTTGTTGTCGGGCGTGAGTGGGCGGCGATTCTCGCCGTGGATTGACAAGAGCCGACGGAAACGGCCGTGGAGCTGTTGTCGTGGGTGAGAAAAGAGGAAGAGGAGAAAATTAGGGATTTAGGGAGAAGGGAATTTTAGGGATTTGAGGCGTGGAGAGTCAGGGTAGGAAGGAGAGGTGGTGGTCGACTGGAGAAGCGGCGGCGACAGCCGCTGGAGTTCCAGGCAGCGACTCGAGATTTGTCTGTTCCAGGCGGCCGCTGACTCGCTGAGCAGACCGTCGATGGTGATGGGCCTGATGGCTGATGAGAGTGGAGGCGAGGCAACCGGCGGTGGTGGCGGATGGGCTCTCCGTCAGCGCCTCGGCGGTGGTGCAATGAAGAATGGGGTGAAAACTGAAAAGGCTGGAGTGGAGATGGAGGCGCAGGCGCAATGCTGGAGTGGAGAGTGAAACTTTAATTCAAACCCTAAATTTTTTATTTTTATGTTAAATAATATGTAGCCCGACGGTCTGGCCCGATAACCCGATGGGCTGGCCCGCCCTAACCCGCCAACCCGAACGGGCTAGCCCGATTAATTATCGGGCTACAATTTTTCAGCCCTAACCTTGTAATTTTATCGGGTTATTTGGGTCGGCCCATGGGTTTCGGGCTGGATTGACATCCCTAGATGGAACACATTTACAGTGTGATGCATGATCACTTATTTATTAGCAATAAAAATACCGCAACTAACACGATGTAATCGTAGCATAAACAGCAATCGAGTATGGTATCCACAGGAACTGACACAACGAAAGAACTTTAGCTATCCCCTAAACAGACTATAACATTAGACAGACTAACGAAAATAAAAAAGGTTTGATTAACACTGTTGGGAACCTTGAGGAATATCCTAACCCTTGTTTTGATGATACCAAAATTCATAGGACTTAAATGTAATAGACTAGAATCGTTTTGAACTCAAGTGTTAGAGTTCGTTTCAAGTTTAGCTTGCGGTGTCGAAGACTGAAGACTGAAGAACGAAGACTGAAGACTGAAGACTGCAGATACCAACTGAAGTATCAGTTGAAGAATCAGTTGAAGACTGATTATTTAATGCGCGCAATGGACTGATACTAAAGTCAAGTATCAGTTGAACATTCCTCCTAGGACTGATCTTCCAACGTTCAGAGGAAGCCACGTACGCACAAGTACAGCCGCATTAAATGCAGAGATCTCAGAATATCTTATCTCTGCAGAGGTCATTCCTATCTGGTGGTAACTTTTCAGAGACGTCACATCTCCTGTCCATCAAAGAGAGCCATTTCCACACAGACAAGGAACCTCGAAGATTGAAGCCTCAGCCCAAATTCGAATTGCTCTCCAACGGAAGAAATCTTGAGGACGATTTACGCCAACGGATCTATTCAAGAGTTCTCCTACAAATAGCGCTCGAGGATCACTTCAACCTTCACCGATTCAACGACATAAGCTGAAGCTCTGCCAAAATTGCTACTCAGCCTAAAGCTTAACCTCCCCAAAGCTTGAATCGAAGAAGAGAATTCCAAAGCCAAAATCAGTCACTGCTGATTACATACATTCTCTTAGACCCTAGGCACATATCTATTTACCCAGAAGCCAAAGGTCAAACTTGCTTCAAAGAACTTGTTCTTTGTAAGTATAGTTGGCACTCGTTCAAACCTCCCCCCCCCCACAAGAGTGTTTGAGTGGTTCGGAGTTCAGGAAGGTACTCTGAACTCTGAGTGAAAAGTCTGAGCACGAGGTGTGCTTAGCAGGGAAATCCTACGCGAGGTTGTGTGGGTGCTGAAGAAGGGTTTTCTTCAGTTCACGGTTGTGTGCACTAGGCAAGCACACGGGTACGGTTTGCAGTGCACCAGTGAAGCACTTGCGGAGTGAATTGTTGGTCTGATCAACCAACCGTGGATGTAGGAAAGGGTTTTTCCGAACCACGTAAAAGTCTTTGTGTTATTTACAGCTTTCAGTTTTACATTCTTACTTGTGCTATTTCAATTGATAAAACTGAACACTGACTAACAGCAAAGAGAAACCTTAATCCAACAACCTGCTCCACCGAGGCTATTACGAAACTAAGTTTAATTTCCGCTGCGTATGATATCGATCTGACTGAACTATCCTCTGATAGTCAGGAAGAGTGATATCATCTCTATTTTAGCAAACACGACTGAGGCCCTTACTTGCATCAGTTAAGTTCCAGCAACTTAACTGATAACTCATTACTGAAGAGCTTTCAGTATCAGTCGTCAACCCTGTTGGTCAAAACTAATTTCAGTAAAACAGGAGTCCTTGTTTGCGTGCAAAGTTTCGTTTTGATCTCTGACTGAGATCCCTCTGATTGAGGTCAGTAGATTAAGTTAAAAATAGCCTATAGGTGTATTCCCCCCCATACACCTATTCGAGACCCTCAGGACCTAACAATTGGTATCAGAGCAGGTTGTTCGCAAGAACTATCTGCATCTGACTAGGTTCTATTTGAACTAGATCCTTTTTCTTAAAGGTCTCGAAAAAGTTTTACTCTTTCTTTTTGTGCTTGCTATTTGCTCTATCTGCTGTTATCTGTTCTCTCTTTTTTGATGGAGACTAACCACAGCAGATTATCTTCTCTACCTATGTTTAGTATTGAAAAATACGACATATGGAAGTTTCGGCTTGAAAGCTTCCTCACCGCCCAACATTGTCGAATGTGGGAATCCATCACCAGCGGACCTATAACCTTCACCGAAGTTATCAAAAGGGTTCCTGCTGATCTCCATCAGGATCCTTACGATGAGGTCCAACCCAAGTCAAAGGCAGACTTCACCACAGAAGAAAGGAAGCAAGATGAGTTAGACAACCTCGCCAAAAGCATCATCTCCGGCACCGTTCGCGACAAACATGTCATGAAGATCATCAAGTGCGGAACTGCAAAGGAGATGTGGGACATTCTGGAAAGAATGTGCGTAGGTTTCAAGGAAATCAAGGAGAATACGCTATCAATAGCTTGCCAGAAGTTCGACTCCTTCCTCATGCTCAAGAATGAATCTGTCGAGGAAATGGAACAAAGATTCAATCTTATCTTGAATGAAGTTCAATCCATTTCCAAAGACAAATACACTCAACGAGAAATCAACCTGAAGATTCTTCGAGCACTGCCACGTGGAGAATGGCAGATCTACTCAGTCGCTCATCAGCATAAGCCAGGATTCAGTCAGCTCCCGACAAACAAGCTTTTCTCCGATCTCATGGCAAATGAGTTCGACCTTCTGAGAAATCTTGGTAACAAGAAGGCTGGAGGATCTGACGAAGATGGTCCATCAACCTCAAGAGGAGTTGCACTGAAGGCCTCAACTAGAGAAGGCAAGAAGCAGATCAAGGAGCCAACGGAACTCAACCCAGAGGACTTCTTCAGTCAATATGCTTTGTTGACTGAAAGATTCAACAAGATGGAGTCCAAGTTCCGGAAGTACAGAAGGTTCCACAAGCAGCACTACAAAGGAAAAGAAAGAGAAAGCAACTCCAGACATTCCACAGATCGAAGCGGAGAAAGGAAGTCAGCCGCTTACGACATCAAAGATATGGAATGCTTTGGATGTAGAAAGAAAGGGCACTTTCGACATGAATGCCCTGATCTGACTCCAGCTGAGCGCAGAGAACTGAGAGCTAAGAAAGATCATAGCTTTTCGAAGAAGAAAGTGATGGTTGCTGACGATGCTGACTCTTCCAAAGACACATCAGAATCATCTGACTTCGACAGTTCCAGCTCAGATGATGAGAGCCGAGCCCTGATGGCCAATGAATCAGAAAGCGTGGCTGACAACAGCTACGACAATGGAATGAATGGCTCAGAGGTAAACTCTCACTCAAAAACTCCTTATACTGATAACTTCCTGATGCTTTCAGGAGACCACTCAGAATCTGGAGGTAGCTCATCCGATGAAACTGACGAGTTTGATTAGCTCATGACTGATCACTGTCAGCTGAGGAAAATGTTCGAAGATCTCCTCAAGCAGAATCAGAAAATGGACAAGGAGATCAATGATGAACGAGCAAAGAATCAGACAATCATCTACTTTCCGGATGAAACTTGTCTTGATCAGCTAATCATGGAGAACAACCGACTGGAAGAAGAGCTCAGAATCTCCAACTCAGAATGTGAAAGAGCATCTCATGAAATCAAGAGGCTCAATCACAAGCTGGAAGACACAGTCAAGAACTGCATGATGCAGTCTCCCATGATGAGCAACTTTCCATCGAAAGGTCTGGTCAACAGCATCGGAGGAAAGGTTGCAGCTGACAAAGGAAAGGATATCATGATCATTGTTGGATTTGTATACTGAAAGCAAGAACGTTTTATGCTTGTATACAATGTTTCCTAAGTTCACTATCTAATCTCCTATCTGATTGTGTTCATGATTGCATATGTATGTTCTTTATCTCTATATAAGTAGATTATATGGTGTGTTGTAGATCACAGAAGACCATATAATTGGAATAACCTTAAGAGATATAATATGATCACAGCCGAAATAACTCTAGGACAAGTTATTGGTTTAGGCTGCAGTATAGATGGAAGTAGTTTGTCTTGGCTACTTGTCTATACTGGTACGTCATTACGTATTGATAGGACCACAGTTGAGATGTATTCTTCTATCTGACTTAAGTGAAGAATCAAGATCTCGGTGACTTATAAGATCTTAATACTAATAAGTATTCAGATATATATGTTAATTCGTATATCACTTTGACTTACTATGGGTGAAAGTTATATACTAACTCGAGTACTCTGTATCTTGGGTGATAGCGGTTAATATATGATATTTGATTATCTGTATTAGTACCCGTATCCGGTATAGGATAATGACATCCCCTTAAGGAGCTCAATAAGGTTTATTGCACTAAACCCTGCAGGTTGATTAAGTTCAGGCGCAATAATAAAGTTTGAGTGGTACTGCTTAAGGATTTATAAAGAGATTAATTAATTTAAGCTGTCAGAGCTCTAATTAATTAATGGATGTCAGATATTTTAAATACGGAGATTTAATAAGTCTAAATACAAGCCCCCGACTCATCACCGGCAATAAAGGGGTAAGTCAGTATCGGTTCTCTAGTGGAATGAACTGATATTTATAAATTAATTATGGTCTGGGCTGACCATAGATAAATTAATTTATTTGAGGCCCATCTTTATTCCTTGTATCTGGTCCCTGGACTGGCCCAATGTCTCCTAGCCCTAGAAGGAGAGAAAAACGCCTCCTACACTAATTCTGTGCCCACACGTATTTAATTTTAATTAAATACAGCTGTCAGCTCTCAGGAAAACACACTGATAAAATATTAGGGTTTTGAGAACTGTGGGGCGCAGGGAAGAAAAACGTGTGGGGCTTATTTCTCTCTTGGGACTTTCATAGATCGTTGTCCATCCAACGGTGAAAGCTGAGCGGGATACAGTCGAGAAGATCAGAGCTGGAGTCAGATTTTCGCAGGAAACCAAGTTCTGGCAGTCTCCGTAAAACGGCCATAACTTCCTCCACCGAACTCCGATTCAGACAAATCAGGCGGCCACGGAAAGCTCTCTCGAAGACGAAGAAGTCGTATTTCTGCACAAAATACGATTGGAGGTCGTTTGAGGGGTCAAACGGAGCGTTGACGTTGGCTGACCTGTTCAGCGACAGATTGACGAATTCTTCTGAATTCTTCAGGTATTTCTGAACTCCAACGTGCAGCTGTTAAATTCATAGGAGCATGTTAGGATTAATCGTTGTATGATAAATTAATAATAATCCAAGAAACGATCATCGGGCAAAGCGGAACGTTAATTCAGTTTAATATTCCTTCAATTGGTATCAGAGCCCTGGATTAATTTCTTGGCTCTATTATTAATTTATGTACGATTAATAATGTGCGTTGTTTTTAACTGCTGTTGTTCTTCGTGATTCGTTGATTCGTGGAATACGTCGTTGGATGTTGTAATCGTTTTTCACCACGAGAAAATCCGTGGTTAGATTAGGTTTTCAATTGTATTTGTTTTTCCGCTGTAAATCTGTAAAACTGAAGAACGAAACGAGGATGACGACGAATCAACGACGAGGAAGGTGTAAGGAGGTTGCCACGGACACGGTGTGGCACGGGCAGCCGCGGCGCCGAGGGCCGCGCGCGCACGGGCGCTTCGGCACCGTGCGCTGCGCGCGCCTGGTCAGGCGGCTGCGCTGCTGCGTGCTGCTGTCACCGAGGTTGCTGGTCCGTGGCGAGGCGAGGCGTTCGTGACCGGGAGCGAGGGGCTGCGGGGCGCCGAGGGGCAGCGCGCGCGCGGGTGCGTGCACACCGTGCGCAGCGCGCCCAGATCAGCGACCGCGCGGCCGCTGCTGTTCTCTGGTCGGTCTGGACGCTGAAGGCTAGGTGGGCAAGTGCTGGGCGAGGGCTGGAAGCCACCGGCAGGGGCGGTGCGCGCCCGGGGCCGCGCCTGCGCGCTTTGCGCGCTGCGCGCCCAGCGGGCGGCGCACTGCTGCTGCTGCTGTCCACGCCGAGGGGCCTGCTGCTGCTGCTGTCGCCATGCGCCGAGTGCTGCTGCTTGAGTCGGCGAGGGGCGAGGGCTGGGCGTGCTGGAGCCGTGCGCACGCGTGCCTGCCGGCTGCGTGCAGCGCGCCCAGCGCCGCACTGCTCGGCCGTCTGCCCGACTGCTGCTGCGCGCGCTGGTTTACCCACGCCGGGGACGCGCTGCTGCCAAGGCTTGTGCTGCCGGAGCCGAGCACGAGGAGGAGACCGGCGGCGGGGCAGCCGCCGCTGTGGACTGCTGCTGCTGGCTGGAGGCGGCGGCGCCTAGGGTTTTCCAAACCCTAGGTGGCCGATTGTTTCAACCTAGGGGGCCCAAACCCTATTTTCAAAGATGGGCCTGATGAAGCTGTTCGGGTCGAGTTTTACGTTTTTGAGCCTTTTCTTTTCTGTTTTAAATGTAATTGATTAGAAATTGGGGTTCCACGAATGGGTCACGAAGAACTTTATTGTTTTAATTCTGTTCTTTGCATGTCGTGGTGTTAATCCTTTATGCTCGTTGCATGTTGTTTTTGTCTTTGCTTGTTAATATGTGTTTATTAACTGCGCTTAGACAAACATGCTAGGTTTATCGTTTTCTTAAGCATGTTTTAGAATTCTGCGAGCATGTTTTACATGTTGCGTTCTAGATGAGCATGTTTAGGATTATGTGTTGAGCATGATCAAACCTTTTGAAAGAAAAAAGACTAAGCTGTATTAATAATTTTATAGATGATTAAAAATTGTTTAGATTGCCACAAGCGGCCTCTAGACAAAGTGATTGACGATGTGAGTAAACGTCCACACAGCGTGGCTTACTTCATGTTTGTTCTTTCATAAGTTTGTCAGATGAGGTTTCTATAAAAATATTTAAATCCATTAAAGTAGTGGGAGTTATGCAGTAAACGTCCACACAACGTGGCTTGCTCGTATAATTTTTCACGAGTACTTTAGAGGATGGAATTAAATAAGATAACTAAGAAATTAAATTGAATGCGACATGGTCCGAGTGAGTATGTCAAATTCAAGAATTTAATTTCAAAGTTAAATTGTGGTTATTTCTTATTAATTTTTATTCTTAAAATTATGTAGACCTCCACATGCGGTCTCTAGACAAAGTGATTAGCAATGTGAGTAAACATCCACCCAACGTGGCTTACTTCATATTTGTTTCTCATAAGTTTGTCAGAAGAGGTTTCTATAAAAATATTTAATCCATTGAAGTAGTGGGAGTTATGCAGTAAACGTCCACCCAACGTGGCTTACTTGTGTAATTTTCACGAGTACTTTGGAGAATGAAATTAAATAAGATAACTAAGAAAGTTAAATTGAAAGCGGCATGGTCCGAGTGAGTATGTCAATTTCGAGAATTTAATTTTCAAGGTTAAAATGTGGTCATTGCTTAGATATCATATCAAGTACAATGTACAACTCCCAAAGGAGTCCCTTCTTGATGATGATATGGTCTAGTTAAGGTGCCAACTATTAATTTCTTTTGTCAAAAGGTTAAGTTGACATGGAAATTAAATGACTAGGTGAATAGTCTGGTTGAGGAGTTCGTGTGTAAACGTCCACCCAACGTGGCTTGCACATGGGATTCTTTGAGCCGTTGGAGGTTTCATTAATATTGTTTTATCAAGAGGTTACAATATTATTGTTACGAATTATGTGCTTTATGTTCGTTACTTTCAGATATGTCTATGTCTCCTACTGTTTTTATTTATTCTTGCACTAAGTTCCTTTTTACCGGTCCACATATATAATATGGAAACGCAGTTTTTGGTTTTCTATCTTTATCACAAACTAACACAATTTTTGTGTTGCTTACTACTCCACGTTCTTATGGTCCGAACAATGAGTCAACTGATGAGAAAAAGGAATTACATAAAAGGTGGCATAAGACGAATAATGTAGCTATATGCTATATTATGAGTATAACGTCACAAACCTTGTAGCTCCAACATCAGGGCATGGACGATGCTATTAGCATCATGCTGATTTTCAAGAAAGTGTTCGGAGAGTCGGACTGAGCTGCTCATTTAAATTTGATGAGAGTAATCTTGTTATTTTTATGAGTGAGCACAGCTCAGTTTACGAGCATGTCATGCAAATTTTGACAGACTTGACTTGCTCAGTGGGAGTATCGACGGTGTGACAAAGGTCGATATTATCCTGAACTCTCTTCCCAAGTCTTTTAATTAAGAACTTCCGCCTCAACGCTGTTATGAGCAAGTAAGATAATACTCTTTTTGAGTTGTTGAATGCTCTAGTTACGGCTAAGGAAGTTGTGGGAAAGAGATGTGCAAGCACTTGTTATTGCCAAAGGATGACCATCTTCTTCGTCAAAAGACGGGAAGAAGAAGGATCCAAGGGGCAAGAAAGACAAGGGAAATAGTGGGAGTAGTGGTGTGATAAGATTGAGTATTGGAGATTTCTTCTTTCAATACTCAAGGCAAAGGGTTAAGGTACTTCACTTGCTATAGTAACTGAGACATATCAGCTCATTTTCTACTCAGTTGTGAGTAGTGGATAACGAGAGAAACTGATAATGATTGTTACACCTTGCATGGCTTTTTAAGCTGACAAGGAAGCTGAGAAGTGATGAGATGATTGTCTTCATAGGCAACGTGACTAGAGTCGCAGTTGTTGCAATTGGAGACTTGTCTTTAAGTACTAAAGACATAGTTTAGTTTTTGAGAGTTCCTTATCATGTTCCAAAAATTTTGAATAGATGGATCTTATGTCATTTTTGATAGTGGTGTTTCTATCATAAGAAATGACAAAGTTGTCTATTCTGGTATTTTGAACATCTCTCTTCATACTATAACTTGTCAACAAAATAACTTTATATTGCATTTACATCATCGAACAAAAGAAAGAGAAAAGTTAAGGCTAATCTCTCATGAGGATCTTACACATATATTGATACCCTAGTTTAGGTCACATCTATCTTAACAGGATCCAAAGGCTCTTGTCTAAATAGTACATTGGATTCAGTCCAGGTTGTACCATTTGGAACCTGCGAATCCTGTATAGAGGAAAAGATGGAGACCGGGTCATTCATGACAAAGGGGATAAAAGGCCAATAATGTGTTAGGAATGATGTTTTCTGATTCATTATCAGAGTTTGGGATTCCAACCTAGTTTACTACACCGTGTAATCCCTATATAAGATGGTGTAGTGGAGAGAAGAAATAGGTCACTCTTGGATAAATATGTTTGATGATGAGTTATGCATCTTTGCAATTAGTTCTAAAGAATCAGAAGGTGGTTATTAGCAATGGCACACGATTCTTAGAAGTGGACTATGGGAATAATCACTAATCCAAGTCAGATAGTGTGCTTCAAGAAATTGAAGACATTAGACAGGCGATTCCATCACCCAAGCCAAGTGTGCAAGAGTTTTGTACCACAAGACACTGCACGCACTGTTGACACACATGTGCCACCACAGATCCATTGTAGTGGGAGGGTTGTGGGATAACCCGATCGATTTATGTTCTTGGGAGAATCTTTGGATTCAGTCCCTGGTAGTGAATATAAGAGAATCGACCCAGATATCTACTTGGAATTAGCGGGAGACGAGAATGTAGATTCTTGGCACACCTCAATGGAGCAATCCATTAAGAATATGGGTGTATACTAGAAAATCTTGCTACCAGGAGGCAGTCATGCCTTAGGTTGTAAGTGAGTATACAAGGTAATGAAAGGCCCGAATGAGCAAGGTCGTAGCTTCCGAAGCTAGACTGGCGGCGAAAGGTTATGCCCAGTGTAAGGGTATAGGTTATGATGATATTTTCGCCAGTGCCATGCTCAGAACATTCGGATCATTTTACCCATAGCAGCTCACTTAAACCATCGAGGTTACGTGACAGAGGGAGAGAAGCATCTCGTGTCAATCGCTCTCGTGTCATCGGTGATGTGGTTTATCTTGCATTTTATGTAGATAATATCCTCCTAATTGGCGACAATATGGAGCTATTGTCAAGACATAAAGTAATGGTTATCCGAACAGTCTCATATGAAAGACTAAGGAGGTACAATATACATCTTTGTGATCAAAGTTATAAGGGATCACTAGAAAAGGATGTTGGGCTTATCTCGAGTGTCTTACATTGATACTGAGAATACTCGTTGTAGTATGAATACCGCCAAGAAAGGATTGCTACCTTTTAGATATGGCGTTCCTTTATCTATAAAGACTATGTCTTAAGATGCCTTTTAAGGTTGAGGAAATGAAGGCAGTATTCTACGTTTCCGCAGTAGATAGCTTCATGTATGGATTACTATGTACGAGATCTTATATTTGCTATGCAGTTAGCATGATTGTAAGATATCTGTATATTCCTAGTTAAGGATACTGAACTGTGGTAAAATTATATTCTCAAGTCCATGACTAGAGAATAAGGATCGTTTACTAGTTAGACAGTTTAGTTCCTTTTTGGATTGTATGATTTCGGATCTCCAGGCTGACCGGAACAAAGAATAATTACCTCGAGCTATGTGTTTTCCTTGGGAGGTAAAACCTTTTGGTTTGACCACTACCTCCAGGGTCTAAGAGTGATTCCTAGTTTGCGTGAGAGCATCACCTTCGTGCTACCTCAAGTGCAGTTGCAAACTCTAAGGAATCCAAGAACCACAATGGGTCAAACACATGGAGAATTAGTACCAAGTTATACGATTATTCGTAAATCGAGGTTATGTGCTCAAAGAATAAATTCTCACATTTTGGAGAAACCTACTGATCTTTTCACAAAAGGCTTATCGCAAATGGTCATTGAAAGATGGGAATGCGATTGATGCCAGATTGATGCCACCCACTTAGGAAACTTTAAGTATAAGTGGGAGAAGTGTTAGGTGATTGGTAAATAGACGCATTGTATACTAAAAGTTTGCTTTAGTATAAGTGGGAGATTGTTGGATTTGTACACTGAAAGCAAGAACGTTTTATGCTTGTATACAATGTTTCCTAAGTTCACTATCTAATCTCCTATCTGATTGTGTTCATGATTGCATATGTATGTTCTTTATCTCTATATAAGTAGATTATATGGTGTGTTGTAGATCACAGAAGACCATATAATTGGAATAACCTTAAGAGATATAATATGATCACAGCCGAAATAACTCTAGGACAAGTTATTGGTTTAGGCTGCAGTATAGATGGAAGTAGTTTGTCTTGGCTACTTGTCTATACTGGTACGTCATTACGTATTGATAGGACCACAGTTGAGATGTATTCTTCTATCTGACTTAAGTGAAGAATCAAGATCTCGGTGACTTATAAGATCTTAATACTAATAAGTATTCAGATATATATGTTAATTCGTATATCACTTTGACTTACTATGGGTGAAAGTTATATACTAACTCGAGTACTCTGTATCTTGGGTGATAGCGGTTAATATATGATATTTGATTATCTGTATTAGTACCCGTATCCGGTATAGGATAATGACATCCCCTTAAGGAGCTCAATAAGGTTTATTGCACTAAACCCTGCAGGTTGATTAAGTTCAGGCGCAATAATAAAGTTTGAGTGGTACTGCTTAAGGATTTATAAAGAGATTAATTAATTTAAGCTGTCAGAGCTCTAATTAATTAATGGATGTCGGATATTTTAAATACGGAGATTTAATAAGTCTAAATACAAGCCCCCGACTCATCACCGGCAATAAAGGGGTAAGTCAGTATCGGTTCTCTAGTGGAATGAACTGATATTTATAAATTAATTATGGTCTGGGCTGACCATAGATAAATTAATTTATTTGAGGCCCATCTTTATTCCTTGTATCTGGTCCCTGGACTGGCCCAATGTCTCCTAGCCCTAGAAGGAGAGAAAAACGCCTCCTACACTAATTCTGTGCCCACACGTATTTAATTTTAATTAAATACAGCTGTCAGCTCTCAGGAAAACACACTGATAAAATATTAGGGTTTTGAGAACTGTGGGGCGCAGGGAAGAAAAACGTGTGGGGCTTATTTCTCTCTTGGGACTTTCATAGATCGTTGTCCATCCAACGGTGAAAGCTGAGCAGGATACAGTCGAGAAGATCAGAGCTGGAGTCAGATTTTCGCAGGAAACCAAGTTCTGGCAGTCTCCGTAAAACGGCCATAACTTCCTCCACAGAACTCCGATTCAGATGAATCAGGCGGCCACGGAAAGCTCTCTCGAAGACGAAGACGTCGTATTTCTGCACAAAATACGATTGGAGGTAGTATGAGGGGTCAAACGGAGCGTTGAAGTTGGCTGACCTGTTCAGCGACAGATTGACGAATTCTTCTAAATTCTTCAGGTATTTCTGAACTCCAACGTGCAGCTGTTAAATTCATAGGAGCATGTTAGGATTAATCGTTGTATGATAAATTAATAATAATGCAAGAAACGATCATCGGGCAAAGCGGAACGTTAATTCAGTTTAATATTCCTTCAATCATCTCAAAGGACGATCCTTCTAAAATCACAACCTCAGAAGAATCAAGAGATCATGATATGGATGAAGTTCGCAAGCGCAGACTGATGGCTAGATCAAATGTTCCACCTCCACGAAGCTACAGACGAGTTAAGGAGGCCCCAACCAGATCATTCTATTGAGAAGGCTAGAAAGCAGATTTCAGTCAAAGATCAGGGAAGGAACATCAGAAGTTAAGAAGAATCTTCCTCATCAATCCAGGGGGAAGAAAGGACACATCAGTCAGAAACTGACATCTTCAGTTCAGTTTCAGAAGGAACAACATCCATGGAGACCAAGCAATGCTGAGTCCAGACGAACCAAGAGCCATCCACGACAACAAGCTACTGGACATCAGCCAAGTCTCCAAAAGTCTACAAAGACTCGAGTATCTCAGGGAAGATACTTCGCCGAGCAAAGAAGACCTCAACCACTCATCAGACAGAACTGCTACAAGAGTGAGGCCTTCAAAAGGATTTCTCAACAGAAGAATGCTCATGTGCCACCGGAAGCGCCAACGACGTCAATCAGACATTCAACAAAGCGCAAGAGATCAGCCAGACCAATTCTGAAGCAGATATGGGTTCCAAAGAGAACTCAAGCTAACATCGAAGGACCCAAAGCTTGATTGGGTGCCTGAAGCAACTCTTCCTTGCAGGTCAATGTCAGGAAACTCAAAAAGAAGGAAGAGGCCAAAGCTTCAATCAGAACGTGGTATCTGGATAGTGGCTGTTCGAAGTACATGACGGGCTACAAGGAATATCTATCTCAGTATGTTGAGAAAGCTGGATCCAAAGTTGCATTCGGAGACAACTTAATCGGAGAAACAAAAGGCTACGGTGTGCTCAACATGGGTAACGCCAGTATCAGTAATGTTAGCTTTGTTTCTGGTCTTAAACATAATCTGTTGTCTGCGAGTCAATTTTGTGACAGTGGTTTCACAGTGAAGATCAAGAAGGATGAATTCACTGTTAGAAACAATAAAAAAAAGGTGGTTCTGAAAGGATTCAGACAAGGGAGTCTCTACGTCGTTTCTTGGGAAGACAGCTCACCAGAAACGTGCCTCATCAGCAAGAGCAGCTCGGAGTTCAATTGGCTATGGCACAAGAGACTGAACCATCTCAACTTCAAGACGATCAACAAACTTGCTAAACATCAACTGGTAGAAGGCCTTCCTTCTATTGTATTCCAGAAGAAGCAAGAATGTGAAGCATGCCTCAGAGGAAAGCAGACGCGGATGTCATTCAAGTCAAAGTCAGGACACTCATTTGAAAGGATTCTGCATCTACTTCACATGGATCTGTTTGGCCCGATCACTCCAAGAAGCTACAACGGTAGGAAGTACACCTTAGTAGTTGTGGATGATTATTCACGATATACTTGGGTTATCTTTCTCTTCAAGAAGAAAGAAACACTGGAGGAACTGCCAAAGCTGCTGAGAAGACTGAGCATTGAAAAGAAAGTCAACATCATCAGCATCAGATCAGATCGTGGGACTGAGTTCCTCAATACTGTCATTCGTAAGTATAGTGATGAATAAGGAATCAGTCATCAAACTTCTGCAGCAAGAACTCCTCAGCAGAACGGAGTTGCAGAAAGAAGAAACCGGTCTCTAAAGGAAGCAGCAAGGACGATGCTAGCCGAGTCAAAACTCCCCTTGAAGTTTTGGGCCGAAGCAGTCAACAACGCATGCTACACGCAAAATCGCTCCTTCCTCACTCAGAGACATGGAAGAACTCCATACGAGTTATGGAAGAACAGAAAGCCATCGATTGCCTACTTTCATGCTTTCGGTTCTAAGTGTTTCATACACAACAATGATAAGAAGAGGTTTAACACTTTTGATAGCAAGGCTGATCCAGGAGTTTTCCTTGGATACTCTGGAACAGATCGTTCAAGCAAAGCCTATCGAGTGTTTAATACTCAAACTCTTTGTGTTGAAGAAGCACCTCATGTGATCTTTGATGAGTCTACAGATGGTTTTAGGGAACATGAAGCTGAAAAGTGTGTTCAGAACACTGAAGGTTCCAAAGCTGAAATCCACAACACTGAGCCCTCTACTATCTTGGTGTGGGGACCTGGCAAAGATGAAGATGCTGAGATGCTTCAGTATCAGAAGATCAACCAAAGGTCTGAAGTTCAGACTAGAGCCAATGCAGATGGCATCAGTGAAGGGGGAACTCCAGTTGCTGAAGTTCGAGTTGAACGCGCAGAAGCCGCTCCAGCTCAACACTCCCCTGCTCCAGAAGGTGCTCAACACCTCAGAACCATTCTGACCGAAGAAGCCCCACCATCTCCAGAAGAGATCAAGAAGTATCGAAGATGGTTTGAACTCCACTCAAAGGAGAACATCATTGGAGAACCATCAGATGGCGTCAAGACTCGGAGATCTATGTGCAACCTCGTCTTCGACATCAATCAGAACTGCATCAACGAAGATAAGAATTTCAGCTGTTTCTTATCATCTACAGAGCCCAAGGATATTGAAGAAGCTCTAAAGTATACTCAGTGGGTCATCGCAATGCTAGAGGAACTCAATGAATTCAACCGGAATTCAGTTTGGGAGCTTGTGGATCGACCAGACGATGCAAAGGTGATTGGCTTGAAATGGATTTTCAAGAATAAGGAAGACGAAGAAGGAAACGTTGTGAGAAACGAAGCAAGGCTAGTGGTTAAAGGATACAGTCAAGAAGAAGGAATCGACTACGACGAGACGTTTGCCCCAGTTGCCAGATTGGAAGCAGTCAGACTCTTCTTAGCCTTCGCAGCTCACAAAGGTTTCAAAGTACACCAAATGGATGTCAAGTGTGCATTTCTCAATGGAGTGCTCACAGATGAAGTCTATGTAGAACAACCTCCAGGATTTGAGGTTGCTGGACCAGAAAAGGTGTACAAGCTGAAGAAAGCGCTCTATGGATTGAAGCAAGCACCAAGAGCGTGGTATGATACTCTCTCGGAGTATCTTGTTGAACAAGGCTTCAAAAAGGGATCTGTGGACAGAACTCTGTTCACTCTCAAAGAAGGAGAAGATCTCTTGCTTGTTCAAATTTATGTCGATGACATAATCTTCGGATCCAAATCCGAACGCATGTGCAAGAAGTTTGCTGACATCATGACCAACAAGTTTCAAATGTCCATGATGGGAGAAATGAATTTCTTTCTCGGATTGCAAGTCAAGCAGACCAACGAAGGAATACTGATCAGTCAGTCCAAATATACCAAGGAACTGATAGCTAAGTTCGGTATTCAGCACATGAAGTCAGTCAAGATCCCAATGAACACAAACTGGAAAGTTGATCCAGGTTCAGAAGGAAACTCCGTCTCTTCGAAGAAGTACAGAGAAATCATTGGATCTTTGCTGTATTTGACTGCGAGCAGACCAGATATCGCATTTGCAATCGGGGTATGTGCAAGATATCAATCAGATCCTAAGGAAGCTCATTTGGATGCAGCAAAGCGGATTCTAAGATATCTCAAAGGCACGCCCAATTTAGGATTGTGGTATCCAGCAGACGACGACATCAAGCTCACCGGATATTCAGATTCAGACTTCGGTGGAGGCAAGCTTGATCGCAAATAAACCTCCAGAACATGTCAATTCCTAGGCAACAAGCTCATTTCTTGGTTTTCAAAGAAGCAGACTTCAGTCGCCACCTCTACAACTGAAGCTGAATATGTTGCTGCCGGAAGCTGCTGCTCACAAATCCTGTGGTTAGTCCATCAACTAAAGGACTATGGGATCGACGAAAAGGAAGTTCCTATCTATTGCGACAGCTCCAGTGCTATTGCAATCTCCCAGAATCCAGTTCATCACACCATAGTGAAGCATATTGCTATTCGACATCACTTCATTCGTGATCATGTCGAAAAGAAGGATATCTTTGTGGAATGGATTCCCACTGCTATTCAGAGAGCGGACCTGCTGACCAAGGCTCTTTCAGAAGAGAGGTTCAATGATCTATGTGCAAAGATCGGCCTCATCAACTGATGAGGGATAAGGTCCTCATCAGCGCAGCACACGACCCGTATTCCATATGCTACCAATATGAAGTATCTACTGCCTTAATGATTATCGCACAAAATAGGAAAACTAACAGTGCAGGACAAAGAACGGAGATCCCAGTGCCCCTTTGAGAGAGCAGCGCAGTCATTCCACCCCCTGACGGAGCAGTACAGTCACCCCACCACCCCTGAAGGAGCAGCGCAGTCATCACCACCCTAAGAGAATGCGGCGCAGCACCAGCACTCCTTGGAGAAGGCAGCGCAGGCTTCAACACCTAGAGACGACGGCACGAGCGAAGAGCTCCCAACTACTTTCTGAAGGATACAAAAGCTGCAAGGCCGTTGGAGCAAGGACAACCACCAGTGACAACGACGTCAAGGACGTACCGAGCACGTGCCATGAAGGAAAAGACAATCTTACCCTCTCCTCTCCATCTCTTATAAATAGCATGTCTGTAATAGTAGAAGGGACCGATCTTTTCTCTCAAGTTTTACATGTATGTTTTGGTATCTGTAAAGAACTATTCCATTGAAGAGTAAAAGAAACATCCGTCCGTCTATTTACTTCAGGTTCCGATCTACTATCAACCTTCTAGTTTAGGTGTTGGTGATTCAGTGCATCACCAACTGGCGCCGTCTGTGGGAATTATGCTAGTTAAGGCGTGAGTTTTTGGGTGTGTTTGGGGGTTCTGTTCTTCATGTTCTTGCTCAATATAAGTGGAGATCTATGGTGTATGAGTATGCTGTGGGGAAAATCTTCAAACGTGTGTTCTGATCTGAGTTCTTTGCGTGTTATGCATGAAAAATCTTGGAAGAAGGCATGAAAAATTTTCTTGATGCCTACTGAGTTCGTATGATTCTTAGTTCCTAATGTATTTGTTGTAAATCTTAGCTTTGGGATGGGGTGTTCGTTCTTTAGATGAGTTTTTTCGCTCGTAGAAGTTCACTTACCATTCGTATGCACATGGGAACAGTTGAGTTGGGGCGAGAGTTTTGGTTGATTTGAGAGTTCTGAAATTTTACATGCATGCTCTGTTCTTACATGTTATTGTGCATAAACCCCTGTTCACTCACACTTATCTCTGTTTACCTGCCTAACGCCTCTGTTAGGTAGCGGCTTCCGGTATAATCCTGAGGGTTTTTCTTTGTTGATGTATGATTAAAGATTGCCTAAAACCTTCACTTCCCTGATATCAATGTTCACTAACGTTTGTTTTCTTTGGTAATGATTACCATATAACTGAGCTCCTTATTGTCATAATGGTTTTTTTCCTTTCTGGTGATGAAATGTGGAGATACCTTTTCTGGGTTTATTTCCCAGAAAAACTTGATGTTCCTCATGAATATCTATGAGGAAGGGTTTTCTACGCAACTTTTCTCTTCGAGAAATCCGTACGTTTGATCCTGAATGGCTTTATGGGCCGAAGTTCGCGGGCTTCTATGAATCTTTCGTTTTAAGAATCTCTTCAGGGTTTCTCTAGGGTTTTACGGGCCCCACCCTTGCGGTCAATGATCCCAAGGATAGAGGAGACAGGGCTGCGCAGTACGGCTGCGCAGTAATAATTATTCATATATGCTTATACTGACGTCTATTTACTTCAGGTACCAACCATGGGAATTGACGATCCTTGTAAGAATCTGGCTAATGATTTTGACACAGTCGCGGGAGAGTCAGGAAACGGGAAGGCTGGGATCCCTTCGACCCAAGGGATTAACTTGTCTGAACTCACACCACCAGGTTTCACCACTTTCAACAACCCCGCCTCGGGGCCTACTGGGACTACTCCGGGAACAACACAGTCTCTGATCGGAACTTCAGCACCAGGGGGTACAGTGCCTACTTCCACACTAGGGCCCCTCAATGTCACGATCACTGAACAAATACTAGCAATGCTCAACTACGCCACAATCCGGCAACTGGCAGGGATGCAGCCCCCTCCCGTTATCCCGACAGCGTTGGGAGAAGCCGAGCCCGTAACACACAAGAAAACCACCACAGCACCAGCCCAGGACAGGGATCGCGAATTACCTAACATATCACACCCGGTCACGCAAAAGGGAATGGGAAATACCGGGGAAGGACAAGGGAATAACAAGAGGAAGTTTGTCACTAACAGTGTCCAAATCGAGGATGTAGGCGACTCTACAAGTGGCACTACTCCACAGCGCAGTTGGGGCACCCAAAGGGAGAACACCAGACTCAAAGAGAGAGTATCATTCCTTAAAAGTCAGCTGAAGAGCCTAGAAACAGAACTGAGAGAGCATCCCCAAGAGACCGTAAGAAACGAAGTCTCCGACGAGGAAGCATATTCATCGGAGGAACAGGAGGAAGAGCCTCGAAGGGAAATTCCACACAAGCGCAGGGCCATGGGCACATCTGGGGGAAGAAGGAAGAACGCACCTCACCGACAGGTGCCGAGACTAAGCAATAGTCCATTCTCAGATGAGATCTTACTGGAACCCTTACCAGTGAATTATCGCCCAATCTCTCTCGATTATGATGGGACGACTGACCCGGAGGCACATATGGCACGGTTCGAGGGCCTGGCATCGTTACACCAGTATGGAGAAGGCATAAAATGCCGAATTTTTGCCACCACCTTATCAGGAATGGCCCAGAGATGGTTCCACAACTTGAAAAGCAGCTCCATCTACTCTTGTGGGGACTTATACCTCATGTTTATGCGACAGTTTGCTAGCTCCAAGAGAATGGGAAAGACCGCTATATCTTTGATGGATGTCAAACAGGAACCACAGGAATTGTTAAGGGAGTACGTGACCAGGTTCAACATGGCCGTGTTAGACACACCAGAGGCAGAATCACTGATCAAATGTTACGCGTTCGTTCGAGGATTAAAGCAAGGTCCCCTTTTCGACGCATTACAAATAACACCGCCTAAGGAATTCGACAACATCATGGCCATACTACCAGGATATCTGCAATTGGAGGATGCTAAGGCCGCACGAAGGGCCGAGGCCGATAAACTCCGAGTGAAGAAAGGTGACAACGGGATGCACCCCAGTGATAAACACTCTCAGAGAACACCATACAAGGGTCTACCGCCAAGAATACCAGCCATGGCAGTAGAGACCAGACCTCCTTCTCCAAGACCTGCGCAGAATGATCGACGCAACAAGGGTGGTGGTGATATCCGGGAGCGCCATCCGCTGAATAGGCCTGCTGACGAAATCTTCCATCTTGTTAAAGATGAAAATTGGTTCCGAGCTCCGTGGAACTACACCCGTGGTAATCCCAAACCAGGGAAAAATGATTTGTTATGCAAGTACCACAACGCTTATGGACACACGACCGCGAATTGCGGACATCTGATGAACCAGCTGGAGATATTGGTGAGACAAGGTTTTTTGGACAGGTTCGTTGCTGGACCTCCGAAGAAAACAAACAGAGAACTGCACAACCGTAATCATAATGATCATAGACGCGACGAGAGGGAGCTGAGGAATGGCGCGGATGACAGACGCGAAGGAGAACTAAGGAATGAAATACCGGAGCGACCACCTTTCCAGAGGGAAATCCATATGATCGTCGGAGAAAATGGTACACCCATGTCAAACAGAGCGAAGAAACAACTTGTCAGGGCTGTGAGAACAGGACACTTTAACTCTAAGGTCATGGCTATTACCAGCGCAGCCAGCGAACCCACCATATCCTTTGGCCCGGAAGATGCCAGATCGTTAATGTATCCCCACGATGACGCCTTAGTCTTCTCAACAGATGTGGCTGGATGCCTGGTCCACCGAGTCTTCGTGGACTCAGGCAGCGCGGTGAACATTGTGTACTGGAACTGTTGGAAGGCCCTTGGCTCGGATGTCAATGTTGAACCAACGAACGCACCACTCTATGGATTCTCGGGAGAATCAGTAGTACCAATCGGAATGGTAGAACTGCCAGTCACCTTGGGACGATCGCAGGGTTATAAAACCAGAACAGTCAGATTCTTGATCATAGATGCTCCTAAACCCACGTACAACATCATCTTGGGGCGGCCCGCTCTAAACACCTTCAAAGCAGTGGTTTCCACATTCTACCTCAAAATGAAGTTTCCGATAGACGGTGGAAGGATCGGGGAAGTGTGGGGGGATCAAGCTACGTCGAAGCAATGCCATGTACAAACTTTAACCCAGCAACAAAAGGATAATATGGGAGACGACCCCAACACTCGAAAGCAGAAACGAAAGCAAACAAAAATCCTGGGGGAACCCAATGATCAAGGAAAGGAGAAGGTTGGGATAGTCACCGCGTCAAACCCCGAACGCAGAGAAATCATGGAACTTAGAGACGGGATTGATAAACAACCCCTTGTATCCACGAGTGACGCATGCCTGCTCATCGAACTTTTTCCTGACAAGGAGGGATACACCACCAAGATTGGAGCAGGAATGACACCCGTCCTCCAAAGGGAAGTCACCGCATGCCTGCGCAGGAATGCGGATGTGTTTGCATTTAATACTTCTGACCTCAAAGGGATCGACAGAGAGCTAGCTGAACATCATCTTAATGTGGACCCGATGGTCAAACCCGTCAAACAGAAAACAAGACACTTCGGCGCGGAGAAGGACGCCGCAATTCGGGAACAGGTCCAGGCCCTCCTAGAAGCAGGACACATCACAGAAATCCAGTATCCCGAGTGGATATCTAATGCAGTCATGGAAGAGAAGAAAGCCAAAGTGTGGAGAATGTGCGTGGACTATAGAGATCTTAACGCAGCTTGTCCTAAGGATTGTTACCCACTCCCTCGGATAGATCAGCTAGTTGACGCTACTTCAGGGTGTGAACTCCTGTCCATGATGGACGCTTACCAAGGATACCATCAAGTGAAGATGCACCCGGGGGATGTCGCCAGAATTGCCTTCGCAGTGTGCACAGGGGTCTTCGGATGGGAAAGCATGCCTTTCGGCCTCAAGAATGCAGGGGCCACGTACCAGCGTATGATGGACAAGATTTCAGGACACAGCTAAGGAGAAATATATCGGTGTATGTTGACGATATGCTGGTGCGCAGCATCAAAGCCAGTTCTCACGTGGCTGATCTGGAGGAAACCTTTTCGGTAGTCCGCAAGAACAGACTAATGCTCAACCCCGCCAAATGCACCTTTGGAGTGCAATCAGGAAAGTTCTTGGGTTACAGGGTAACGCCAGAGGGAATTGAAGTTAATATCGACAAAGTCAAAGCCATCCTGAACATGACACCACCCAGGAATGTCAAAGAAATTCAAACACTCAATGGTCGGATTACCGCACTGAGTCGGTTCATCTCACGCTCAGCTGAGCGAAGTCTCCCGTTCTTCAAAGTTCTAAGGAAATGAAGTCGATTCGAATGGAGCAGTGAGTGCCAGAGAGCTTTCGAGGACCTAAAAACCTACCTCACCAAACTACCAGTACTAACAAAGCCTTCTTCAGGAGAACCACTGTACTTATATATCTCTGTGGGAATTGAATCTCTGAGCTCAGTGCTGGTCCGAGAGGAGAACCGGCAACAAAAACCGATATACTTTGTAAGCAATGTCATCTAGGGTGCAGAGCTACCCTATACTGAGGTTGAAAAGACCGCGTACACAATCATGATCACGGCCAGAAAGTTGAGGCCATACTTCTTATCACACAAGGTCATTGTGAGAACAATAATACCATTAAGACAAATCTTAGGGCGACCGGATCTAGCGGGGAAGATGGTGAAATGGGCCATAGAGCTCGGAGAGTACGAGGTCGAGTTTGAGCCGCGCACTACCATTAGAGCGCAGGCACTGGCGGACTTCATTCAAGAAGCAACAAGGTGGCCTATGAGGGGACCGTGGACAACACAGGTTGATGGGTCGGTCACCAAAGAAGGGTGTGGGGTGGGAATCTACATCACCTCGCCCGAAGGAGAAGTCTACCAATTCGCTATCAAGTTTGAAGATAAGCTATCCAATAACGAAGCCGAATATGAAGCAGTGCTAAGGGCAGCCCACACACTCAGAGAACTCAGAGCCGACAACGCAGTGATTAAAACTGACTCTCAATTGGTGGCGCAACAGTTAACAGGAGGTTACGGGATAAAAGAAGAGAGAATGAAACACTACTTTGACAAAGTCCAGGAGATTGGGAAAAAGTTTGAGAAATTTGAAATACAACAAGTGCCGAGAGAAGAAAACCAACGAGCAGACCTCCTGGCCAGAGTAGCCAGTGCAGTCGAACAAACGTGGAGCGAGGACATTACCTTGGTGTTCGAACCTAAGAGAGCGGTGGTGGCGCAGGTATACAACATTGAAACCAAGGATGATTGGAGAACACCCATCATATACTATCTGAAAAATGGTAAACGAATGGAGGAGGATACTTCACGGTATGCCAAATACGAGAATTACTGCCTCATCGACGATCAGCTCTACAAGAGGTCTTTCACACATCCATTTTTGAAATGCCTGGCCCCAGAGGAAGCACAGTTTGCTTTAAAAGAGATCCACCAAGGGTGCTGCGGTAATCACGGTGGACACAGGGATTTGACAAGGAAGATAATTAGAGCAGGATTCTACTGGCCCGGAATCAGCAAAGAATCGAAAGCCTTCGTGCAAAAATGTGAAGCTTGTCAGAAACACGCTCCCAAAATCAACATACCTGGGGAGGAAATGGGGATAATGCATGCTGCGCATCCTTTCGACAAATGGGGAATCGACATTGTGGGTAAATTACCAACTGCTCCGGGAGGTAAGTGCTTCCTCATAGTTGCCGTAGACTACTTGTCTAAGTGGATCGAGGCGGAAGCTGTCACCAAAATCGATGATAACACAGTGGAAAAGTTCATATGGAAGAACATCTGTTGTCGATATGGGGTGCCAAGGATCTTGGTTTCGGACAACGGAACCCAGTTCACGAGCAAGAAGATCGAAGATTTTTGTTCTCGGATGGACATCACACAGAAATTTGTGTCAGTAGCCCACCCTCAAGCCAATGGACAGGTAGAATTGGCAAATCGCACCATATGTGAAGGGATCAAGAAGAGACTCGAACGAAGCAGGGGACGATGGGTTGAGGAGCTAGATACAGTGTTATGGGCACTTAGAACCAGCCCGAAAACCGCAACCGGAGAGGCTCCTTTCACTTTGGTATACGGGTCGAACGCTGTGGTACCTGCTGAGGTAAGGCTGGAATCTCATCGGGTTACTACCTATGACACTGCACAGAATGAGGAACTGCGCCGACTGGACTTGGATCTGATTGAGTTACATAGAGAGGAAGCACAAGTAAGAGCGGCAAAATACAAGAGCATTGTTAAGGCTGGTTACGACAAGAAAGTAAAGCTGCGCAGACTTGGGAAGGGAGATTTGGTACTCAAACGGGCAGACGCCTTGAAGCCCGTAGGGAAATTTGAAGCTAACTGGGAAGGTCCTTTTGTAATCACGGAAGTCTTGGGAGGAGGAGCTTATCACCTAGCAGACCAAGAAGGGCGGCCTCTTACCAGGCCATGGAACATAAGTAACCTCAAGAAATTTTACGTGTAAGTGCTAAGTCAGTCACTATCATGTAGACAAAACACTCTTTTTCCCACTGGGTTTTAACGAGGTTTGGGCCATGGATATCTTAATAAAATGGATTTCATGGTTTAGGGAAACATATTCTTACTTGCACAACATCTAGACACACACTCACACTGCATCTATATTTCACTGAGGGCCGCGATGCGGAAGTGTACAATCTTGAGGGCCGCAATGCGGAAGTGTACCATCTTAAGGGCCGCGATGCGGAAGTGTACCATCTTGAGGGCCGCGATGCGGAAGTGTACCATCCTGAGGGCCGCGATGCGGAAGTGTACCATCCTGAGGGCCGCGATGCGGAAGTGTACCATCTTGAGGGCCGCGCTGCGGAAGTGTACCATCTTGAGGGCCGCGCTGCGGAAGTGTACCATCGTGAGGGCCGCGATGCGGAAGTGTACCATCCTGAGGGCCGCGATGCGGAAGTGTACCATCCTGAGGGCCGCGCTGCGGAAGTGTACCGGGCCGCGATGCGGAAGTGTACCATCCTGAGGGCCGCGATGCGGAAGTGTACCATCCTGAGGGCCGCGCTGCGGAAGTGTACCATCTTGAGGGCCGCGATGCGGAAGTGTACCATCTTGAGGGCCGCGATGCGGAAGTGTACCATCTTGAGGGCCGCCCTGCGGAAGTGTACCATCTTAAGGGCCGCGCTGCGGAAATGTACCATCTTAAGGGCCGCGCTGCGGAAATGTACCATCTTTGTTCCACCTTAGGGGTGTACCATCTTGAGGGAAATTATTCAAGGGAAACTATCACCAAGGATCTAAAGAAAGAAAATAGCACTATTACTCAAAAAGAAATGCCAGGATATCAAGAAGACGACTACGCAGAACAAAGGGATAGCGGACGCGCAGATATAACTGCGCAGACCAAGGGGATAGTGGATGCGCAGATATGACTGCGCAGACCAAGGGGATAGTGGACGTGCAGATACGACTGCGCAGAAAACGGGACAACGAATGCTTAAAAGAGGGATACACAATGGCTGCATAAATGATAGAAAAATAGAGAACTAAAAACTTAAAACAAAATTCTTCATGAACACATGAAGACTTAACAAAATGACGATCATATTCACAGAGAAGTAGGAGGTCATGAAGACAAACACGAAATACGGTTATACAAAATAAAATAACACCATCCAGAGCATTCAAGAAGATCAAACCATACGATTATATAAAATGGGTTCAAAAGAAACTTTACAACTGGGATAATGTCTACAAAAAGAACAATCTTTTACAAACAAAAGAAACATAGAAGGGAGTTGTTCAGTCAAGGCGTTGGGGAGAAGAAGGAGGATCCACGATGAACTCCTCGACAAGGGGATCTTCAACAAAGGCAGGCTGCGCGATCTCCTCGATCACCGGATCCGTCACCACCAGCAGCTGAAACACGACCTCCTCCTGCACAGCCTCTGTTACCACAACTTCCGTCCCAACCTGCGCCGCTCGGGAGGTAGACCCCTTTTGGCCCTGAGAGTCGGGCACGACCGAGGAGGAAGTTGGAGGAGGGTAGACCAAGTTCCCCCCGGGATAGTTGCCTCGAGGAGAACGCATATGGCTGCGCAGCTCATTCAGATAGGGAGATCGAATCACCGGCGCCGCAGGTAAGGCGTCCTTCGTCTCATCCCTAGCAAAGAGCTGGAGGGCTTTATCCAAAACAGGAAGCCACCAACCAGGAGTCGAAGGAGCGGAAGGATCGACGCCCAACAGCCCATTTAGACTGGTGTCATCCACTTGATCCAGCACTGCCTTAAAATCAAACTTGCTGCGCTGTTCAGGCGTCGCTTCCACCTGGTCAAGAGCGAGCCGACTGCCTTCCTTAACCAAGAACTGCATGGCCGCCCCATCAAGAGGAGCATGTCAGGGGAACGACGGAAAGCTTGAAGAGAATCCTCTAACATATAGCGCAGGAACAATTGACCACGCGCAGTCAGGAAGTATTGTTGGCGAAACTCTTGTATCCCCCGCATGAAGGCTTGGTTTTCTTGATCGGCAATCGTTGTCTTCATTTGATTCAACTTTGCCCGGCACTCCTCCGACATCTCATGCTTGAGAGCCTTGAGTTCTTCCTCTTTGCTCTGGGACACACGAGCGAGCTCAGTCTCGAGGGACTCCTTCTCCACCTTCATCTTGGACAGCTCAGCCTGAGCTTGGCGCAGCTGTTCCCGTAACTCAGTATTATCAGCCAGAGAGGCCATGAGTTCCCCCTCCTTCTCATGAAGATCAGCGGCTGCCCGGGTCATATGTCGGGAGGCCGACAAGCACTTCACCCGCAATTGCGCAAACACAATCACAATCCAGGGCATGAATAAAATATCCGCACAATAGTAATGTCATAAAAGCAAGAACACGCATAGCTTACCTGCTCTACGCCCAGGCACATGTCAAAGGCCAGGTCCCCCATGTTCATGACATCGTACCTGCGCAGGTCGACAGAGGCAATCTGCGATTCCATCTGGGACCGGCACTCCTGACCGGTCAAATCTCTCAAAGCACGAGGGCCTGGAATCTCCACAACGGAGTCAGACCCCTCCCTTGTCGGCGCAGCTTGATGAGGCACATCATCGAGTAAGGCTTCGAAAGAATCCTTACTCTCGGCACCAGAAGCAGGGACCTTTCTCTTCTTGGATGAGACTACCTGTCGAGTCTTGCGACGCTTACGAGTACCCTCAGCGGAACTCGCATCACCTTCGTCGTGGAGTTGAAGAGGTTGAATGTCAGCAGCAGACGAACCCGGACGGGGCCGCCCAGGATTGAAAGACTCAGGGGACACATGCTGCGCCGACCCGGTCTGCGGGGTAGTGTCTCCCTCAACAGCAGGATCGGGAAGGAAACTGAATGAAGCAATGGCACCGTGCTCAGCAGATCTCCACATACCTGCGCAGGAAGGAGAATGATTAGGAAATGAAAAATTTTAGCACGAAAGACGATACAAACATTTGGAATATACCGATGGAGGTTTGGGGATAACGGGAGAAGAGGCCAGCCCCAGCCAAGACAGAGGGAGAAGCGACTAGTTTAAGGACATCAAAATCTTTGTTAGCAAAGGCTTGGCCCAGGAGATCGATGAAGGCAATTTATAGTTTACCTAGGGGTTTTCTATTTGGGGGAGAGGAGTGCTTCGTCCGATGCCACTCCACCTCGTTAGTCCCTGTGCAGTCCGCCCAAGTCCCATTCCGCACTTGTACAAAGAAATACTTGTCACGAAATTTCTTATCCCTAGAATGAAGATTACCTAGGAATGTCAAGTTCATCTTTGGCTTGGCAGTAAAGTTGTAGTGACAATCGGTCTTTTTTAGGATGTGGGTCTGGTGAAACAACTCTACACTATGGGGGTAGTTATTAGCAGCGCAGAGGATATGTAGAATATGGGCCCTACGGAGAGAAGAAGGGGAGATCTGAAAAAAGGGGATCCCGAATCGTTCACATATCCCCACAAAAAAAGGGGAAGGGGGTAAGCGCAGACCCGCCTTCACCTGCGCATGCCAAATAGGGATGGTGTCCGGGCGCCATTGCCCGTCCGCATCAGGCATATCGCCGGATTCCCGCTGCATCCGGATTTTCAGTTCACGATCATCCGGCTTAATGCGTAATAACCCCCGTACTTCCGCCATTTGGGCAGTGGAGATGGTGGAACGAGGAAAACGACAACCTTGGCACGTCATATCATCCGCCTCATTTATTTGTTGTTGTCTGGCACCCACGGTGGCCATGGCGAACGCATGAAAAAAAAATACACAAAACAAAAAGAAAACAAACACGCAACAACACAACCGGGAGGAAGCGAGCAGGCCGCAGGGGATAATGGAGGAAGGGAGAACCTAACCTGGTAGGAGAAGTGATGGTCGGAGGGGAAGCCTAACAAGGAAACTGGGGACGACGAGAGATCGGAGAAGCCGAAAAAATCTGAAAGGAAGTTCGGAGAAGGAGAAGAAGAAGAAGAAGATGAAGGTGATGGGGGGTATTTATAAGAGGGGAATTTGAATCGAGGGAAAGGAGGGAGAATAATCATTAGGGTTGGGATATGTGAAAGGAAAATGGAAGGTTGGGATTTCATCCCAGAATGGTGGGTGAAAACGGAGGGTCGAGATCTCACCCTCACAAAAGTAGAAGCGTGGAAGGACGTCACAAAGTACTCAAAAACATCAGATCACATTAAATGCGATGGGACAAGGCCTGTACCATGGCAGTCAGCGCAGGCGGCGATACGAAGCCCTCCTGCGCAGGCTCACTCATTGCCTTCCCTGATATCGGCCATTCTTCCATACCTCAAAGCAAACACTCTTCATCTACGAAAATTCACGTGAAAATCTACTTCTTTTCGTAGAATAAGGGGGGGAGTAGCTGATGAGGGATAAGGTCCTCATCAGCGCAGCACACGACCCGTATTCCATATGCTACCAATATGAAGTATCTACTGCCTTAATGATTATCGCACAAAATAGGAAAACTAACAGTGCAGGACAAAGAACGGAGATCCCAGTGCCCCTTTGAGAGAGCAGCGCAGTCATTCCACCCCCTGAAGGAGCAGTACAGTCACCCCACCCCCCCTGAAGGAGCAGCGCAGTTATCACCACCCTAAGAGAATGCGGCGCAGCACCAGCACTCCTTGGAGAAGGCAGCGCAGGCTTCAACACCTAGAGACGACGGCACGAGCGAAGAGCTCCCAACTACTTTCTGAAGGATACAAAAGCTGCAAGGCCGTTGGAGCAAGGACAACCACCAGTGACAACGACGTGAAGGACGTACCGAGCACGTGCCATGAAGGAAAAGACAATCTTACCCTCTTCTCTCCATCTCTTATAAATAGCATGTCTGTAATAGTAGAAGGGACCGATCTTTTCTCTCAAGTTTTACATGTATGTTTTGGTATCTGTAAAGAACTATTCCATTGAAGAGTAAAAGAAACATCCGTCCGTCTATTTACTTCAGGTTCCGATCTACTATCAACCTTCTAGTTTAGGTGTTGGTGATTCAGTGCATCACCATTAACCCTGAAGAGTGATGCTGTGTTTGAAGATCTTCTCAAACAGTCATGCTGACTGGTGGTCAACCAACTGCTGATTCTTCGATCGCCGACATGGAAAGCAATGAAGTCCGAATGCTCATCTGAAGAAGAAGTCATCCTGATGAAACAACCAGGATCAAGTGGTATCAACTGACTACGATGTTCAGTTGATCAGTAAGTATTTTAAGTGCTTACCTTTCAAAATCAGTTATTTCAGTTAAGGGCTTTAAGTTTTTAGTTCAAAATCTTTTCTCTAACTGATCAGTTTCTTTCAAAAACTTTAATTGATTGTTGGAATTGTTGGTAAATGGAATATCCGAGAAGGACAAGATTTTTATAAAGGGAAAATCTGTTTTGATTGAACTTGTCCTGATCTTTTTACCAAAATTCTTTCCAACCTTTTTGCCTCTGCAATAAAATTTCTTGAAAAGCTCATTGACATGACATAATGCAATGGTGCCTTTCAACTTTTTGAAGACGCAGTCCCTCGCAGTGACGGCGGACGCGAATTTTCTTTTCAATTGCATTTTAGGCACAGTTTTCGAAAAACCTTTTCATCTTCTTACATGGTTCAAATCTTGTCTATTTATACCATGTTGTCTTCACGATTTTTCTGCATCAACTAACAAATCTCCACAGCCTTCACTGTGAGAAAAATTTTCAATCTTTTCTAAAGTTGCAGAGAAAATTTGTTCCGACTAAAGGAGAAATCTATGACTGCAAAGTCATGGAGTGGAAGAATGACGCTCACACACCTGGTCTTCACCGGACCCTTCCACTGGACCTCAACGTCTCTCCGGCGTCAATGTTTGCTCTACCCTCACTTGTATCCAGCGAAGCGAGCGTCTTCCATTCTCATGCCTGGCGCCAAGAAGCTTCATCGCTTCTGGAGGAGATATTCCGTATCGCATATGTTGTGCTCCTCCCTGACTTGCAACACACAACGAGACCTCTCTCATTGTTAGCCGGCATCTTCAGCCGCACCTGGTCTATTCTTCACAGACCTAGGGCCGGCGAATCGACGGTGTTAGTCTTCCCAGCTGCCACCGCTTCGATTCTTCCTTCTCACGCCCATTCTACTCTCCTTTCTTTCTTTCCAATTCACGAACCTGACTTCACCTTATAAGGAAGCCCTCTCCTTCTTCCAAGGCAGCCTTCTTCTATCTTCCATCTTCTACGTTTTCTTGTCCTCCTCCACTTCTCCGTCTCCTCATCTCCTCACCTCCCCACTGGCGTTCTCCTCTTCTGTATATCCGGACTCACTCTGTTCTCAAATCTTCTCACGAGCTTCTGAGACTAGGAGTTGGGTACCGTCTGATCATAGCCTCCATCGTCAGCTCTCTTTTTGATGTTGCCAAAAAGGGGGAAAGTTGGAAGTCAGAGAGAAACCTTCTCTAAGGTTGCTTCTGTCCTCTAACTCTTGACTGATGATGGAACAGCAAAAGGATCACCAGAAGTTGTAAGGATGACGTTCCAGTAGAGACCTCAATTCAACGGAACACAAGTGAGAGTGGAACAAGCTTAGGAACATGAAGACACGAAGACAGAAGATGAAGATCAAGAAATTCAAGGCGCAGCGAAGCAGACTGCTGGAGTCCATGGGTTTCCCATGTTGTTTTTGTTTTTCTTTTTACTCCAATGTAAGTCTTGCTCTGTACCTCGACTGATGGCTTATCAGTCCTTATTAATGAAATGAACTTCTAATTGATCTCAACCTGAAGACAATGACTCTTTGTCCAGGCTCTGATTATGGTTTTTCTGTCTTCTTTATGTTCTGTTTTAGAACTGTTTTCGTTCTTGCTCTAAGTACAAGTTTTTAGGTTCTATTGTTAAGGGGGAACTGTTTTCACCCCATGTTTAGACCTTGTACTATGAGTTCAGTCTTTTAGCTGTCTAGAACTGTTGTGTGGTTTTGGCATCATCAAAAAGGGGGAAATTGTTGGGAACCTTGAGGAATATCCTAACCCTTGTTTTGATGATACCAAAATTCATAGGACTTAAATGTAATAGACTAGAATCGTTTTGAACTCAAGTGTTAGAGTTCGTTTCTAGTTTAGCTTGCGGTGTCTAAGACTGAAGACTGAAGACTAAAGACTGCAGATACCAAATGAAGTATCAGTTGAAGAACCAGTTGAAGACTGATTATTTAATGCGCGCAATGGACTGATACTAAAGTCAAGTATCAGTTGAACATTCCTCCTAGGACTGATCTTCCAACGTTCAGAGGAAGCCACGTACGCACAAGTACAGCCGCATTAAATGCAGAGATCTCAGAATATCTTATCTCTGCAGAGGTCATTCCTATCTGGTGGTAACTTTTCAGAGACGTCACATCTCCTGTCCATCAAAGAGAACCGTTTCCACACAGACAAGGAACCTCGAAGATTGAAGCCTCAACCCAAATTCGAATTGCTCTCCAACGGAAGAAATCTTGAGGACGATTTACGCCAACGGATCTATTTAAGAGTTCTCCTACAAATAGCGCTCGAGGATCACTTCAACCTTCACCGATTCAACGACATAAGCTGAAGCTCTGCCAAAATTGCTACTCAGCCTAAAGCTTAACCTCCCCAAAGCTTGAATCGAAGAAGAGAATTCCAAAGCCAAAATCAGTCACTGCTGATTACATACATTCTCTTAGACCCTAGGCACATATCTGTTTACCCAGAAGCCAAAGGTCAAACTTGCTTCAAAGAACTTGTTCTTTGTAAGTATAGTTGGCACTCGTTCAAACCTCCCCCCCATATGAGTGTTTGAGTGGTTCGGAGTTCAGGAAGGTACTCTGAACTCTGAGTGAAAAGTCTGAACACGAGGTGTGCTTAGCAGGGAAATCCTACGCGAGGTTGTGTGGGTGCTGAAGAAGGGTTTTCTTCAGTTCACAGTTGTGTGCACTAGGCAAGCACACGGGTACGGTTTGCAGTGCACCAGTGAAGCACTTGCGGAGTGGATTGTTGGTCTGATCAACCAACCGTGGATGTAGGAAAGGGTTTTTCCGAACCACGTAAAAGTCTATGTGTTATTTACAGCTTTCAGTTTTACATTCTTACTTGTGCTATTTCAATTGATAAAACTGAACACTGACTAACAGCAAAGAGAAACCTTAATCCAACAACCTGCTCCACCGAGGCTATTACGGAACTAAGTTTAATTTCCGCTGCGTATGATATCGATCTGACTGAACTATCATCTGATAGTCAGGAAGAGTGATATCATCTCTATTTTAGCAAACACGACTGAAGCCCTTACTTGAATCAGTTAAGTTCCAGCAACTTAACTGATAACTCATTACTGAAGAGCTTTCAGTATCAGTCGTCAACCCTATTGGTCAAAACTAATTTCAGTAAAATAGGAGTCCTTGTTTGCATGCAAAGTTTCGTTTTGATCTCTGACTGAGATCCCTCTGATTGAGGTTAGTAGATTAAGTTAAAAATAGCCTATAGGTGTATTCTCCCCCCCCCATACACCTATTCGAGACCCTCAGGACCTAACAAACACTAAACTCAAATAGCAACAAATAAAAGCACGTAGAAAAATCAAATATTAAAGACAACTGATCCTAGGGTAGTAAATTCATTAACTAAATCTACACAATAAATCTATTAATCCTATTGACCAATTTAATCTAGTTGTGATGAGAGATCACTTAATTAATCAATCACTCTCGTTAGAGCAGCAACGATCGTAGATTAGTAAATTCTCTATCTCTGGTACGTCTCAAGAAAATCAACTAACTCTCAATAGCTCCTAAGAATAGCTCCCTATGATCCACTTATCTCCGCTAGGTGTCAAGGTTAAGATAATATCATACATTCCTGAATCCGCTAAACAGTTGTCTCCGCTAGGTCTCAAACCGAATAGCTACACATGCAAATTATTGGCCGCACCAGGAATTATGAATCATAAGCTGGAAGGTAAATAGGTACTAACAAATAAATCATAGAACCTAATTAACTATTTACAAACCCTAGAATCAGAAAAGAAAACTAGTCAGACATATTAAAATAAAACATAAACATAATTAAAAAGAAAGCAATTGAAAGAACTGAAATAAATAAAATTGAAAGAATGATCTTGAATCTTCAATGTTGTGGAAATCCAATCCAAGCTCTAAAAACTGAAAAACAATAAAAATCTAAAGCTATAAAACTGAAAAACTAAAGTTGGGTACTAAAAGATAATGTTGGGAACCCTGAATAGATAAAAATATGACCTATAGATAGGCACAAAGGATAAATACAGCATCGAGCTCGAAAATACTGATAAAATCCGAAAATCCAGGAAAATCCCGAAAATGCCCGTCGGGCACTATTCACTGCTGCACGCGACTTTCTTTTTTCGGTCATATCTTCCTCGTTTGAACTCGGATTTGTGAACCGTTTGCGTCTACGCACTCGTATCGAGACGATCTACAATGTTCATTAAGACCATCGGTCCAAATTCGAACTCCATATTTCTGTAAAAATCATCAAAGTACGACAAAGTAATATATTTCACAAGATAAAACAATTTAAGCACAAAACAATCATCCAACACTCAATTTTCTATAAAATTAACATCATATGAACATTAAAAACCATAGAAACATGAGTGTTATCAACTCCCCCAAACTTTAGCCATTGTTCGTCCTCGAATAATGAGAAGAACACAATCAATAACACGAATAGGTAAGAAATCTAGTTCATCGATGCCTCCGAAAGATAAAGAATGGCAGAATTCTCAAATACTCAACAATTAAGAACAAAATTCACCAATAGACACAACCTATAGCAAAATCAACCTTGACATTCCAAACAATTGAATCTCACAAGATATGTGTATTAGTCAACTCTCAATTTGATGGAATAAGACGTGTATACTCTCATCGAATTCAATGCAATGCGGATCTCTTACCATATGCTTGCCAATCGTCTACAATCTCCATCGCTAAAAGTGTGCCAGGACTAAGATCAAAAAGATCTTTTTCTTCGGGTTATAATGTAGGGACATTGGTTAAGGTAGGGAAATATAGGCTAAGTGACTCAAAATAATTTAAGAACACCAACCTATAGCTTCACAAATCAAGTATGGAATAATTTCATCTTCCACCCAACTATATCACCATAATTAACACAACTCGAGGGATTTAATTATCATAATGCAGAACTAAACACTCTTTTATGCTCTCAACTTATTTCCAACAAACAAAGTCAATTCTCTAACAAATTTATCAATAAACACTCGACTTCATATATTTTTTTTTCTTTTCTCAATATTTTTTTTCTTTTCTTTTCACAACTTTTCTAGAGCTCATAAGAGAAAATAGTATCACAAAATCATCCCTTCTTTTCAATCAACCCACTACAAATCACCACACAAGGATCTCCATAAACTTCATCAACCCCTATCATCCGGCTAGAGAATAAAAGCTAAAGAGACTCAAAGTGGATAACAAATGATAAATTTTTCATTAAGGACAGTGTTTGGGAAAAAATGTGGATGGCCTAAAATCATCTCATAATCCTGGGCACAACAGCAATCTCGAGACAGAAACCATGGCAAGTTCTAGAAGATCACCACATGCATGACAAAACTCACAACAAAGAATAAACTGTGTATGATAAACAATTATGGCTCAAAATCTCACAAGTTTATTCAACGTCTAATAGTCAAGGTCAAAATCACTCTAGAATTATGCAAATTAGTTCCAATTATGCTCAAATCATCAAAGAAAATCAAATTCCAATTTTTTTTTCACAGAAATCATCATTGGCACCTCCCTAGAAATCTAATGGAGCAATAATCATCTCAAAAATAAAACAAACACACCACAAACCAAGCAGGATAAAACAATAAAGCTAACAAAAAGATAAAAGTGATACACATATCTACTCTCACCCCCCTCCCCCAAACTTATTACAGAACATAAGTTCAAAAATAAGTTTGGAGGGATGATGATATGTGTGTCACTACTCACAGAAACACATGCTCCATGGTGGTGGTAAGAACAAGGCGCGAGTTCCTGCATCTTCCAAGCTCAACGCTGCACTAAAACCCCAAAACGAAGAAAACAAATAAACAAAAAGAAACTAAAAGAAAGAAAACAAAACAAAGAAAACGGTTGGATTACCTCCCAACAAGTGCTTAATTTAACGTCTAGAGCTCGACGATACCTCATGGCCTTAATGAACATCAAATGCAGCGGGCGTGACAGATTGCCTAACACGAACAGAGACAGAGGACTCATGTGCATCAGCTAGGTGAAAGATAACGCTTCCATTCGGCACATCTATCATAGCTCGCCGCGTAGCTAAGAATGATCGACCAAGAATCAACGGCGGATTTGCATCTTCAGGAATATCGAGGATCAAGAAATCCGTAGGGAAGACGAGCTTGTCAACCTTCACAAAGATGTCTTTAACTCTCGGCTTCACTCTTGATCTGTCCGCCATCTGAATCTCCATCGAGGTCGGCTTGATATCTCCAATTCCCAACCGCTTGAAAACAGAGACGGGCATAACATTAACACTAGCCCCTAAATCACAAAGAGCCTCGGGAAAGAGCTCTCCTCCAATCTCGCACTCAATGGTGAGGGTATCCGGATCTTTCTTCTTCGAAAGTAGCTTCATTGGCAGCTCAGTGCACACAGCTTTTGCCTGTGGAATTTTCTCATCCTCATCACCCATCTCCTTAGTGTAGACAACTGCCTTCTCCTTCTTTCCATGTAAAACTTCGAGCTTGGCTCTCTCGGCGTCCATCTTTTTACGCGGATTCATTACACATTGCTCTTCGAGCACATCCCTCTACATTATCTTACGGGGGAACGGAACCTTAGGAATGTATTCCATAAGTGGAACAGGAGCCTTGTATGGTTCCTCAATTAGACATTCGTGCTCGTTGCTCGTTTCCTTACAGCTTGCCAGAAAAAATTTGATTGTCTCCTCATCTTCCGGGGACAGAGCGCCATCGAAAATTGCATTGCATTGGCCCTAAGGATTGACAGTCGTGTTGCTAGGAAATTTTCCCGGCGTGTGCTACGCAGCTGCTTGGTTGGCCATCTGACCAACTTGATTCTCCAACATTTGCACCTGCTTGGACAGTGCTGAAAAATTACTTTCCATGCTAGAAATTTTGTTCCCCACATTTGTTTCCATCCCAGTCACTTTCATTAGCACCTGCTTCATCATGTCTTCCATGGAATCTTTCTTTGGCTCATTTATCACTTCCCCACTAGAAACAGAGAATCCTGGTGGAGGTTGCACAACATTGTTTGGGTTGCCATAAGATAGATTCGAATGCGGGCGTCCTCCTGGCTGGAACCGCTGCTGACCCGGCTGATATTGCTGACCTCTGCTATACATTCCTGGCTGTCCTCGCTGGAAATTCCCATAGTTTATGCCATTAATTAAATTAATGTCTTCCATGCCCGACGGGTCTTTCACAGCTTGTTTAAGGTGTCCAACAGTCAATCCACTGAACTTCTCATGCAACTCTGCCAGCTGTGCAGAAATCGCTGCCTGTTGTGTAGCCATTGCTGCTTGTTGTGTAACCATTGCTGCTATAGGATCAGAACTGGAAGCAGCTGCAACCTTTTTCAATTGCATTCTCTCTGATGGCCATTGGTAACTCGTAGAAGCCATACTATCAATAATGCTCCATGCTTCAGAACTGCTTTTCTGGAGTAGAGAGCCACCTGCAGCTGTATCCATATGCATCCGTGTACGTTCCCCGCAGGCATTGTAGAACATGATCACGAGCGTGCCTTCATCAAATCCATGGCTCGGGTACTTTCTGAGCTTTTCCTGATATCGCTCCCAAGTATCCGCTAGCTTTTCTCCCTCATACTGCTGCAACTGCACGATGTCCATCTTCAATTTCAAAGTAAGGCCAGGCGGATGAAATTTTCGTAGGAACGCATGAGCCAAGTCCTCCCACACAGTATTCTCTCTCAGCTGCAGTGTATGATACCACGACTTCGCTTTATCCCGTAGTGAGAAAGGGAAAAGACGAAGACGAATAATGTCATCGGGAACACCATTCATCTTCACTGTGCTGCATAGCTCTAGAAAATGCGTCAGATGCGCATTAGGATCTTCGATCGCATGTCCACCATATTGACTCTATTGGACCATTGTGATCAAACTAGTCTTCAGCTCGAAATTATTGACATTGACTCGTGGAGGTTCCTAGTAAATATAATGCGGTATGAATGCCTCATTAATCGGAGGCTGCTTCTGCTCCTCTAGCTTTTTCTGCGCATCCAATAACTGCTGCAGCTGCTCCTGTAGAGAACGAATTTGAATTTGTTCAGGGGTAGCCATCGTATGCAATGCCTGAAAATACGAGAATTAAAAAAAAATAGTAAAAGCCTAAAATGCTACTAAGTCCTATCGGAGATATTAAAGAAACTTCTAATCAGTCCCCGACAATGGCGCCAAAAAGTTGATCACTAATTTATTAGCAATAAAAATACCGCAACTAACACGGTGTAATTGTAGCATAAAAAACAATCGAGTATCGTATCCACAGGGACTGACACAACGAAAGAACTTTAGCTATCCCCTAAACAGACTATAACAGTAGACAGACAAACGAAAATAAAAAAGGTTTGATTATCACTAAACTCAAATAGCAACAACTAAAAGCACGTAGAAAAATCAAATATTAAAGACAACTGATCTTAGGATTTACGTGGTTCGATCGTTAGATCTACATCCACGTAGAAAAATCAAATATTAAAGACAACTTGAGAATTGAAGGAATCACTAACTTGTCTAATTTGTCTAACTTACCTTATGAGTAAAAAATGAATGACCTCTATTTATATGCTATTAAGTGAGCTAGACCCATTTCACCTCTAAGGCCCATTTATCTAAATAATCAGGCCTAAGCCCTTATTACATGAGTCTTGAGCTTGAAGCCGAGTCGTTGAGCTATCAAGACAATTCCCGATTGATAAGGTTAGCCATGTCAAGTCAGTGTTGCACAAAATATTTAAAATAATAATAATAAATGTGTTAATAATAATAATATAGAAGAAAGATTTCAGCCATGTTAATTGCACAGCATTGATGCAGAGTTTACTCCTCATCACTATTAATCATATTAACCAATTTAATCCAGTTATGATTAGAGATCACTTAATTAATCAATCACTCTCGCTAGAGCAGCAACGATCGTAGATTAGTAAATTCTCTATCTCCGCTAGGTCTCAAGAAAATCCACTAACTCTCAATAGCTCCTAAGAATAGCTCCCTATGATCCACATATCTCACTACGCCGAAAACGCACATACATAACGGATTTTATCCGTTATCTATGCGGATAATCTTGCGTTAAGTATAGTGGTGTTATGTATGCGGCGCGCATAGATAACGGATATTTATCCGTTATCTATACTATTATACATAACGGTCATCGATAAATAAATAACGCCTGAAAATCCGTTATCTATAGGCCTTTTACATAACGTTTCGGACCGTTATGAAAGTTTATATTTCTCCGTTATCTATATCTGTATACATAACGGTAGTTTTGAAATAAATAACATTGGAATTTCCGTTATGTTAAGGATTATACATAACATCTCCGACCGTTATGAAAGTTTAAATTTAACCGTTATGTATACATATATACATAACGGTTTTTAATATATAAGTAACGTGGATAATCCGTTATCTATAATTGTTATAAATAACGTTTCCGACCATCATGAAAGTCTGATATTAGCCGTTATGTATGCAAATATGCGTAACGGTTTTTTGAAATTAATAACGTTTTTTAAGCGTTATGTATGCGTGTTATACATAACGCTTTCGTCCGTAATTAAAATTTCTATTTATCCGTTATCTATTTATTTATACATAACAGTTATTTTTCATATACATCACACTTTTATGTGCGATCTTTGAATATTACAATATCGCCAAATTGTTGTTTAGATTACTCTTTTTTACGTTATGTTTGCTTTTATACATAACGGTTGTAACCGTTATGTATATTTTTTTATTTTCATTATGTATGCTACAGATAGCTTTTTTATTAAAATTCTAGTACAATAAAATAATAAAAACCATCCATTAATCATGTCATATACCATTCGAAATTTTCATGCAATCACCATCCAAAATAGAGTTAACAAAAACACATGTTCTATCAATCGTGCGTGCAAACAAAGTCTACAAAATGATGCTACTAGCTTGATAGATAGCCATCTTGATTGAAATAACCTTTCTCCTGTCACGTCTCTATTTCACTTCATGTAAAGCATCTGTAGGATAATACAACAGTTAACAGTACTTGTCAGAAACAAGAAACAAGAAACACGAGTTTGCAACCACATCGAAAAGTGACGAATGATAAAGCATCCATTAACTTGAAAGCTAAACCAAGCGAAGACCATTCAATCTCCCAAAACCAAAAAATTAAGGAGGCATTCCAACTCCCCCGAGCTCAATACATCATAAACATTTCCCTCAAAAAATTGACATACCACTCAGAATAATTAAACTTTAAACGTACCTATCCATCCAATGCATGCTTTATCACACATGTTGCCCATTCTTCACGGACCTCGTTGAGTTGATTTTGAGAATAAGTAGTAACTCCTTTAAACTACGAATACAAACAAGATCACCAATATATTTTATTAATAACTACTAATATATGTTTAGACAATATTCAAGTATATATATTTAATACCAGTGATGACAAGTGAAAAGTAGAGGCTGCTGCATTTTGAAACCCTTCGATAATATCTCTCATAAACCTCATCACAAAATAACCACATTGCTTGTCATCAGGTTGTGTAGGACCCTATAATTATTACAGAAATAAAATGGTTAGGCTGCATTTTACCAACTATCCAACAAAAACATGAAAGAATTTATATAACGTTAACATTAACATCAAATAAACTGCCCAAAACTATCAGTAAATTAAGCATACATACCTTTATAACTTCCCAAGTTGCTTTTTTCATTTTCTTTCCCTTTTTTGCAGTGACCATACTTATCGCACTTGAAAGGAAATTTATATAAAGTTAACATTAACATCAAATAAAATGAAAGAGATGATTAATTAGTTGTATAATTCAAAACTTACGTGTCGACAACAGACTTCCATATGATGTCCTTATTACGATGACTTTTAGGATCCATTAGAAAAGCTTGTCCTTTTTCAACTTGAATGATTGTAAGAATCCAATGCCCACTATTTGATATGCATGTCAGATTGTTAGGCCAAAAACATACGGGATACTAACTATTTTATATACTTGTTCACTCACCCCACGTTGCAAGGCACGAATACGAGTACATCTGATGCAGCAACCTCAAGTAATCTCTCTGACAATGCGCGTGTTCTATCCTCTTGCGGCACAATATAGGAGTATATCCTTTTGTGCTGTTGTTTGTGGATCATGGGCATGGCCATGGGTGTTTATCTTTTAAACCACAAAAACAGCCTCAGAAATATGGGGAGCATAGCATACTCATACTATTATGCATAGCTACACATGCAAATTATTGGCCAGATAATCCACAAGAAATCAAGCATCAGGAATTATGAATCATAAACTGGAAGGTAAATAGGTACTAACAAATAAATCACATGAACCTAATTAACTATTTACAAACCTTAGAATCAAAAAGAAAACTAGCCAGACATATTAAAATAAAATATAAACATATTTAAAAAGAAAGCAATTGAAAGAATTGAAATAAATAAAATTGAAAGAATGATCTTGAATCTTCAATCTTGTGGAAATCCAATCCAAGCTCTAAAAACTGGAAAGCAATAAAAATCTAAAACTATAAAACTGAAAAACTAAAGTTGGGGAGTGAAAGATAAAGTTGGGAACCCTAAATAGGTCAAAAGAGGACCTATATATAGGCACAGAGGATAAATACAGTATAGAGCTCGAAAATACTGATAAAATCCGAAAATCCCGCAAAATCCCGAAAATTCAGAAATTCCCGTCGGGCACTATTTACACAACCAGAATCTGGCCGGACACCGACGGAATATTCCATCGGTAACCATCAAAATTCCGTCGGTAAATGGAGATACCGAAGGATTACCGACAGATTTCACCCGTCGTTGAAACGCTCGTCGGTAAATGATTTACCGACGGATTTTTTCTGTCCGTCGGTGGGTACCGACGGATTACCGACGAACATGTCCGTAGGTAAGTCTCCGATGCCGGTGTTGGCCGTGGTAGGTGGCGCGGTTACCGACGGAAAATTCCGTCGGTAAATAATTATTATTTTTAATTATTAAGTTTTGAAAAAAAATATATATATTTTTTATCAACCTATCTTCGTATCCTACAAGTATTTCGTATTTCTAATATATTTTGAACTTAATTGCATACGATTTGACCAACTTCCCAGTGGGTCACTGTGAGTCAAGCACGCTTAACCTTAAAGTTTCCTTCGAGTGGTCGCCAGTAGAGAACACACGTATTATTGATATAATTAGCACCTATTAATTCATTTAAACTCTATTTCAATATACAATATCATTTATTCATAACCTTAGAATATGTCGAGATGATATCTAAGACTTGTGGTGCCGGCGAAAGAATGACGGTAAATATATGATCGAATTTAAGATAATAAAAAAATTAATATTATCGTTTATTAAAAAGAGAAAATATAATTGCTCGAAATAACTATCAATTTTAAAATATTTTCAATAATTTAAAAATAATAATAATATAGAAAATTAATTAAAAATAATTTAAAATAAAAAAATAAATAATAAAAATAAATAAAATAATAAAAAAATAATTTACCAACGGACTTTAACCGTCGGTACTAATTTTAAAAATAATTTAAAATAAATAAAATAAATAAAATAAATAAAAAATAAAAAAACAAATAAAAATTCAAATAATAATATTTATTGAATGACGGAATATTTCGTCGATAAAACATAAAAATAATTATTAAATTCGAAATTACCCAATTTTCCGATGGAATTTGATCCGTCGGTAGAGATTTCGTCGGTGTTCCGTCGGTAAAAAATAAAAATAATTATTAAAATCGAAAATATCGAATTTACCGACGGACAATGTCCGTCGGTAACGATTCCGTCGGTAGTCCGTCGGTATTTTCATCGGAAATAGATGCCGGCTCCGGCGATGTTGCCCGATGACGGTCCGTCGGTGATCCGTCGGTATCTATCGAGGGAAAATAGTCCGTCGGTGTTCGATCAGTTTTCTTGTAGTGTTACTGCTGCACGCGACTTTCTTGTTTTGGCCATATCTTTCCTGTCCGAACTCGGATTTGCGAACCGTTTGCGTCTACGAACTCGTATCGAGACGATCTGCAATTTTAATTAGACCATTGGTCCAAATTCGAACTCCATATTTATATAAAAATCATCAAAGTACGACCAAATAACATATTTCACAAGATAAAACAATTTAAGCACAAAACAATCATCCAACACTCAATTTCCTATAAAATTAACATCATATGAACATTAAAAACCATGGAAACATGAGTGTTATCAATGCATCTCATGGACATGTTGAGGTTGTGAAGCTTTTGTTGTCTCGTTGCGCCATGATTGGCAAGCACAACCTTGAGTTGCATTGTTTACTGATGAATGTTTTGCTTAAAAGAAGTTATTCTAAATTATTGTTTGTGTTTGTTGCTTCCTATTTTGCAGCCAAGTAATAATTATGTAGTTGTGGACACCCTTCTTGTATGTGCAATCAAGGCTCACTCATTTGAATGCGTGGATTTGCTGCTTAAGGTATTTTTCGTGAAATAGAGATACATGTATGGTCTAATTATGTGTTCAATAGTGTTATTACTTTTTGAAAACTTAAGCAATGATCCTACCATTTATGCATGTTGTGATAACGACTACACTTTGCTCAATAAATTGTTCCCTATTTTTGTCTATACTCTTTAAAGTGAGACGATTGGTAAGGAATCTAATCTATTTAATTCTAGATGCTCTTTGTATTAATTAGTTAATTCACCAAGTGTTTATCTTATAAAACTCCTAATGAGTTTGAGCTTTATCTATATCCGAATTCCATTAGAATGTAGAACTCTCGACTTGCTGTTGGTATTTAGTAAGTTAGAATGTAGAGTTCCATTAGAATGTTGAACTCCCAATGGTGTTTATACTTAGTATTTAGGAAGTTAGCTTGGGAAAGATTAAATATGTATTGATTATCTAGTATATTTACTTCCATATTTTATAAGAATATTAGAATAAAACTATCTTCCATGTTGTGTCCTTTTATAAGTATGACTAATGTGGCCATTCAAATATGACTAAAACTATCTTCCCTGCGTTGTCCATTTATAAGTTCTTGTTTATCTATTTTGCTCCTTGCATTTTTTCTGGTCTACCTTTTCTTTGGAGTGCGCACCAAGGGATACTCAAAATATACAATGTATTTTCTGTCCGAGTGCTTTGGTTGTCACAGCCCGCCCTAACTATGGATAGTTAGGCCGAGTGATCCACGACTAGGGATGGGGTTAAAGAAGAAGGGGAAGAAAAGGGGCGTCATTTATAGCCGTAAAACTTACCCATCTTAATAAAACTCGTCATTTTTATTCATTAATACTCAATTGAAAACAGTCTATGAAAGACAGCATAAAACTTAATTAATATCATTAATCAAGTTATACATCGTATGAAACCATTCTCTTAAGACTCAAAGTATGACATAACATACTATAACATCAACAACATCTTGCAGCGGAAAGTAGCTAGACATATGTATGAAGACATATTCTAGACAGGTTAACTATTTATTAACAACCCTGGAGACTCCGCTCATTGCAGCACCATCATCACATCAGCTCAACCTGCACATTTAGAAAACATATGCAGGGCTGAGTACAAAAGCACTCAGTGGGCACGTATGCCTAGGTATAAAAATACATGCTTCAAAACTGTAAATTGTCATGCCATCATAATCAGTACAGCAAGGGAGTTTTTCGCTAAAAATGCCCAAGCTTACTAAGTTCATTTGTGATTCTTAAAGTTCGTCTGATCAGACTAAGTTCTTTTGTAATCTATCATATCTGAAACTGTGTGCCGGAGAGGTGGCCACCTCTCACGGTCACTTGACCGGCCAACCCGCTAGATGACTCACGGTCACTGGTGTACACTAGTCCTGGCAGGATAGCTATCAACTGCTCAGGACCCGAATTCGATTGCATCATTGGCAAAGCCAAAGCAGATAGATATCATACTAAAATTTAAACATTTTATGGCAAGACAATACTTGAAATAACTTTAACTCAAAGATTTTGTCATGAAATAACTTGCTCAAAGGTAGCATTAAACTCGTTTGATAGATATATAAAACTGAAATTAACAGTTAAATCATCCCATGCATTCATTCGTATAAGAGGCCTACGACACGCAGGGGATCTCTATATACGTATAGTAAAAGTAATGCCCACCTCGTTGTGTCTCTGTATCAATGAGTAACGTCACTCTCTCCCTCAAGTCGTTACTTCCCAAAAGGACCTTCATCGTTATGAAGAATTGGTGAGAAGTTATAAAAGAAACCTCGATTAATAATCTAATCTCTTTTATGAAACATTAGTATCTCTAATGTTCATCTCTCTTGATTGTTAATCAATATAACAATTATTATCTCTCGTCATTACTCATTAATTATAACATCCTTATGTTATAATTAGCAGCGCTTCAATTAAAAGAAATATTTAACACATCGAAAAGTCCACTTTCTTAGCAGATCTATTCGCTCTCATCTCGTCTAATTAACCGATTAGAAAGTTAAACTTTCCATTAGGCATGTATTTGAGTCACGGTTCAACAAGAATTGACTATGCTCAAATTCTAATTTCACTAAAAATTTCGGCATGACCTATTCATATATAATGTCAGCCACGAGATTTCAACGCGTGAATCTCACTACGTGAACTCGTCTCTCGACTCAAAACTTAACATCTTGACATCTTTTCAACGCAAACCAAACAATTCAAAATCATCAAAACTCTTTATCAGTAAACTATCATTTATACTCGACACCAATTGTTCGAGTGTCAGATACCAACATTTATGTGCGTTAATCATAACTCTCACAACTCACACCATTTAGTCATATCGTATCATCCCTCAAAACAAATATAATCAAGTTATTTTCTAGAAAGTTTTACTGTTTTTGTGTCATCTTTAAAACTTCATAACAACCAACTCAATCATCATAAACTCTCATACCAATTGATCTCAAAAACTTCATGAAGTGTAGTTCACTCTAAAAATAGTAGTTAACCAAAAAGGTTAAAGGTTTTTGGAGATATTGCTCTTTTAGTGCAGGCTGTCAAAGATTGACAGTTTCTGCCAATTTTGTTTAGGCCATTAGAAACCAAGGCAAACCTTAATAAAATTCCATCAAATTTAATCATCCAAAACTAAAGGTATCCTTGAAGATTTGGTTAAAATTTCACAAGAGAAAACGTTCATATGATCTGCCAAATAAACAATGAAACTCATACACTTTTACTGTTGGACAAATATGACAGCAGAACAGGGCATTTTTGAAATAATAAACTGCTCTGTTTCAGAGGTCATAAAAATCGAAATCTTATGTTTTTAGAAAAGTATTGAAGTCTAGTTTCGTTTAAAAAAAATGGTGATGCAAAATCCTTCATGGATTAATATATAGATATAAACGTTTTTGTGAAGTCTACCAATAGTTGACAGATTCTGTCAAGGATTTTTCAAAATATCTTTAAAATAGCAAACATCATCCAAAAGACATGAAATTTTGCAGCAACGAAATACACATATCATAGATAAACATACTAAAATTTCAGAGTCATCAAGCAATGAAAACTCATCGAAACATAAGCTTGAAACATCTCTATGTTCCCTTACCACTGCTACATCCTCAAAGTTTTTTTTTTTTTTTTTTTTACTTGATTCTCCTTCATCATTCAAGTAAACTAGGTAAGCTTGTGCTCCTTTCTTCTTTACCAATTTCGACGCCTGAAGTGCTGAAACGATTGGAACTCTCTTCTTTCTATCAATGCTGGGAAAACATGTCTGTTCCTTCCCAGGTGGTTGGAAAGTTATCTGTCTCTTCTTACAATCAATCGGGGCAAAGTTCTCTTCTAACCAGTCCATCCTTAGAATAATGTCTACGTTCCACATAGGCATTAAGTGCAAGGTTCTTGTTTTCATCTTTAGTGATCATAACTCAAGCTCTAAGTTAGAAATCATGTGAGAAACTGTAGTAGCTCTTCCTACAGGAGTGATTACTCTCAACTCGGGACTAGCTTGTTTTTGGTTCGAGTTTGAAGGTAACATGCTTCAACCAATTAAAGAATGCGAGACTCCTGTATTAAACAGGATTCTAACCGGTGCATCCAATAACTTGCCCATACTACCTTAAAGTCCTGCCTTAAACCGGCACTTAAAACTCAGACATCTCTTCATCAGTATCCATCTTCTGATGAGCGAGCGTGTTAGCTCACAGAATTCTCGATTATACTCTACAACCGATTTCTTTCCTTGCATCAAACTTCGATAATCAGCCTCTCGCTGCTTACTGTACTCCTCTGTACATACTTCTCAAGAGTAGTCTTCAATTGTTCTCAAGTGTAGTTTGCCAGTTGCTCAGGTGTTAAAGTCCTCTGACGTGCCTCTCACTAGTCTTATACATCAAAAGAATCTACTAGGATAACTCAAAAGTTGTAAGGGTTCAACCCTAGAATGACATCAAAACAAATTGTTCAAGAGACTCAAATGAATGACCAGAGGGTAGAATGAAGTAACTACCAGGTCGAACAAAAATGACCTAGAGTAAGAACCCATCTGGCTTTTCAACCGAAAGTTGAAACACATGGGTTTATAAACCCAAAACACGTCTACTGAGATTTGGATCATGCGGACTGGCCAGGTCCAACATAATCACTCCCCAGTCACACGGGATATACTATCCCGAACTTGGAAATTCTGTGTCTTCTAAACCCTCAACATACTATACATAACAAAACTTAAGTTCACACCAGCAAGCTAAAAGCTTAAACTCAGGGTCCTATGTTCTAGACTCTTGTTTCGAAAGTTCAATATTTTTCGACTCTCCTCTCATGTTGCGGTGGTGGTGGCGGAGTATTATCCCGCCTATCCTTCACATCACACTCTTGATGACATCTTTGAGGCATTTTTGAAATCACAAAAGGAAAACTCAACTCGACCAACGCTCTAAGCATCCTCAAAACTCAAGTTCAATTTACTAACTCAACTTTAAGGAAACCCTCACGGTCACCTTAACATTCATCTGTAAGGCAATAAGCACTCACGAAATGCTAACAAAAAGACCACTCTGGTCAACCTAATATATCCATCAGTAGAATGCCTCCTTTTAGAGGGCTTACATAAAGGGGTTATTTAAACCCTACAAAAACCATAGTATCTATCGTAATGTCCCTTCTAAACCGACACCATTAATAGTACTATGTCTCGGTCTGGACCTCCTACGGTAATTGCTACCAGTTAACTCATCTAGTTGCTACTTTAGCACACTAGGAACATCCATCTACTTAACATCAGTAGGGTACTATATTCGCATGCTTATCTATCATCATGTCAAAATCTCAAGTACCAGTATCTCCTAAGTAAGTTATATACATCGCAATGTAATTGCAACTAATCAAAAACGAGGGTGTACCGCGCATACTCTCAAGATCATCCTTAGCTCTAGCCTACATCGACTTCTCTTCTCATCCTCATCAACTCTAGCCCTCCTCGGCTACTTCTCATCCTCATTATCGTTTATCATTTTATCATCTTTGGTAACTGATACTCAAGGATCGACTCGATATCTACTACACTCTTCTAGAGTCCCTGGTAGAAAACAAGCATCCGGTCAGTAGATCCGCATAGAAAATCTGGGTATCTGTAACAAATCTCATCTCCTGTGGGTCCAATGCTCAAGACAACATGTCCCATCATATTGAGTGGCTTTCTTCCTTGCTCAATCCTACCACTCGATTGGTAGCACGGGGACTAGGTGCACGATGCCATCCAGTCTAGTAACAACCATAAGGCTTTCATCCTTTCATAGTCTATGAACATGTGTTTGAAAATCTGCTAGGGTATCTCTGTACCACATACTGTACGCCTCGTCCTCGTATCCGATCTTTCCTGAGTTCGATCTCACAACAGTCCACTTTCGTGCAGTGCCAACAGTCCTGGCCAACCTATAAGGAGAACTTAAAGGTGACTCTAGGAACTAACTCTACTTGGCTCCAGCAACAGAAATAAACAAAACATAACTTAGCAAAACTCCTATTAAGTAGTACTGTTATCTTAAAACTCAAGCTCAAAACATCTAAATTCTCATCTCGTCCCATCTTTACTCAGTAGGGAATCTCTCTAAACAATGATATTAGATCCCTTAATCTAAATCATCGTGACTCAGTAAGACAACTCAACAATTCTCTCTCAAAGCCATCTCCAAAGACTATGGCTCATGATACCTCCTCAAGTACCATTAAGGTTGCGTGAGCAAAACTCGCGTCACAAAACAACTCAACATATCGTACAATATCTCATTGCAGCATGCTAATAACTCATCATTAATCATGCTATTATACTCAAGCTCATAACTCAAACTCATAACTCAAACCAACAAGTACTTAAAGCAATTGCTAATTCTCTCAAGCTTTAGCTCTAAGTTCTCATTTCATCCTTCTACTTAGTAAAAAAAATCTCTCTTAACAATGACATTAGATTCCTTCATCTAAATCATCGTGAATTATCACAACTGCTCAAACAATTCTCATCACAAAACATCTCAAATACATCACATCATAACTCATAATTATGCATCCTCAATCATATAACATCATACGATACAAACGCTCTCATGATTCATCATGTAACATCAACATATGCTCTTACAACATAATAACTCATTATTAATCATGTTGTCATCCTCAAACTCAAACTATGCACCTTTAAAGTGTAACATCATAACTCATCATATAACCTCAACATCATGCTCTTCAAAATTTAACGTCAAATAAACTTTGAAATTTTACATACCTCGTTGAGCCTGGTGTGATGGTGCGCTGAGCTCACGGTTGTTAATAACTATTAGTCTAGTGACTCATTCTAGACTAAACTCAAGACTTCTAATTCAGAGCTTTCCTTCGCTCTGATACCACTCTGTCACAGCCCGCCCTAACTATGGATAGTTAGGCCGAGTGATCCACGACTAGGGATGGGGTTAAAGAAGAAGGGGAAGAAAAGGGGCGTCATTTATAGCCGTAAAACTTACTCATCTTAATAAAACTCGTCATTTTTATTCATTAATACTCAATTGAAAACAGTCTATGAAAGACAGCATAAAACTTAATTAATATCATTAATCAAGTTATACATCGTATGAAACCATTCTCTTAAGACTCAAAGTATGACATAACATACTATAACATCAACAACATCTTGCAGCGGAAAGTAGCTAGACATATGTATGAAGACATATTCTAGACAGGTTAACTATTTATTAACAACCCTGGAGACTCCGCTCATTGCAGCACCATCATCACATCAGCTCAACCTGCACATTTAGAAAACATATGCAGGGCTGAGTACAAAAGCACTCAGTGGGCACGTATGCCTAGGTATAAAAATACATGCTTCAAAACTGTAAATTGTCATGCCATCATAATCAGTACAGCAAGGGAGTTTTTCGCTAAAAATGCCCAAGCTTACTAAGTTCATTTGTGATTCTTAAAGTTCGTCTGATCAGACTAAGTTCTTTTGTAATCTATCATATCTGAAACTGTGTGCCGGAGAGGTGGCCACCTCTCACGGTCACTTGACCGGCCAACCCGCTAGATGACTCACGGTCACTGGTGTACACTAGTCCTGGCAGGATAGCTATCAACTGCTCAGGACCCGAATTCGATTGCATCATTGGCAAAGCCAAAGCAGATAGATATCATACTAAAATTTAAACATTTTATGGCAAGACAATACTTGAAATAACTTTAACTCAAATATTTTGTCATGAAATAACTTGCTCAAAGGTAGCATTAAACTCGTTTGATAGATATATAAAACTGAAATTAACAGTTAAATCATCTCATGCATTCATTCGTATAAGAGGCCTACGACACGCAGGGGATCTCTATATACGTATAGTAAAAGTAATGCCCACCTCGTTGTGTCTCTGTATCAATGAGTAACGTCACTCTCTCCCTCAAGTCGTTACTTCCCAAAAGGACCTTCATCGTTATGAAGAATTGGTGAGAAGTTATAAAAGAAACCTCGATTAATAATCTAATCTCTTTTATGAAACATTAGTATCTCTAATGTTCATCTCTCTTGATTGTTAATCAATATAACAATTATTATCTCTCGTCATTACTCATTAATTATAACATCCTTATGTTATAATTAGCAGCGCTTCAATTAAAAGAAATATTTAACACATCGAAAAGTCCACTTTCTTAGCAGATCTATTCGCTCTCATCTCGTCTAATTAACCGATTAGAAAGTTAAACTTTCCATTAGGCATGTATTTGAGTCACGGTTCAACAAGAATTGACTATGCTCAAATTCTAATTTCACTAAAAATTTCGGCATGACCTATTCATATATAATGTCAGCCACGAGATTTCAACGCGTGAATCTCACTACGTGAACTCGTCTCTCGACTCAAAACTTAACATCTTGACATCTTTTCAACGCAAACCAAACAATTCAAAATCATCAAAACTCTTTATCAGTAAACTATCATTTATACTCGACACCAATTGTTCGAGTGTCAGATACCAACATTTATGTGCGTTAATCATAACTCTCACAACTTCACACCATTTAGTCATATCGTATCATCCATCAAAACAAATATAATCAAGTTATTTTCTAGAAAGTTTTACTGTTTTTGTGTCATCTTTAAAACTTCATAACAACCAACTCAATCATCATAAACTCTCATACCAATTGATCTCAAAAACTTCATGAAGTGTAGTTCACTCTAAAAATAGGTAGTTAACCAAAAAGGTTAAAGGTTTTTGGAGATATTGCTCTTTTAGTGCAGGCTGTCAAAGATTGACAGTTTCTGCCAATTTTGTTTAGGCCATTAGAAACCAAGGCAAACCTTAATAAAATTCCATCAAATTTAATCATCCAAAACTAAAGGTATCCTTGAAGATTTGGTTAAAATTTCACAAGAGAAAACGTTCATATGATCTGCCAAATAAACAATGAAACTCATACACTTTTACTGTTGGACAAATATGACAGCAGAACAGGGCATTTTTGAAATAATAAACTGCTCTGTTTCAGAGGTCATAAAAATCGAAATCTTATGTTTTTAGAAAAGTATTGAAGTCTAGTTTCGTTTAAAAAAAATGGTGATGCAAAATCCTTCATGGATTAATATATAGATATAAACGTTTTTGTGAAGTCTACCAATAGTTGACAGATTCTGTCAAGGATTTTTCAAAATATCTTTAAAATAGCAAACATCATCCAAAAGACATGAAATTTTGCAGCAACGAAATACACATATCATAGATAAACATACTAAAATTTCAGAGTCATCAAGCAATGAAAACTCATCGAAACATAAGCTTGAAACTGCTGTAAAATTTTGACAGAATTCCAGTTTTAATTTCGTTCAACAATTATCATCCATAAATTGTAAATCAATTAGCATGCTCATGTGATATCGTAGAACACATATACGCAATAATATTCATTATGCAACGTCTCAAACTTCACGAATTTAAATAATCATGCTCTAAAAACTTATACAATTTTCGTGCTTGGAAAAATACGAATTTAATATATATCGATCCTAGCATACCCCTAAGCACAAATATCAAGTCAAAACGATCAAACAAAAATCGAAAGACAAGCTAATATGTGAAAAACGGGGCTGCCCTCATGGGTTTCATAGCTACGGTTCGTTCCGTTCTTACTCCCTTCATTAAACATGCTCAACATCTACCCAAGAACAACATACTAAAATTTCACGACGATCCGACGTCGTTTCAAAATAAAGTCGAGAATCAACGTTTTTCGACGTCGACGAAAATCGAAAAGAAAACCATCAAAACGTAGGTAGAGATCTTACCTACTTAGATACGTGATCGAAAAGATGATCGGCGCTCGTCTCGGTGCTCAAATCGGAAGTCAAAAGCTCCGTCCAAGCTTAAATGGAAAATGGTGTGTGTAGTGTGTGTTTTAGGTGCCAGTGTGTGTGTTGCGTGTGATTAGTGAGTGAGTGCAGTGTTTGGCTGATCTCAGTCAACACTTGGTGAGGGAAAAGGGGTTTGGGCGGTTGGGGGGTGGTTAGGGGTAGGGTAGGTTTAAATATTATAGGATATTTAATCCTTTAGTCGTTAAATATCTCGTTTCGTCTCGTTTTAACGACTAACTACCCATACTCTTCGTTACTCGCCCTCTCAACTCCTACTCACTTTTATTATACTCGTAATTCTATATAAATATAGAAAACGCAAGCTCGTTCTCGAAATTCTGATAAACGAGCTCGGTTCGTTTATCGAGAAATCACAGTTTACTATTCACTCGTCATCCAAAAATAAAAACTTTCATTATTGGACTCGTATCGAAAAACTAAGAATATTTCTCGATGACGTGCACGTAAGATTTTGAAAGTCGACAAAAAGACGAAATAGCAGTATTTTACTATTCATCGTCAAAAAGTCAAAATTTTCAAAAATGTCTTAACGGACTCAGATCTCACTTCCGAGTTCACCGTTCTCATTCAAATAATTATCTCGAATTATTCGAATACTCAAACTCAATTTCGGATATAAAATCTCACATCATCCAAACATCATCAAAAGAACATCTCAACATCTTAAAAATAACAAGGGAACTTCATATAACTCCTCATCTCTTTACAAAGTAAATCAAACAAGGGATCTATACCCTAATTACTCAAACTTAAGCAATTAAACACGTCATCAAAAGCCCGGGTGTTACATACCCTCCCCCTTAAAATAAATTTCGTCCCGAAATTTGTACCTCCTGTAAATGTTTCGGGTACTTCTCTCACATCTTATCCTCAAGCTCTCTTTCCACTTCTTTCTAACTATCATATCTCCATTGAACCTTATCCAATGCAATCGACTTATTACTCAATTGCCAAATTTTATGATTTAGCATCATCTGAGGTCTCTCTTCATAACTCAAGTCTGGTTCTAAGATCATTTCTTCTTAGTAAACCACATGGTTTGGGTCGAAAATATATATCCTCTCAATTGTGACACGTGAAACACGTTATGCACATTTCCAAAGCTAGGTGGCAAAGCCAACCTGTACGCTATTGGACCTATCCTTTGCAATATCTCGTAAGGACTTATAACTCTGGGTCTAAGCTGTCCTTTAACTCCAAATCTATTCATCCCCTTTTGAGGGTGAAACCTTCAAGAAAACTTTGTCTCCAATCTCGAAACTTTGTCTCACATCTTATAGGCAAACTCAATTAGTGGCAACACATTCTCCTGATGTACTCCTCTATCAAGGATAGTAGTTCTTATCATATCTTCTATCGTCTGCTATGCTAAAATTCATCCTTGTACCCAACTCTTTCTGTAACTCATCCAAAAACGTGATGTAATAAAAAAAAATTATTTTTCTCTCTAGGTGATCTACACCGGTACTCAATGCAATCTTATAATCTCACGAACGTACAATTGTGCTAACTTATCTGGTCCATACGCGATTAGGATCGGTATGAAATGGGCAGATTTTGTTAGTCGATCTACAATCACCCAAATTGTTGTATTTCCTCTTTGACTTTTGGGTAAAGCTGTCACAAAATCCATCTCTATGTGATCCCATTTCCACTTGGGAATCTCCAACGGTTTTAACTTCCCATAGGGTCGTTGGTGTAATGCTTTCACTTGCTGACAAGCTAAGCATCGCTCTACAAACGAAGCTATGTCTCATTTCATTCCGTCCCACAAAAATCTATTTTTCACAACCTGATACATCTTTGTGCCTCCTGGGTGGGAAGTGTAAGGCGTGTCATGAGTCTCACTCATGATCGTATTCTTAAGTTCATCATCGCTGGGAATGCATCTTCTCCCCTCAAATAAGATAGCATTGTCTGATGTTTTTTTTTTTTTTGTAACTCTTGAGATCTCCTGCTCTTATCCTTTCTCGTAACTTGTTCATTGTCTCATCTTTCCTTGTGCTTCAATCACCATTTTCCTCAAACTAGGCATCGTCGCAACAATACTCGCTATCGTCTCTGGTGGTTTTATCATCTCTATCCTCATCTTGTCAAAGTCCTTTATAAGCTCATCCTCTCTCGTGAGAAGACATCCTAACTTTGACGAGACCTTTCGGCTCAATGCATCGGCTACTACATTGGCCTTGCCAGGGTGATAATTAATGTCGCAGTTAACATCATTTACTAATTCGAGCCATCTCCTTTGCCTCATGTTAATATCCTTATGCTCGAAAAAGTATTTCAAAGTTTTGTGGTTCGTGAAAATCTCACATCTAACTCCGTAGAGATGATGTCTCCAAATTTTCAGGGCATGCACAACGGCTGCAAGCTCTAAATCATGCGTTGGATAATTTATCTCGTGGGGTCTAAGTTATCGTGATGCATAGACTATAACTCTTTCTTCTTGCATCAAAACACATCCTAGCCCACTCTCTAACGCATCTGCGTAGATGGTATACTCTTTATCCATTTCTAGGACTATCAGCACTGGTGCTGTAGTCAATTTCCTTTAAGCTCTTAAAAACTCTTTTCACACTCCTCTTTCCAATTGTATTTAGCTTATTTTCTAAGTAATTGTGTCATCGGTCTTGCTATCGTGGAAAATCCTTCAATAAACCTCTGATAGTATCCTGCTAAGCCTAAAAAGTTGAGAATCTTGTTAGGCGTAGTTGGTGATCTCCACTCATGTACAGCTTGTACCTTGACGGGGTCAACTTTAATTCCTTCAGATGATATAACATGTCCTAGTAAAGTTACTTTGTTCAACCAAAACTCGCACTTGGTGAATTTGGCAAAAAGCTTCTCAACTCTTAGTGTTTCCAACATCGTTTTCAAATGTTTTGGAGCTCCTGCTCATTCTTCGAATAGATGAGAATATCATCTATGAAAACTATGACAAATTTATCCAATTATTGATGAAAACTCAATTCATGTGATCCATGAAAACTACTGGTGCCTTCGTCAAACCGAATGGCATAACTATGAACTCATAGTGCTCATACCTCATTTGAAAAGCTGTCTTAGGTATATCATTCTGTCAAAATTTGAACTGGTGGTAATATGATCTCAAGTCAACTTTCAAGAAAAATGCGCTCATCGTAATTGATCAAACAAGTCATCTATCCTCGGCAAAGGATATTTGTTCTTGAGTGTCAATTTATTCAGCTCTCGATAATCTATGCACATTCTCAACGTGCCATCCTTCTTTTTGACAAAAAGGACTGGTGCTCCCCACAGGGATACACTATGTCTAATAAAACCTAACTCGAGCAATTCTTGTAGTTGAATCTTCAGCTCTTGTAGCTCCTTAGGCGCCATTCTATAGGGTGCCTTCGACACTGGTGCTGATCCAGGTTCTAGGTCGATAGTGAACTCCAACTATCTTGTTGGTGGCAATCCTGGTAAGACCTCGGGAAATACATCTCTATGTTCCCTTACCACTGCTACATCCTCAAAGTTTTTTTTTTTTTTTTTTTTACTTGATTCTCCTTCATCATTCAAGTAAACTAGGTAAGCTTGTGCTCCTTTCTTCTTTACCAATTTCGACGCCTGAAGTGCTGAAACGATTGGAACTCTCTTCTTTCTATCAATGCTGGGAAAACATGTCTGTTCCTTCCCAGGTGGTTGGAAAGTTATCTGTCTCTTCTTACAATCAATCGGGGCAAAGTTCTCTTCTAACCAGTCCATCCTTAGAATAATGTCTACGTTCCACATAGGCATTAAGTGCAAGGTTCTTGTTTTCATCTTTAGTGATCATAACTCAAGCTCTAAGTTAGAAATCATGTGAGAAACTGTAGTAGCTCTTCCTACAGGAGTGATTACTCTCAACTCGGGACTAGCTTGTTTTTGGTTCGAGTTTGAAGGTAACATGCTTCAACCAATTAAAGAATGCGAGACTCCTGTATTAAACAGGATTCTAACCGGTGCATCCAATAACTTGCCCATACTACCTTAAAGTCCTGCCTTAAACCGGCACTTAAAACTCAGACATCTCTTCATCAGTATCCATCTTCTGATGAGCGAGCGTGTTAGCTCACAGAATTCTCGATTATACTCTACAACCGATTTCTTTCCTTGCATCAAACTTCGATAATCAGCCTCTCGCTGCTTACTGTACTCCTCTGTACATACTTCTCAAGAGTAGTCTTCAATTGTTCTCAAGTGTAGTTTGCCAGTTGCTCAGGTGTTAAAGTCCTCTGACGTGCCTCTCACTAGTCTTATACATCAAAAGAATCTACTAGGATAACTCAAAAGTTGTAAGGGTTCAACCCTAGAATGACATCAAAACAAATTGTTCAAGAGACTCAAATGAATGACCAGAGGGTAGAATGAAGTAACTACCAGGTCGAACAAAAATGACCTAGAGTAAGAACCCATCTGGCTTTTCAACCGAAAGTTGAAACACATGGGTTTATAAACCCAAAACACGTCTACTGAGATTTGGATCATGCGGACTGGCCAGGTCCAACATAATCACTCCCCAGTCACACGGGATATACTATCCCGAACTTGGAAATTCTGTGTCTTCTAAACCCTCAACATACTATACATAACAAAACTTAAGTTCACACCAGCAAGCTAAAAGCTTAAACTCAGGGTCCTATGTTCTAGACTCTTGTTTCGAAAGTTCAATATTTTTCGACTCTCCTCTCATGTTGCGGTGGTGGTGGCGGAGTATTATCCCGCCTATCCTTCACATCACACTCTTGATGACATCTTTGAGGCATTTTTGAAATCACAAAAGGAAAACTCAACTCGACCAACGCTCTAAGCATCCTCAAAACTCAAGTTCAATTTACTAACTCAACTTTAAGGAAACCCTCACGGTCACCTTAACATTCATCTGTAAGGCAATAAGCACTCACGAAATGCTAACAAAAAGACCACTCTGGTCAACCTAATATATCCATCAGTAGAATGCCTCCTTTTAGAGGGCTTACATAAAGGGGTTATTTAAACCCTACAAAAACCATAGTATCTATCGTAATGTCCCTTCTAAACCGACACCATTAATAGTACTATGTCTCGGTCTGGACCTCCTACGGTAATTGCTACCAGTTAACTCATCTAGTTGCTACTTTAGCACACTAGGAACATCCATCTACTTAACATCAGTAGGGTACTATATTCGCATGCTTATCTATCATCATGTCAAAATCTCAAGTACCAGTATCTCCTAAGTAAGTTATATACATCGCAATGTAATTGCAACTAATCAAAAACGAGGGTGTACCGCGCATACTCTCAAGATCATCCTTAGCTCTAGCCTACATCGACTTCTCTTCTCATCCTCATCAACTCTAGCCCTCCTCGGCTACTTCTCATCCTCATTATCGTTTATCATTTTATCATCTTTGGTAACTGATACTCAAGGATCGACTCGATATCTACTACACTCTTCTAGAGTCCCTGGTAGAAAACAAGCATCCGGTCAGTAGATCCGCATAGAAAATCTGGGTATCTGTAACAAATCTCATCTCCTGTGGGTCCAATGCTCAAGACAACATGTCCCATCATATTGAGTGGCTTTCTTCCTTGCTCAATCCTACCACTCGATTGGTAGCACGGGGACTAGGTGCACGATGCCATCCAGTCTAGTAACAACCATAAGGCTTTCATCCTTTCATAGTCTATGAACATGTGTTTGAAAATCTGCTAGGGTATCTCTGTACCACATACTGTACGCCTCGTCCTCGTATCCGATCTTTCTTGAGTTCGATCTCACAACAGTCCACTTTCGTGCAGTGCCAACAGTCCTGGCCAACCTATAAGGAGAACTTAAAGGTGACTCTAGGAACTAACTCTACTTGGCTCCAGCAACAGAAATAAACAAAACATAACTTAGCAAAACTCCTATTAAGTAGTACTGTTATCTTAAAACTCAAGCTCAAAACATCTAAATTCTCATCTCGTCCCATCTTTACTCAGTAGGGAATCTCTCTAAACAATGATATTAGATCCCTTAATCTAAATCATCGTGACTCAGTAAGACAACTCAACAATTCTCTCTCAAAGCCATCTCCAAAGACTATGGCTCATGATACCTCCTCAAGTACCATTAAGGTTGCGTGAGCAAAACTCGCGTCACAAAACAACTCAACATATCGTACAATATCTCATTGCAGCATGCTAATAACTCATCATTAATCATGCTATTATACTCAAGCTCATAACTCAAACTCATAACTCAAACCAACAAGTACTTAAAGCAATTGCTAATTCTCTCAAGCTTTAGCTCTAAGTTCTCATTTCATCCTTCTACTTAGTAAAAAAAATCTCTCTTAACAATGACATTAGATTCCTTCATCTAAATCATCGTGAATTATCACAACTGCTCAAACAATTCTCATCACAAAACATCTCAAATACATCACATCATAACTCATAATTATGCATCCTCAATCATATAACATCATACGATACAAACGCTCTCATGATTCATCATGTAACATCAACATATGCTCTTACAACATAATAACTCATTATTAATCATGTTGTCATCCTCAAACTCAAACTATGCACCTTTAAAGTGTAACATCATAACTCATCATATAACCTCAACATCATGCTCTTCAAAATTTAACGTCAAATAAACTTTGAAATTTTACATACCTCGTTGAGCCTGGTGTGATGGTGCGCTGAGCTCACGGTTGTTAATAACTATTAGTCTAGTGACTCATTCTAGACTAAACTCAAGACTTCTAATTCAGAGCTTTCCTTCGCTCTGATACCACTCTGTCACAGCCCGCCCTAACTATGGATAGTTAGGCCGAGTGATCCACGACTAGGGATGGGGTTAAAGAAGAAGGGGAAGAAAAGGGGCGTCATTTATAGCCGTAAAACTTACTCATCTTAATAAAACTCGTCATTTTTATTCATTAATACTCAATTGAAAACAGTCTATGAAAGACAGCATAAAACTTAATTAATATCATTAATCAAGTTATACATCGTATGAAACCATTCTCTTAAGACTCAAAGTATGACATAACATACTATAACATCAACAACATCTTGCAGCGGAAAGTAGCTAGACATATGTATGAAGACATATTCTAGACAGGTTAACTATTTATTAACAACCCTGGAGACTCCGCTCATTGCAGCACCATCATCACATCAGCTCAACCTGCACATTTAGAAAACATATGCAGGGCTGAGTACAAAAGCACTCAGTGGGCACGTATGCCTAGGTATAAAAATACATGCTTCAAAACTGTAAATTGTCATGCCATCATAATCAGTACAGCAAGGGAGTTTTTCGCTAAAAATGCCCAAGCTTACTAAGTTCATTTGTGATTCTTAAAGTTCGTCTGATCAGACTAAGTTCTTTTGTAATCTATCATATCTGAAACTGTGTGCCGGAGAGGTGGCCACCTCTCACGGTCACTTGACCGGCCAACCCGCTAGATGACTCACGGTCACTGGTGTACACTAGTCCTGGCAGGATAGCTATCAACTGCTCAGGACCCGAATTCGATTGCATCATTGGCAAAGCCAAAGCAGATAGATATCATACTAAAATTTAAACATTTTATGGCAAGACAATACTTGAAATAACTTTAACTCAAAGATTTTGTCATGAAATAACTTGCTCAAAGGTAGCATTAAACTCGTTTGATAGATATATAAAACTGAAATTAACAGTTAAATCATCCCATGCATTCATTCGTATAAGAGGCCTACGACACGCAGGGGATCTCTATATACGTATAGTAAAAGTAATGCCCACCTCGTTGTGTCTCTGTATCAATGAGTAACGTCACTCTCTCCCTCAAGTCGTTACTTCCCAAAAGGACCTTCATCGTTATGAAGAATTGGTGAGAAGTTATAAAAGAAACCTCGATTAATAATCTAATCTCTTTTATGAAACATTAGTATCTCTAATGTTCATCTCTCTTGATTGTTAATCAATATAACAATTATTATCTCTCGTCATTACTCATTAATTATAACATCCTTATGTTATAATTAGCAGCGCTTCAATTAAAAGAAATATTTAACACATCGAAAAGTCCACTTTCTTAGCAGATCTATTCGCTCTCATCTCGTCTAATTAACCGATTAGAAAGTTAAACTTTCCATTAGGCATGTATTTGAGTCACGGTTCAACAAGAATTGACTATGCTCAAATTCTAATTTCACTAAAAATTTCGGCATGACCTATTCATATATAATGTCAGCCACGAGATTTCAACGCGTGAATCTCACTACGTGAACTCGTCTCTCGACTCAAAACTTAACATCTTGACATCTTTTCAACGCAAACCAAACAATTCAAAATCATCAAAACTCTTTATCAGTAAACTATCATTTATACTCGACACCAATTGTTCGAGTGTCAGATACCAACATTTATGTGCGTTAATCATAACTCTCACAACTCACACCATTTAGTCATATCGTATCATCCCTCAAAACAAATATAATCAAGTTATTTTCTAGAAAGTTTTACTGTTTTTGTGTCATCTTTAAAACTTCATAACAACCAACTCAATCATCATAAACTCTCATACCAATTGATCTCAAAAACTTCATGAAGTGTAGTTCACTCTAAAAATAGTAGTTAACCAAAAAGGTTAAAGGTTTTTGGAGATATTGCTCTTTTAGTGCAGGCTGTCAAAGATTGACAGTTTCTGCCAATTTTGTTTAGGCCATTAGAAACCAAGGCAAACCTTAATAAAATTCCATCAAATTTAATCATCCAAAACTAAAGGTATCCTTGAAGATTTGGTTAAAATTTCACAAGAGAAAACGTTCATATGATCTGCCAAATAAACAATGAAACTCATACACTTTTACTGTTGGACAAATATGACAGCAGAACAGGGCATTTTTGAAATAATAAACTGCTCTGTTTCAGAGGTCATAAAAATCGAAATCTTATGTTTTTAGAAAAGTATTGAAGTCTAGTTTCGTTTAAAAAAAATGGTGATGCAAAATCCTTCATGGATTAATATATAGATATAAACGTTTTTGTGAAGTCTACCAATAGTTGACAGATTCTGTCAAGGATTTTTCAAAATATCTTTAAAATAGCAAACATCATCCAAAAGACATGAAATTTTGCAGCAACGAAATACACATATCATAGATAAACATACTAAAATTTCAGAGTCATCAAGCAATGAAAACTCATCGAAACATAAGCTTGAAACTGCTGTAAAATTTTGACAGAATTCCAGTTTTAATTTCGTTCAACAATTATCATCCATAAATTGTAAATCAATTAGCATGCTCATGTGATATCGTAGAACACATATACGCAATAATATTCATTATGCAACGTCTCAAACTTCACGAATTTAAATAATCATGCTCTAAAAACTTATACAATTTTCGTGCTTGGAAAAATACGAATTTAATATATATCGATCCTAGCATACCCCTAAGCACAAATATCAAGTCAAAACGATCAAACAAAAATCGAAAGACAAGCTAATATGTGAAAAACGGGGCTGCCCTCATGGGTTTCATAGCTACGGTTCGTTCCGTTCTTACTCCCTTCATTAAACATGCTCAACATCTACCCAAGAACAACATACTAAAATTTCACGACGATCCGACGTCGTTTCAAAATAAAGTCGAGAATCAACGTTTTTCGACGTCGACGAAAATCGAAAAGAAAACCATCAAAACGTAGGTAGAGATCTTACCTACTTAGATACGTGATCGAAAAGATGATCGGCGCTCGTCTCGGTGCTCAAATCGGAAGTCAAAAGCTCCGTCCAAGCTTAAATGGAAAATGGTGTGTGTAGTGTGTGTTTTAGGTGCCAGTGTGTGTGTTGCGTGTGATTAGTGAGTGAGTGCAGTGTTTGGCTGATCTCAGTCAACACTTGGTGAGGGAAAAGGGGTTTGGGCGGTTGGGGGGTGGTTAGGGGTAGGGTAGGTTTAAATATTATAGGATATTTAATCCTTTAGTCGTTAAATATCTCGTTTCGTCTCGTTTTAACGACTAACTACCCATACTCTTCGTTACTCGCCCTCTCAACTCCTACTCACTTTTATTATACTCGTAATTCTATATAAATATAGAAAACGCAAGCTTGTTCTCGAAATTCTGATAAACGAGCTCGGTTCGTTTATCGAGAAATCACAGTTTACTATTCACTCGTCATCCAAAAATAAAAACTTTCATTATTGGACTCGTATCGAAAAACTAAGAATATTTCTCGATGACGTGCACGTAAGATTTTGAAAGTCGACAAAAAGACGAAATAGCAGTATTTTACTATTCATCGTCAAAAAGTCAAAATTTTCAAAAATGTCTTAACGGACTCAGATCTCACTTCCGAGTTCACCGTTCTCATTCAAATAATTATCTCGAATTATTCGAATACTCAAACTCAATTTCGGATATAAAATCTCACATCATCCAAACATCATCAAAAGAACATCTCAACATCTTAAAAATAACAAGGGAACTTCATATAACTCCTCATCTCTTTACAAAGTAAATCAAACAAGGGATCTATACCCTAATTACTCAAACTTAAGCAATTAAACACGTCATCAAAAGCCCGGGTGTTACATTGGTGATGCTGAAAAACTTACTTGAGTGGTTTTCTCCTTTGCCAGCAAGCTAACTCCTGTTATAATTTTCGTTGATGAGGTGAGACCACTTCCGTCTTTTGTGCTTCCTTGTGGACTATATGCTAAGCGAATAGTTCAAATAACTGAAACCTTGCTCGTGTTTCTTTATTCAGTATCTTTAAGTGCAATTGCATAAGAATGATAGTTGGAATGATGAAATCGGACACCCGAGTGTAGATTGACAGCTTACTTGGCGCCCGTGGTGGTGCTTTTGAGCATGAGGCAACTAGTAGAATGCGTAATGAATTTATGGAAGCTTGGGATGGCTTGAGGTCAAAAGACAACCAGAGAATCATAGCAGGTTGACCAACTAGTTCTTGATGACTTGGTGCTAGAAACATAGTATGATAGATTTTTGTTTTAGTTGGTATTTTCAATTTTGAATCGAAATATGCAATGATGATGTATACATGATACTTGGTTCATTTGGATGATAATGTATGAATATTTTGGATGCTATATAATATTGTTATTGCTAATTTGGAATACATGACAATATAAAAAGTTCAAAAATCATTATGTATTTCTATAAAAGATAACGGTTAAACCGTTATATAAAGTACAAAAAACTGTTAACTATGATGAAAATAAAAATATTTTTTTTAATACATAACGGAAAAATCTTAATACATAACGCAAAAAAACCGTTATGTATAACCTTTATAGATAACGGGTATCGACCATTATGTATGAGCGCATTGTACTGTTATCTATGCTATTATACATAACGGTTTTTTCACCGTTATGTATGATATGAATCATACACAACGGTCATATACACAACGGTTTTTCGGGTCATAGATAACGGAAAAAATTCGTTATCTATGAGTGTTTTTCTAGTAGTGAGAAAATGGAGTGTACAGAAAAAGGGGCGTGTGGGCTTGGTGATGTCAGCGGATAAGGATAACCGCCGGTTTTCAAACTGACGGGCGTGTCAAGTCAGTTTTCAAAAAGTAACTGACACGACCTACCTGGGACTCTACGTTTCCCCACGTCAGTCGTCAGTGCCATCATAGCAATTTCAAATGAAAAGCGCCCTCTCCCTCTTTTTTCTCCGGTGTTGGGTCCCGGAGGGTCACTGAACTGGTGTATGTGGGGGGGAGGGGTAATACATCAGTAGACTATTTTTCAAAATTCTTTTGTTATGACTGGAAGAGTATCGACTGATACTGCAAGATGTGGACTGAAGTCAATAGTCAAAGAAAGTTTAAGTTAAAATAGGGGCGTAGACTGATACTGAAATAACTTCAGTATTTTGATTTCAGTTAGGCACAAAGCTTTAATTTATAATCCTCATAAGGCTCCAGTCTAGATTTTGAAATAAGATGAGTGTTATGAATCTTACTGATTATACAAGGATTTATCAGTTAGACTAATAACACCAGCATCGGAAAATAAATTTAAGTAATAGCCTTTGTGATTAGCACTTTGTCAGATTTTAAGTTTCTCTTTGCGATTTATCAGTTTCAGTGAAATAAAGAGTTTGTGCACAACTAAGAAAGGTAAATATTGAAAGCGATAAACAACACAAGATTTTTTATGTGGTTCGGAACAAGTTCCTACGTCCATGGTCAGTTGATCACACTGACAATCACTCTGGGCTTGTGCTTATGGGTGCACAACAAACCTTCAACTGAAACAACGTTTCAGTGCCAATACTCTGGATTGACTTCTCGTCTCCTTCTCAGCTCGCAGTTGAAATGACTACACTTGACTTTCTTGCAGGGGCTAAGAACTTTTGAGTTCAGACCACTATCTCTCTCTCTCTCTCAAACTCTCTTTTTACTCGATTGAAATGGGGTTCGAAATACCAACTATATTATAGAGAACAGGCTCTCTGTAATTGGGAACTTAGGCTAGGGATTTTACAACTGATGTGTTCGATAATTTCACCCTTTAATCATGGGGAGAGTGATTCACCCGTAGCATGTTGATGAATCGAGAGAAAAGGCAAGAACAACTAAAGCGAGTAAGGAGAGTATTGTATTAGAGTTTTGATAGCATGTGTTTACAATGACCGGCGCATCCTCTATTTATAAAAACCTAAGACAAGGGTAAACTAGTAATTACATGACTGATAGTGACCATGGCGGTTAAACGGAATCTTTCGAGGCCGTTATCGATCGATGGTGTTTCCAATCTTTGCTAGCGCTTCATCTTTCTACCAGCGCTGAAGTTCCCCTCCTGACTATGCCAGCTCTGCTCAAGTTTTTCAGCTCTGCCCCCTGTAACATTTTACTGACAAAATAAATTGGTATCTGTTGGCCCCGTTCTTCCCTGATAAAGACCGATCCCAGAGATTTCGTTCCCACTGCTATGTATAAAAATAAGATTTTCCTAGCTCTCGGCTTGGTCAGCACTGAAAGTTCCGCTATGTATTGTTTTAACTACTCAAAAGCTTGCTGACAATTTGAAGTCCATTCGAACTTTGTTCTCTTCCTCAGAATTTTGAAAAAAAGGTAAACTCCGGTCTGCCAATCGAGAAATAAATCGCCTGAGTGCTGTGAGTCTCCCATTTAATGTTTGTACCTCTTTGACATTCTTGGGTGGTGTCATATATACGATAGTCTGTACCTTATCCTAGTTTACCTCAATGCCCTGCGGAGTCACTTGATAGGCCAGGAATTGCCCAGTTCTGACACCGAATGTGCATTTCTTTGGGTTTAGTGATTTATGCCTAATTTTTCTTATTTTAGGGGGTTGCATGTGCGTATTTTAAGTTAAATATTCTACAAATTGGTGCGTTTATGGTTTGTTTTACGCTTTGTAGGAGATTCTGATTTTATAGATGGAAGAGTGTGATGTTGGAGATTTTGGATCAAAATTGCGTACTTAGGCACAAAATTGGTGTTCAGAGCTAAAATTCCGCACCAGAGCAGAGCAGAGCAGAGCTGCGCGGATAGGTCTGCATCAGAGCAGAGCTGACTTTCATAGTCAGAGCTGACCATCTCCAGAGCTGAATTTCACTATCAGAGCTGAAATCTCCAGAGCAGAACAAACTTGTCAGAGTAGAGCTAAACTCGACAGAGCTGACTTACGCACCAGAGTAAGCACATTCCAGAGCTGGGAAGAATTGACAGAGCTGACTTCCAGCTCTGCTATATTCGCTAGAGCTCGCTAATTTCAGAGCTGACTTCCAGCTTTGTCATACCTTTCCAGAGTTAGCTTGCGTTTCTAGAGCTACAATTTCTCGCCAAAGCTAAGATTTTTATTTGCAGAGCACAATCCAGCTGGACTTAACTTTGAATGCACGATTCTATTTTCTTAAGAGTCCAGTTTTGCAAGGCGAGTTTGATGATAATTAGGGTTGGAATGAAGTCTATAAAAGGGGCTTGAACGTGAAAGAAGAAAATAATCTCCTACCTCCGGCATTTAGTTAGATAATCTTCTGCCTCCGGCACTTAGTTAGATTAAATCTTTGCCCTAATCTTTAGTTTTCGCCTAGGTAGCCAAAGTTTAGGTTTTACAAGCTTTCTTAGTTCTTTAAGTTTTAGTTACTTTTTGTTCTAGTTTATTTTCAAGTTTAGTTTACTTTAGTTTTAGTTTTGTTTCGAAGATAGGGATTGAGTGACAGCAATTTCATCTTTGCGACGTTTACGGTATTTCGGTATTTATTTTAATTTACTTGCTTTGTTTAAATTATGCTTTCCTTTAAATTATGCATTTTCATGCTTTCCTTTAAATTATGCAATTTAGTTTCATGCTTAGTAGATTAGAAGTTTTAATTTACAAGTCTTTAAATTCTTAAGTTCGTTTAAATTCTTAAGTTCGTTTAATCTTGCCTAGGTTTTAATAGTTTCTTTTTGCTTACGTTTTTAGCTTTGTTCTTTGCATGCTTAGTTAATTCTCTAGTTTAATTTCAAGTTAAGTATAATTTCACGTTATGTTTTTAATTACAAGTTTTAGTTTAATAATCTAAGTTTACCGCTCTCTCGTGACATAATTAAAAGCCCTTTAAGATCTTCCTTGAGAGACGACATTGGATTAGCTTACCACTGCTAGAGTGTCCTTGTTCTATTGCAAGTCAATCTATAGGTGTTTCTAGTTGAGTCATTTAGCATTAGTCTGTTCTGTCTGATAACTTTGAACACCTCTTCCAAATCTGAAGGATGAGAAGTGGCAGCCTTGCTCTGCACCATCATGTCATCAATGTATACTGATATGATGCGCCCAATTTGGTTTTGGAAAATCGTGTCCATCATGCGCTGATATGTAGCTCCACCATTCTTAAGCCTAAATAACATTCTTGCAAACTCAAAAACTCCGCAGCACACCGCAAAGGCTGTCTTTGCTATGTCTTCCGGATGCATGCTGATTTGGTGATAGCCTTGAAAGGCATCCAGCATGGACAACAACTCGCACCCTGCCGCTGAATCAACTAGCTGGTCGATACGAGGCAAAGAGTAACAGTCCTTTGGGCAAGCAGCATTCAAGTCCCTGTAGTCCACACACATTCTCCATTCTTTTTCTTTTTTCTCAACCATTACGGCGGGCAGCCAAACTGGGTATTGTACCTCCACAATATGACCCGCTTGTAGCAAGGCCTTAACTTGTTCCCTGATTGCTGCATCCTTCTCTGGTCCAAAATGCCTTTTCTTTTGAATAACTGGCTTCTTTGTTGGATCAATATTCAATCGATGTTCCGCTTGTGTCCGATCGATCCCTTTTAGATCAGCTGTAGTGAAAGCAAACACGTCAGCGTTGCACCGCAAATATTCTATCATTTCCTTCTCTAAGGCTGGAGGCATCTCAGTACCCACGCGAGTGGTGAAACCATCTTTCCCGGGAATAATTCCACCAACATACACCTATCGTTCGTTGAGATCAGCTGTTGCTTATCTGGAGATCTCCCGATTTCCTTTATCTTAGCTCGTTCCGCTGTGTTCCTGGAACTACCCCCAGCTTTGGCAACCTTCTCCGCTGACCTTCCTTGGGAACTTTGTGCTCGCTTAATCCCGACCTGTGTCGTTAAACTTTTGACAAAGCGCTCTTTTGACGTAAACTGATTCCCTGACACTTCCCCAACCCTGCCATTTTCAAGTGGAAATTTCATCTTCAGGTGGTACATAGAGATCATGACCTGGAAGGCATTCAGCGTCGGCCGCCCGATGATGATATTGTAATTTGGTTTCAGAAAATCCACCACCAAAAATTTGAGAATGCGAGTCCGCGAGGCCCCTTCTTTTCCCCACATCATTGGTAACTCTAGAGAGCCCAACGGCAAAATAGATTTCCCTCTAAAACTAAATAGTGGATTACCCGGCGGTTTCAAGGCGACATCTAAAGCCATCGCCGTCATATAGTCTTTGTAGATTATATTCACAGCGCTGCTCGAATCCACGAATATACGGTGGACCGTGCAATTTGCTACGTCTGCAGAGAAAACCAAGGCGTCATCATGCTGGTGAACCAGCCCGGCATGGTCCTCGGGGCCAAAAGAAATGCTTGGCTCCCTTGCAGCACTGTGAACACTCATGACTTGATTGGGTAAAGTGCCAACCCTGCACGAACGGATGGTTTGCTTCCGCGCCCTATTAGATATGGGCCCACTTTCTTCCCTAATGATCATATGCACCTGCCTCTTTTCTTTGCGAGGCGGAGCAGCCCTGCGATCATCCTCTTGATTCCCTTGTTCCCTTCCAGCCCTGGGATTATAATTGTTGTCCTGCAAATGCGGGGGTGGTGTTTATTTTACAAATTGATCAAGCTTTCCCTATAGCACAAATATTTCCAATAAATTACACAGATGCTCACAATGTTCTGTAGGGTGTCCATAATGATTGTGGTACTGACACAACAGTCCATTCGGTCCTGGCTTGGGAGCCCCGCCGCAAAATCCCGTGGAACCCTGAACCATGGTTCATTTTTTATTAAATGAAAAATCTCTTCTTGAGGTTTGTTCAACGGAGTTTGATCAGTGAGTCGGTTGACATTATTCACTCCTCTATAGGTTTGCTCATTACGAGCGGGCTGGTATGTCGGCTGCGCTTCCACTGGCAGCACTCGGGGCGGTAGTCCCCTGTACGGTGCTCTCCCTTGATGACGGGTGTCCAGTATCTCACCCTTATTCTCCGCTTTCTTGGGCTTGTTGCCGTTGTATTCTGTCTTTTGAGCAGCCCTAGCTTCCTTCAAATGTATGTATCCCGGGAGTCGGGCTAAGATATCATCAAAGTCCCTCGGTTGTTTTATTTGCAAATTATCAAAGAAAGCCCTTGGTCTTAGTCCACGTATGAAAGCGTAGCCCTTAATCTGAGATTCAGCTTTGGGCACCTCCAAAGATGCTTCGGTAAAACGGGGAGTAAACTCCTTCGAAGTTTTATTAGGTTTCTATTTTAAATCCATTAATGACATAGCAATCTTCGCAGCGTGTTTAAAACTTGCAAATTGGCACATGAAGGCATCGTGTAATTGTTAGAAGGAATGAATAGAATCAGGCTCCAGAGCTCTGAACCATTGCTGGGCCATCCCCGTTAGTGTGGTAGATAAGATTCTACACTTGATCCCTTCTGTGTACTGATGTAACATGATCATAGTTTCAAACCTGGCCATGTGTACATCCGGGTCATCAGGATCTGCCAAGATATAATCCGAGAACGAACTTGACCCTGTCCTAACAATAGCTTCAAGGGAATGCTGTTGGCAGCGGCTTTCTCCCTTGCCTTCCCCTGGGCAGTGCTGACTGGCATGTTTGCGCTTACTTATTTTTCTCTCGCAGATGGTCACGCCTATCCCGGTGACTCTCGACCCTGGAATGAGTGGAATTCTCATATCGTCCCCTTTTTCGTGAGACAGCCTTGCTTCTTTCTTTTTCTTTTTCCTCAATCACTTCATCCAATTCTTGGAGGTGTCGTTGCATATCTGAGACCCTCTCCTGCAACTGAGCTGGATCCTCTAGCGCTGTGCCTTTCTCTCGTCGTTCAGTGACATGATTAGTTTGACTGGAGGTATCCCTAATATCCTCAATACCCTCTATATCTCCTGGGAACATAGGTCCCAAACAACGCATATCCCTGACTTTTTCAACCCTGATTTCTCCTGCCCCTTTCGGAGGAACGACGACAGTGCTCCTCACCAAAGGTGGTGGATTTTGAGTTGGTAATCTCTCAAGAATAGTTTGAGCCATCATTCCGGCAGTCCCAAGCCCCACCGCTGTCGGTAACCCCAAGTTCAGCGGTGGTGCAGACATTCCCAACACCTGTCTCATGTAGGTGTAGCTAAAAAAAGACAGCATCTGTTCAATCATTGTAACGTTAACCAGTCCTGTTCCTTGCGCAGTTGACCCTTGTTCAGTTGGAGTCACTTGCAGCCCTGACAACATGGGCCTAAATGGGCTAGTGGGTGTGGAGTCCTCAACTCGGATTCCCTCATTGGTGACAGTAGCATCTGTATTAAGAGCAGGAGCCCTGCCCTCTCTCGCGAAGAGCCCCAGTAAATTGTTGATGATATTTGTGTCCTCTATGACCTATAAAAATAGAGTTAGCAGTCTCAAAAGAAATATATAAGGAAAATTCCCTGAATAACATATGTTTACATCCATAGGGAAGGCAGCCTATAATTTTCACGAAGAATTTCCCTAAGAAAGCCAATTCCCACTCGATAAAGAGATCATGCAAGAAAATCCCCAGAAATCTAACGGATCCGACAAATCTCTACCGCAAATAAAGCGGCAGAGAACCATATCCCAAGAATTCCATAGATTTGCCCGCAAGAAACTCTCAACACTCCGATAAACATAAATTTGAATAGAAATTAGCGCAATAAAAATTATAATAACATAAAAGATAAGTTAAATTTAAAATCACGTAAGATGCATGCAAATTTATGAAAACCCAGGCAAACACCCCACTTCGAGATGTATCAAAACCCTAGAAACACACGCAAACAAGTGTATGTGCCCATCACACTTGAATTCTCGGCAAATATGTATAGCTTATGCCAAGAAATTCGACCGAGCAGAGTTCATGCACAGATTTCTTCATGTCTTAAGCTCGATCCGCAAATTCCCACAGACGGCGCCGGTTGATGTGTTCGATAATTTTACCCTTTAATCATGGGGAAAGTGATTCACCTGTAGTATGTTGATGAATCGAGAGAAAAAGTGAGAACAGCTAAAGCGAGTAAGGAGAGTATTGTATTAGTGTTTTGATAGCATGTGTTTACAATGACCGGCGCATCCTCTATTTATAGAAACCTAAGACAATGGTAAACTAGTAATTACATAACTAATAGTGACCCTGGAGGTTAAAGGAAATCTTTCAAGGCCGTTATCGATCGATGGTGTTTCCAATCTTTCCCAGCGCTGCACCTTTCTACCAGCGCTGAAGTTCCCCTCCTGACTATGCCAGCTCTGCTCAAGTTTTCAGCATTGCCCCTTCTTACTTCATTCCAGCCCTGACACGTGTAGTGTTCAAATCCTCTCAAGATGGCCCCGAGGCTCTTGCGCTTCGTGGTTTTCTCCCAGAAACCCTATTCAAGATCCTTTATTCATAGTCATTCCCAACGCCGACTACTTCAGTGTTGTCACCTTTGCTGTACGCACACGTTACTCCTCATCAACAACGGATTTGCCTAATGATGTAAGAGAATTTGTGTAATTAGTAAACTGATTTGGGATTTGAATATTCTCTTCTTCGATTCAAACTTTGAAAGCAGTGAATAGGGTGAGTTACGATTTCGGCAGAGTTTCAGCTTGAGCGTTTAAATCGGTGAAGATTGAAGATATTTCTTGAGCTCTATTTATAGGTGTTTAGCCCTATTTTGTGATGAATCTCTGGGTGTTTACGTGTTATATTGACTTTTATTTTGGTCTCTTTCACTTAAGAGTTGAATGATTTGAGCTTTTGTGCTAATTTTGTTGTCTCAGGATTTTGTGCTCACATTGATTGATATGTGAACAAAATTAAAGTCAGAATTTAGTTGAATGGTCTGATGAAGAATCAAAGTTCGTCTCGATACGAGTTCGTAGGCGAAAACGGATCTAAAATCCGACTTGAAACGAGGGAGAACGGACCAAAACAAAAACGCCGCGCGCACGGCGCCCGCCTAGCCTCGCCGCTCGCCTACTTTGGATTTACGAAAGGGGTAGTAGGCGGCCGCCTACTTCTCTAGGCCACCGCCTACTTCTAGGCCACCGCCTTCTCTAGGCCACCGCCTACTTCTAGGCCACCGCCTTCTCTAGGCGGCCGCCTACTGCGTGATCTGGCAGTTACGAATTTTTTAGTTTAAAACCCATCTCTAGGGTTTCACTTTATACTTTCGAACCCAGCAGCCTCCAAGGGCGATTTCCACATTTTTCCTTGGGTTTTTAGAGTTTCAAATCAATTACTTTCGATTGTGGATTCATTGGATTGCTTTGGATGTCAATTAACACTTCATCGGATTGGTTTTCCTTGGATTGCTATGTTTTGTAAGAACTCCCTTTGATTCTCTTTGTTTATGAATCCCTTGGTTATTTGAGTTTTTGTTTCTTGTCTTTGATGAATATGATGATTGAAGATCATTGTTGTTGATGCTATATTTTCTTGGTTATATGAATCTTTTGGTTAATTAAGTTTTGTGTTTTATGCTTTGATGAATGTGATGATTGGAGATTATTATTGTTGAGTTTAGATAATCTTGATTATATAAATTCTTTGGTTAATTGAATCTTTGTTTTATACTTTTGATGGATGTAATGATTAGAGATGATTGTTGTTGAGTTTAGATAATCTACGTGATTCGTAGTTCGTTGCTATTGCTTACGTTTTTCCCTTCTTGTTGGTGAAAGTTTAGAGATTTCTTTTTATGGAGATTAAGATTTTCTTTGCATTCGAATCTTATGCTTGATTTAGTTTCTTGCCTAGGTAGTTATTAATCTTTGATGTTTACAAGTTTATGATCGTTTGGTTTAGTGTTGGAGTTGGAAACTCTTGTTGATTTCGTAATGTTCAAATACCATGTTCTAGTTAGTTCGTCGTTGAGTTGCTTGCGGAATTCTCTTGGATTGTGTGTGTTTGCTTAACATTCATTTGATTAAATGTTAATATGTTATTTCGCCTAGATAATCGTTGTTTATGGTGTTGAATTGATGATTGCTTTCTAGATTGCTAGTTTAGAACCTTAGCTTTGTTTTCCTTCTTGCGTTCTTATTGGCTTCCTATCTTTTGCCTAGTTAACTTTATATGCTTTATTTTAATTACGCATTAGTTAATCGGAGAGAAAGTGTCAGACCCAATTACCCGATTAGAGTGTTTAGATTTCTTTTAAGTTTCTTGTGAGCAATACGATTAGAGCCCTGCTAAGTCTTCCTTGTGAGACGACTTGAGTCACCTTACCACCCTAGGACGACCTCGTATAAATTCGAGTCCATCCGTTAGGTGTTTTTGGATGAGTCAATAGGCGAAGTCTTTTATAGATCCATTGGCAAAATGGTCTTCAAGAATTCGGCCGTTGTGAGATAGATTTGAATTTTGGTTGAGGCTTCAATCTTCGAGGTTCCTGATTTGGTGAGGAATAACGTCTCTAGGTGCAGGAGCATAGCGCTTCTGAAAGTTAGCACAAGAAAGGAATGCTTTTACTAAGGAAAGGACGATCTTCAATATCTCTGCATTTAATGCGACTATACTTGGTGTGTACATGGCTTCATTTTAACTTAAGGTCTTCAGTCCGAGGAAGAATGTCAACTGATACTTGATTTATGTATCAGTCCGCTAATTCCACGTGGCCAGATCTTTAGTGAAGTCTTCATTCATTAAATACATAAGTATTTGACTTTAGTCTTTTCAGATCCGATCTTTAATTGAGCAGTCTTCAGTCCGATGGTCTTCAATGTTCAGATCTTCAGTCTAACTATGTAACTGAACTCTAACACTTGAGTTCGAAAAGTTCTAGTCTACTGAAGAGACAATCTAAGAGTTTTGGTATCATGAAACTAGGGCTAGGATTTTTCATCAATTTCCCAACAATTTCTTCGATAGCTTCTCTTTCCCTCCCTTTTTAAAAACCATATGCCTCTCCACTTTCTCTTTCACCATGGTAAGCACAAGGCCAAACTCCCAAAGAAGATTCCACCCGGTACTTCAATCGACCTCACCACCACTCCAACACCTCCAAAATCAAAGCGCAAAGGTAAGATTGTCGTGTCTCCTGCAGAGAAAACCCAATCCGAGCCTGCCCCCAAATTGCCTTCACCAGTAAAAACTGAAGAAGTAGAGGTCGCCATTGAAAAGGCGACCGAGAAAGCTTCGGAGGTACAACAGCCGAAGAAGGAACTACTAAAGAAAGAAAAATGAATCAAAGTACCGGCGATCAAGAAGAAAGATAAGGAGCTCGTCGCCGCCCCTGAGTCTGACTCAGAATCCTCCTCAACCAAAAAAAGTCCAGAGAAATATATCTTCGCCTCTCCAGTCTCTATGGAGGAGGAAGCAGAGGAAAAGAAAAAAATAGAGAGGTGGGCCGAAGAGGAAGTAGTCGCAGAGGAGACTGAGCAGGAGGAAAAAGTAGGGCAAGAATAATCACAAGTCGAAGAGAAAAGAGACCATCGAGACTGAGACCAAAATAGAAATAACCAAGACGACGTCCTCATCGTCACAAGTCAAAAGAAAGCAGAAGGCCGACACACCTGTGATTGTTAGGCCAACAAAAAAGGGAGAAAAGATCAAGCCTTATGAAGGGCCGAAAAATGTAGGATTTTCGAGCCCTAAACTGTGGATTTCACAATTTTGAAAACACTAGGTGTGGACGGGGAGGTCAGGAAGTATTTTAGAGCGATAGGTTGGGAGAAGTTTTTGGATTGGTCCGGGAAATTCTATGAGAGTTTGACGAGGGAGTTCATCCAAACCTTGAGGTGAAGAATCCGAGCAGAATTGGGCTCGGAACGGAGGCCATCAAGTTTGAGTTGATGGGGCAGAGAAACACTCTCTCCATCAATGATTTTAATCAATTCTTTACATGGCCACGCTAGTGGAGTTGAAATCAAAGGAGTACAAGCAAGCGGTGCGTGGAACATCGAAGCAAGCACCAGCCAACTAGGCCGAGAAATGGAGCATCGTTGGTAGATGAGGATAGTTCAACTCAGGGGCCACGAAGGCCTACGAGCTCAAGAGCGGGGCACATAGAATTTTCCACCGAATTCTTGCGTACAACTTCTTTGGCAAGAAGGACAGTAGCAATTTTATTGCCCAACACGAGTTGTATCTCCTCTGGTGTATGGCCACGAGCAAGAGGTGACACGCACCTATCGTGCGGTACGATCAAAATACCCGTGTATCCCCTAGACGGACAGTACATGCTCCTATTGCTCGCAACCAAAGATCAGTCTTACTAGTAAGTATAGGGTCGAATCCCACAGGGAGTGAGGAATCACTTTGTTCTCTGAAGACAAATTGAGGTGTCATAAGTCTCAATCTGTATAACCTGCACAAGTAAACGAAACGAAGATCAAATATAACAAGGGGTAAGGTTTTCGATTAGGTCATAACTGTTGTCGATATTTGTATTGGTCATAGGCATACTGATGATCCAACCATGATCCATATAACCTCAAGGCGTGGCCCGAAGACATTGGGGCGTTTCAAGAGATCATACTTCACACTTAGGATGGTTGAGTCCATTGTAATCACTTGGTCCAAAGATCACGGTTTTTCTCCGATCACAAGGCTGTGCTTCACTTCTCCATAGATAGTAGTCATACCCGTTATCCACCAAGTATGACCATCACCAACCTTCTCTCCTGAGGTCTACGGTTCCGCACCTTCGGAAGGCGTACCATCATGGACTATTCATTTTTGAAACTGCGTCCAACCAATCACATGATACTCCTACGGATGCGTAGTGCTTCCCTCGATCAATAACCATGGCTTTATGCCTCGTCACAGTTGATGGATGGTCACTAGAGAAGTCCAAGATCGAGGGAGGACAGTGTATCCCATTAATCATTTCCTCGCCTTCCGGATCTACAATATCTTTTGTTGATGTTACGCAGCTACTCGGTTATGGGCATACTGGTTGTCACGCCCAAGTATGCATGGCCTTTGCTTGACATGTACAACCTTTTACCGAATGTGATGAGGGGTAAAGTATGCAAGCCTTTAGGATCAGAACATGTGGCTTGACTTGGTAGACCAGAATAATACGGAGGAGCAGATCGCATTAAGGCAGAATAAATTACTCTAGATATAAATAGCAGAGTTCGAGAAAGCCGCAGGAATTGGGCAGAGAAGAAAGTCCGAAGCAACCTTCTAGAGCTGACCAACCGAGATGGGTCCGTCCAAAGAGAAGAAGAGCACCCGTAGACTTCCAGATGAGATAACCAGAGGAAGGCTTTCCAGGCTAGCTCTGCATTTAGGAGACAAGGACCCGACAGGGCATATACCAATGATAGGCCTAGTTAGTTCGGTAGTTAGCACACGAAATAAGTGACTTTATAAAATTACTATCTTGCCCTCAGTTGTAATGCCTATAAATACCCACGACCTTGAAATAAAACGCACGCTCTCTCTCTTTCCAATATAACTCTCTTTTTAACTTTCTGAGAATCGGATAATCATGGGAACACAGGTAGCTCATAAGAGAATCTCCACCATAGATATGATAGGTTTAATTATAGTTTCACCAGAACGGAGATCACCTGCTAGGCCTCGACTGCCTACGAGTCGGTACAGATCCATCCGAAACCACTGGACTCAACCGAACGCACAAATGCCTCACAATTATTTCACATATCGACAACAATTACTTCTACCCCTTAACCTTACCAAAAGAACTACTCACACATATTGATAAACATTAAAACAAAATAACATAAACGCAACATAGAGTAAAAGATAAATACTTGAATTAATGAAAAATACCTCAGGCAAAAGGCCCTTGATCTTGTTCCTTGCACACGAATTAAAATACAAGAAAGTAGTAAAAGTGTTTAACGAAATTAAAAGAACTGAAATGTAAAGTGTTTCTGGATTGCCACAAGTCGGCCAAAAGATTAAAGTTCTAAATAAAATGCAGCAGACAAAAATTCTAGGATCAAAAGTTCTTAATAGCTGGGGCTGCTTCTCCTTTTATACTGACGTCTGGTGGAGGGCTAACCCTAGCTGCGCCAGCCTTCAAATCTTCATCAGGATCTTCTTTCCTTTTCTGGCTCCATCATGGTTGATATGATTGAAGATCCGATTGATTCTTTCCTTCAGCAGCAGATTAGGTCAACTCTCCATCTTTCTGGATCCTTCTACTTCTTTCTTTGCTTTCCTCGATCATCCTTCATCATCCTTGCAATTGATTCTGAATTCTGGCAACGGCTGACTTCTTTCGCTTGTAGTGGTCAGACGGATAGCTTCCTTCAGTTTGACTCATACCAGGTGGGTTGCTTTGGGTTCTCATGCCCCAAGTTACACTTGAGAGGTACTGCGCTTAGGCTCCATGCTGGTAAACATGGTATTGCAATCTGGGCTGGTAATGCCCATTCCAACTTCATTTTCTCTGTTTGCGCTCTACTAGACTGCTTCCCCATTATGGCTTGGTTTTCTCCCGGAAAGACCTGAACTGACATAAACAAATGGCCCAAAAGTCGAAGACGCATCACACCTACACACTTAAACCATACTTGCCCTCAAGTATGTAGGTGGATTCACAGAAGACACGGACGAAAAAGAGATGAAAGAAAATGAATAAAAACTTTAAGACACGAGACTTGCACAGATATCTGGTTCAGATCATACTAACATGTTGGATTTTTATACTGAAAGCAAGAACGTTTTATGCTTGTATACAATGTTTCCTAAGTTCACTATTTAATCTCCTATCTGATTGTGTTCATGATTGCATATGTATGTCCTTTGTCTCTATATAAGTAGATTATATGGTGTGTTGTAGATCACAGAATACCATATAATTGGAATAACCTTAAGAGATATAAATTGATCACAGCTGAGATGACTCTAGGATGAGTTGTTGGTTTAGGCTGCAGTATAGATTGAAGGAGTTTGTCTTGACTACTTGTCTATACTGGTACGTCGTAACGTATTGATAGGATCACAGTGAGATGTATTCTTCTATCTGACATATGTGAAGGATCAAGATCTCGGTAACTTAATAAGATCTTAATACTAATAAGGTTTCAAATATATATGTTGATTCGTGTATCACTTTGATTTACTATGGGTGAGAGTTATATATTAACTTGAGTACTTTGTATCTTGGGGGATAGCGGTTAATATATGATATTTGGTTATCTGTATTAGTACCCGTATCCGGTATAGGATAATGACATCCCCTTAAGGAGCTCAAAAGGTTTATTGCGTTAAACCCTGCAGGTTGATTAAGTTCAGACGCAATAATAAGGGTTGAGTGGTACTACTTAAGGATTACAAAGAGATTAATTAATATAAGCTGTCAGAGCTTCAATTAATTAATGGATGTCGGATATTTTAAACACAGAGGTCTAATAAGTCTAAATACAAGCCCGACTCATCATCGGTAATAAAGGGGTAAGTCAATATTGATTCTCTAGTGGAATGAATTAATATTTATGAATTAATTATGATCTGGGCTGATCATAAGAATTAATTCATTAGAGGCCCATCTTTATTCCTTGTATCTGATCCCTGGATTGGCCCAAAGTCTCCTGAGCCCAGTAGGAGTCGCCTACTACAGTTATTAAGGCCCTAGGTCTGTGTTTTGTCTTTAAATACAGATATCTGCTCTCAGAATAAGACACACAAAAATTAGGGTTTTAGAGAGCAGAGCAATAAGGAGGCGCCAACTGTAGGGGTCGAATTCTCTGAGAGTTCTCATAGTTCGTTGTCCATCTAACATTGGGAACTGAGCGGGATACAATTCAGAAGATCTGAGCTGGAGTCAGATTTTTGCAGGAAACTAGGTTCTGTCAGTCTCCTAAAAAATAGCCATAACTTCCTTTACAAAACTCCGATTGAGGTAAAAAAGACGGCCACAGAAATCTCTTTCGAAGACGAAGAAGTCGTATTTCTGTGAAAAATACGATTGGAGGTCGTTTAAGGGGTCAAATAGAGCGTTGAAGTTGACTGACCTGTTCAGTGGCGAATTAATGAATTCTTAGGAATTCTTCAGGTATTTCTTAACTCCTCGGTGCAGTATTTAAATTAATAAGAGCATGTTAGGTTTAATCGATATATGGTGAATTATGATAATCCAAGAGACGATCCTTGCGCAAGTAGAGTATTAATTAAATTTGATATTCCTTCATAACATGCATCATTCAGCCTAGTCAAACCACAAACCAAAGAGTAATGGAGATGCATAATGTGTGATAGTAGCTTCTCTCTCACTCAAGTATATAGCTCAGTGTATATACTCGTGCTATGCTGTACCAGTTCTTCTATGAGTTTGATTGAAAACTACAAGTAAATCAGACTAGCATGACTTATCAAACGGACTTTAATTTGGTTGTAATGGGGTATACGGAGCAGAGGTGAGACATGTATAGTTAAGTAGGTTAATTCAGTATCACCCATGCCCAGCATTTTTACTCAGTAAGACCACAACCAACATTTAACTCCCTTGTTTTCAGTAGGGACTAATCTTTTTCTTTGATTTTGCAACATTTTATCATCATTTTTTTTTTGTGCCCAGATTTTCTTTTTCCTTCAAAACTCCTTTCTTATCATTTTATGCACAACAACAATTCTTTCCTTTCAATATAAATTCATCAATCAAAAGGCTTAAGAAAGAAATGTTTGGCTCAAATTGGCGAAGCAAGGGTATTCATCACATTAAGCATCAAAGAATAATTCTGGGGCCCTAATAAAAGGATTATGCCCTAATCATGCGAGTCAATACTAGTAGTAGAAGTTCACAAACAAAGTTCAGAGTCTCTATCACAGCACAGCCTCACCAGAAAATATGCAAGTTTTAATTTGGCTAGGATCTCACTAGTGGGTTTCTCTCTGTAAGCTCACTACTACTATCATGCATATCACACTCTCCATAAGTCATACCACAAACCAAAATCAACATGCGTATTCTCATCACCATCAACCAGTGCAGGTAAAGATCGACTCAAACACAGACGCAGAAGACACTAAAACATAAAATCAAAAGCAAAAACAAAATCTAATCTAAAAAGTTCAGGGGGAAAAAACCTAGTCATTTTGATCGGAGGGCTCGCCCTCCACATCCAGCTTGTCCATGATCACCTTGAAACCAGCTTCCATCGTCTCTCTCAGAGTTGCCACTTCTCCATCCAACATCAACAGCTCGTCCTTTATCTCCTTCAGCTCTACCATCAGCGCGATGCCCTCACCACTGACAAGGCGAGGTGCTCCCTGCTCCTTCGCTGCTCTCGGTTCTGGCCTGACGGAGCTGCTCTCTGGGTAGACCAAGCGGTAGCCACCACTTTCATCGGCTTCGATGATCCTCCAATGCATGAGGAGTCCAGTATTAAGGAAGCGGGTCTCTGCTACAGTTTCTTCCTCCGGGGAGTCATAGTTGAAATCCGTGAGCTTCTTTATGAGAATGGTCACCAGCGGGCATAGAGAGAGGTACTTGTTGGTATGGGTTATCACATACTGAAACTACAATGCTGCGGTGAACCCGAAGTTTACCCTCCTCTTCTCTACCATGCACCAGAGTAGGAATAACTCTTGCTGCGTGACCACATTAGAGCCCTCGAGTCGTCCGTAGATGTTTTAGGCCAACCAACGATGGCAGATCTACAGGGCAGGGTCACGGATTGAAGGAATATTAAATTGAATTAATACTCAATTGCCCGATGATCGTTTCTTGGATTATTATTAATTCATCATACAACGATTAATTCCTAACATGCTCCTATGAATTTAACAGCTGCACACAGGTGTTAGGAAATACTTACTTGAGAATCGGATGCACAAGCTGTTGATGATCGCGTCGAATGATTCAGACTCCAGCTCTGATCTTCTCGACTGTATCCCGCTCAATTCCCAACGTTGGATGGACAACGAGCTATGGAAATTCCCAAGACAGAAATCACCACTCACGTTCCTGCGCCTCTCTCTGCTCTCAAAACCCTAATTTTTATCAGTGTATTTTCCTGAGAGCTGACAGCTGTATTTAATAGATAATTAAATACGTATGGGGCGCTCCTTTTCTTGTGAGGGACGATTTTTATGTCTTCTAGGGCTAGGAGACATTGGGCCAGCCCAGGGACCAGATACAAGGAATAAAGATGGGCCTCAAATAAATTAATTTATCCATGGTCAGCCCAGACCATAATTAATTTATAAATATCAGTTCATTCCACTAGAGAACCGATACTGACTTACCCCTTTATTGCCGGTGATGAGTCGGGGCTTGTATTTAGACTTATAAAATCTCCGTTTTTAAAATATCCGACATCCATTAATTAATTAGAGCTCTGACAGCTTAAATTAATTAATCTCTTAATAATTCCTTAAGTAGTACCACTCAAACTTTATTATTGCGCCTGAACTTAATCAACCTGCAGGGTTTAGCGCAATAAACCTTATTGAGCTCCTTAAGGGGATGTCATTATCCTATACCGGATACGGGTACTAATACAGATAATCAAATATCATATATTAACCGCTATCACCCAAGATACAGAGTACTCGAGTTAGTATATAACCTTCACCCATAGTAAGTCAAAGTGATATACGAGTCAACATATATATCTGAATACTTATTAGTATTAAGATTTATAAGTCACCGAGATCTTGATTCTTCACTTAAGTCAGATAGAAGAATACATCTCAAACTGTGGTCCTATCAATACGTAATGACGTACCAGTATAAACAAGTAGCCAAGACAAACTACTTCCATCTATACTGCAGCCTAAACCAATAACTTGTCCTAGAGTTATTTCGGCTGTGATCATATTATATCTCTTAAGGTTATTCCAATTATATGGTCTTCTGTGATCTACAACACACCATATAATCTACTTATACAGAGATAAAGAACATACATATGCAATCATGAACACAATCAGATAGGAGATAAGAATAGTGAATAACAGGAATCATTGTATACAAGCATAAAGTTCTTGCTTTCAGTATACAAATCCAACAATCTCCCACTTATACTAAAGCAAAACTTTTAGTATACAATGTGTCTAAATACTAGCTATTACAAAACTTCACTTCATCTCTCCCACTTATACTGAAAGTTTTTCTCTAAGTGGGTGGCATCAACCGTAATCCCATCCCTCGAGCATGCTTCTCATAGGTCTCTTGCGGTAAGCTTTTCGTGAAAGGATCAGCTAGGTTCTCCAATGTATCAATCTTTTCTACTAGCACATCTCCTCTGTTTACGATTTCTCGTATGATGTGGTACTTTCTCTCTATGTGTTTTGACGCCTTGTGGCTCCTGGGTTCCTTGGAATTTGCCACTGCACCCGAGTTATCACAATAAATTATGATACTCTTAGGCAAATTAGGGACCACTCCTAGATCCAAGAGGTAGTTCCGGAACCATACAGCCTCCTTAGCAGCTTCCGAAGCAGCTACATACTCGGCTTCCATGGTGGAGTCTGCAATGCACTTCTGCTTTGCACTCCGCCATGATACGGCTCCACCTCCCAAGGTAAACACATAACCAGAGGTAGATCTCTTCTCATCCCGGTCAGCCTGGAAATCCGAATCGGTGTAACCCAAAGGAAATAGACTGTCTGACTGGTAAACTAGCCTATAATCTCGAGTCCGTTTCAGGTACTTGAGAATATGCTTTACCGCAGTCCAGTGTCCTGGTCCAGGGTTCGACTGATATCTTGCAACCATGCCAACGACATAGCAAATATCAGGTCTCGTGCATAGCATCGCATACATGAGGCTACCTACGGCGGAAGCATAGGGTATCTTCCTCATCTCCTCAACCTCACCAGGCGTCTTAGGACACATGTCCTTAGACAGAGGAATGCCATGTCTAAAAGGTAGCAAGCCTTTCTTGGCATTTTGCATGCTAAAACGAGCAATCACAGTATCAATGTAAGACGCTTGAGATAAGCTCAACATCCTTTTCTGGCGATCACGAACGACCTTGATCCCCAGGATGTACGCTGCATCTCCTAAGTCTTTCATTTGAAACTGTTCGGATAACCACTTCTTTATGTCTGATAATAGCTCAACATTGTTGCCAATGAGGAGGATATCATCTACATAAAGTGCAAGGAAAACCACGTCACCATTGGCATCTAAACGGTACACGCAACTTTCGTTCTCACAACGAGTAAATCCATAGGATTTAATGACCTCGTCAAAACGTTTGTTCCATGACCTCGAAGCTTGCTTAAGTCCATAAATGGACTTCTTAAGCTTCCACACAAGATGCTCTTCGCCCTTCTTCACAAACCCTTCAGGTTGCTGCATATAGATGTCCCTTCCTTCTTCAAGGAAACCGTTTAAGAAAGCGGTCTTGGCATCCATTTGCCAAATCTCAAGGTTCATGTGGGCTGCTATGGCAAGGAGTATTCGGATAGACTTGAGCATGGCAACCGGCGAAAAGGTCTCATCATAATCTATACCCTGTTCCTGGGTATAACCTTTCGCCACCAGTCTAGCTTTAAAAGCTGCGACTTCGCCATCCGAATCTCTCTTTCTCTTGTATACCGACCTACTACCTATAGCTACAAAGCCATCTGGTAGTTCGGTCTTCTCGTATACATCCATAGCACCCATGGATTCTATCTCAGAAACCATGGCCTCGTACCAAGAATCTGCATCTTGATCTTTCATCGCTTGTCTATAGTTATCAGGGTCGACATCCTTTTGTTCATCAACAGGGAGTAGATCCGAAGATTCTCCCAAGAACATAAATCGATCGGGTTGAACTACAACCCTCCCACTACGACGAAGCGGTGGTGGTACAGCTGTGACAATGGTTTGTGCAGTGTCTTGTGGTGCATTCACTTGCACACTTGGCTGGGGTGATGGAATCGCCCGTCCATTGCCTTCGATTTCTTGAAGGACAATCTCGGACCTAGACTTGTGATTATCTATATAATCATGTTCCAAGAATCGTGCGTTGGTGCTAACAACCACTTTCTGATCCTTAGGATTATAAAAATAACCACCTTTCGTTCCTTTAGGATATCCTATAAATAGCATTACTTCACATCTAGGTTCCAATTTCTTCGCTTCCTGGTCTAGCACGTATGCAGGACAACCCCATATCTTTATATGGTTTAGACTGGGCTGGTACCCATACCATAACTCGACAGGAGTTTTAGGAACCGATTTGGAAGGCACTAGATTCAGCAAGTATACCGTTGTTTCCAAGGCATATCCCCAAAACGAAATAGGCAATGATGCATAACTCATCATCGATCTTACCATTTCCAAAAGAGTTCTATTTCTTCTCTCTGCTACACCATTCTGTTGGGGAGTACCCGGTGCAGTCAATTGGGATGTAATCCCTGAATCTGACAAGTATTGCAAGAACTCGTTCCCGAGGTATTCGCCACCGCGATCAGACCGCAATGACTTGATAGATTTACCCAATCTCTTCTCCACTTCAGCCTTGAATTCTTTGAATTTCTCAAAGCATTCAGACTTGCGTTGAAGTAGGTAAATATACCCATATCTTGAGTAATCGTCAATGAAAGTGACGAAGTACTCATACCCTCCACGAGCTCTAGTGGTGTAATGACCCGCATTTTTTATTTTTATTTAATATGGTATCGCGATAGTTAATATCGCATCTTTTAGTAAATGAAACCCAGCTGCCAGTTATATATGAATCCAGTTTATGATCCTGAATTTTTTTATAAGAGACAGAGTTATTATTTTAGCTTTATACTTTTATAACGTATGAGAAAAATGCGACGAGGATTATTGAGCCATTCAATAATTATTATTTTCAAGTTGTAACTGACTTAGCAAAGTCATGTTATTTATTAATCGAGAAACAAAAGCAGTTATATTTTATTAGTGCTACTAAAAGTCGAGGAATTATTCCGACTGCAACGCAGATTAAATCTACGGATTTAATTTAAGTTATATTACAGTTTATCAAGTTAGCAGGCAAGGAATAACATATCAAGCAAGATACAGAAATGCGATGATTGAAAATCGAAACTAGTATTTTATTACAGTTACAGAATTACCGAGACATGGAATATACATCATTAATCCTCCACTACATTTTTTTTCCCCACCACACTCAAGTGCACCACTACTCTTTTTCTCACCAACTCCACTCAAATATTTATTTGTTTGGCACCAAATAAGTGGGCTGTCACCTTTTCCACCGAAAGCCATGCCTTTCACCTGTCAATCAGCCAACAATTCTTTCCATATAATCTCATTATCAGCAGCAACTCTCTCCATTCTGCACTAATAACCCACGTGAAGGAGGAACTCCATTCATTACTATTCTGCCAAACTTTAGAGGTAAGATTTGGCTTAACTCCTTCCATTTCTTCCTAAGCTCACTCAACCTGCATCGTTTGAGAAACAATCTTTATATTTCAGTGTATCTATCCACTGATTCAATATCAATAACAGCAGCCACCAACACCAAATATTTGCAGGTAAATACTAAACTCATTTATTCAAATTCACCCCATGATTCACACCATCAAGCATGCTTCAGTCTTAGAATTCAGAATTCATATAGTTGAGCATATAAGCATCTTGAACTTATTAAGCACCCAATTACGCTTTCATGAACAAGTAGCAGTTAATATGTAGTCTAAACAAGCATATGAGTTTATGCAAAGCAAAGAAGAGATTACACATTATCCTTGCCTAATTCACGCCAAGAACCGATCAAAATAGGGGTGAGTATAACTTAGCTTTAGAAAGGAATGGGCGACTGCCCTGCTCTGAATTTGAAGACAACGATAATCGTGACTAGGACTAAACTCGCCGGCCTCCACTGGTGGCGACGACGGGGCCTCTGTTGACGTCGGGGCGAGGAAGGAAGGCTGACTGCCTTGACCGGTACCGAGCCGAGCAGCGGCTGCCCAAGGCAACGGCGAACCCCAACTGCCGGATGAAAGAACGCCGACTCAATCGCCGGTTTTCGAACGAAGAAACAGCGGCCTTGAGTTCCAGATCTTATGGCTCGATTGGGTTCCACTGTTGGAGAAAAGAAGTGGGTCTTCGGATCTGAGAACGAGAGGGAGAAGGTAGAGGCGGCTATCGGAACTCTGTGACTCACGGCGACGGCGGCTCCGGGAGAGGCGGCTGTCGGGCACTTGCTGCCAACAGCAGCGGCCGACGACGCTGCTCCCAGACGACGACCGACGCCGTTTGAGTCGCCGGATTCAGACGAGGATGTGACCGCAGCGCTGATTCCAGAGATAGGGATCGACTGAGTACTTCGCGGAGAGAGATAGAGGACGTCGCCGGGGTTCGACGCGTCGGCAGTCGACGCTGACCGGAGAAGGCGGCCGGAGAAGGAGGGCTGATCGAGCGCCGAGCGAGCAGGCTGGAGAGGAAGGGGCGAGCAGCTCCTTGAGAGAGAGAGGAGAGTGAGACGGCAAGGTGTGCCGCCCTCTGCCAGGCACGGCCGCGCCGGCAGCGCCGGCGGCGCCCGCCTCGGCTGGAGACGGATCGGGAGAGAGAGAACCGAAGCGTGCGTCTATTTTGAGCGAGAGACGAGATCGAGTGGAGAGGGAGTGGAGCGTGTTCTGCTGGGAAAAGAAGAGAGAGGACCGATAGTTTGAGAGAGAGAGAGAGTTGGGCTTGATGCTATTTTAATTAAGTTTGGGCTTTTCTATTTGGGCCTCACCTTTTAATTGTTGTGGGCCAAAGACTTTTAAGTTCGGGCTTGATTTTAATTGCTTGGGCTTTCACAGTTAAATTCGAATTGGGCCAGTCTTTTATTTAATTGGCCCTTCTCATTAATTCTATTGGGCTCGATTTAATTAAGGAGTTGGGCTGATGCATATTTTATGATGGGCTATTATTCTAGTCCCATTTATATTTCGTTGGGCCAGTTTAATTCATCATTTTGGCCGATTAAATTGCCTTTTTGGGCTAAGATTAATTCTTTTCAGTCCACATTAATTATTATTTGGACCCCTATTTTAATTGTTTTGGGTCGAAGACTTTTTAAGTTGGGCTTTAATTCTTTTAAAGCTTGAGCTGAATTTACTCCTTTGAGCTAAGCCTAGCAGTATCAATTTTTGATGGAGCCCAATTATTTATCAGTAATGAGCCGCCCAGTTTATTAATTATTGTTTTTGGACTTTCGACTTTAAAGCAAGCCATTATTGTTTATTTCATTTAAGCCACTGGTTTATTTAATTAATTGGCTACTCTCTTTTGAGCCTATTAATTATTTGAGGTTACGCTAGTTTTGATGCTTCTATCGAAAAGCCCGATAATTTCTACAAGGTCACACCTCGTTTAAAGCTGAGTTAGTCCTTTTTCAATCAAGTACAAATGCGAGGTTTATTTCACGACTAGAATATTCCGATGAGGAAGGAAGAATCACAGTATTATTCGACCGCGCTAGACGAGAATTAGCTAAATCTATTAACGAGGATTAATAGTAGAATTCCCGATTATCGCTCAGAGTATTAGTTCATGCATACCAGATTCATGCATAGTTAAATTACGCTTTCTCATTAATTAAGAATTTTCCTCGAGACAATGTCTTATTTTATATTCTCGTGATTAAGGTCAAGCGCGAGAGTAAGAACTACACAAGGAGTTAGAGTACCTTAGCAAAACTTTGCTATCAGGTGGGCAATTCCTTACGCGTAAATAAAATGCTATGCAAATGTTATGCTTTAAAATGCAAATTGGATCTTCAAGTATGGTATGCTTTATTACGCTTAAATGAGTTAAGCTTTATTATGCTGCACGTTAAATGATTTACGCTATGCTGTTTATACTATTTACACCCTATGTAATTTACGCTTGATTACACTTATTTACGCTTGAATGCTTTACGCTGATAAGTTTATGCTTATGTTTGATGCTTGCGTCTGTTGGGGGAGGCCTCCCTCAACAGTACGATGCCGTGTTCGTTGAGGAGGGCCTTCCTCACGGCGCGATGCCCGTGTCCGCTGAGAGAGGCCTCTCTCGCGGCGCGATGCCAGTATGCCAGTATGCCAGTGTTACAGCGTCTATTGGGGGAGGCCTCCCTCAATAGTACGATGTCGTGACCGCTGAGGGAGGCCCCCTCTCACGGTGCGATGCCCGTGTTCGTTGGGGAAGGCCTTCTCCACGACACGATGCTTGTTTATGATTGTTGATGATGAAGAATGCGCTCATGCTATTTATGAATTTGGAAATGTTTAATGAGCAAAGGATTTGAAAGAAACTTATGCCTCTTATGCGATGTTGTGTTTTGTTGTTGATGTTATGTTATATGTTTGGCAACTGCCCACTAAGTACTCTTGTACTTAGCCCTTCGTTGTTTATGTTTGTGCAGGTTGAGCTGTGATGGGCGATGAAGTATTGCTGAGTGGAGTTTTTTGTCGAACTTAAAGTAGGCTCAGAAAGGATACATGTCTTCATACATGTATCTCAGTTATGCATTCCGCTGTAAACACTGATTATTTCAGTTACGCCTTCCGTTGCAAACTCTGATAATGTTTTAGCCAAGCCCCTAACGATGCCTTTTTCCTTTTTAAGGAATATTTCACGCGTATTCAAGCTCTTTGAGTATTCTTTTATGCACCCCTTTCGAATCCCGCTTCTTAATTTCCCTTCCCCAGTCATGGTTTTCCCGGATTAATTATCCTTAATTAAGGCCGGTCGTGACAAGTGGACATCGGTCCACACAAGTCAGAGTGAATCAATTCTAACACATGCGAGGCCCTATTCCCCTTGGCCTTAAAAGGCCTTGCCGTCATCTTTCCCTCTATACAGGATTCGCAGGTTCTAAATGGAACAGCTTGAAAGTCTTTCAAGACTCCATTTGAAACGAGTCTTTGGATCCTATTTAGATTGATGTGACCTAACCTTAGGTGCCACGCATGTGTATATTGTTCATGAGAATAATACTTCCTCTTATTTGGATTTGGAAGAATTTGTGATGTAGATGCAACATGGACAGAGTTATTCATTGGACATGTAATAGTATAGAGAGAGTTGTTCAAAATTCCAGAACAAATAATCTTGTTATCTCTCATGATAGAGACACCCCCATCAAAAGTAACAGAATATCCATTCAAAAACAATTTTGAAACAGAAATTATGTTCCGCCGAAACTCCGGCACATATAAAATGTCTCTCAAAACTAAAATGTCATCACCAAAACATAAAGATAAATCTCCAATAGCAACAGTTGCGACCTTCGACGCATTGCCCATGGAGATGGTGATCTCATCACTTGCCAGTTCCCTTGTTGGCTTGAAGCCCTGCAAGGTGTAATAAACATGGTCAGTTGCCCCCGTATCCACTACCCACGAATGAGTAGAAAACGAAGCTAAACATGTTTCAGTTACTAAAACTTGTGACGTACCTTGTCCCTTTGCCTTGAGCACTGGACAATCTTTCTTCCAATGCCCAACCTTGCCGCACTTGAAGCACTTTCCCTTGGCCGTTGGCTTGATCACGCCGCCGGTAGGGCCATCCGCTTTGGCTTTACCGCTCCCACTAGCCTCATTGTCATGCTTGCCCTTTGGACCTTTCCACTTCTTTTTCCCGCCTTTCGACGAAGAAGTAGATCCCTTGGCAGCAACAAGGACCTCTTTCCCATTGCGCGAGCCCATGACTCCCTCTGCCGCAACTAGAGCATTCAACAACTCATTAAGAGTATAGTTGACCTTGCTCATAACGACATTGAGACGGAAGTTCTCAAAGGTCTTGGGGAGAGTATTGAGGATGATATCGACCTTGGCTTCGCCTTCGATACCCCCTCCTAGCAGATCAAGCCTGTCAAACAGATTTTTCATATGCATGACATGATCGTGCACAGGACTGCCCTCGCTCATCCTACAAGATAAGATTTCTCTCATCAAGTTAAAGCGAGCAGACCTCTCGGACTCCCCATAAACCTCCTTGAGGTTTAACATGATGTTAGCCGCGTCATCCATGACCTGATGCTGGAGTTGCAAAGTTTGTGACATAGTCATCATGATATAGCACTTGGCCATATTATTCGACTTGTGCCACCTTTTATGCGCCTCACGTTCCGCATCAGTCGACTCATCAGTTAAGGCCGCGGGACGTGGAGTAGTAAGCACAAAACTGTGCTCATCAGCGTCAAGTATGTACATAATATGGCGTTTCCATTCGGTATAATTAGGACCGATGAGAGGATTGTTGGCTAGAATGTTAATAATCGGAGACATAGACATATCTGAAAGTAAACAAATAAACATGTAAGAACATGAAACGCATATAGTTCGTAACAATAATATTGTAACCTTTTGATAAAACAATATTAGTGAAACCTCCAACCGCTCAAAGAATCCATGTGCAAGCCACGCGGGTGGACGTTTACACACGAACTCCTCAACCAGACTATTCAACTAGTCGTTTAATTTCTATCCATGTCAACTTAACCTTTTGACAAAAGAAATTAATAGTTGGCACCTTAACTAGACCATATCATAATCAAGAAGGGACTCCGCGGGGAGTTGTACATTGTACTTGATATGATATCTAAGCAATGACCACAATTTAACCTTAATAATTAAATTCTCAAAATTGACATACTCACTCGGACCATGTCGCTTTCGATTCAATTACTTTGGTTATCTTATTTAAAATCATTCTCCAAAGTACTTGTGAAAATCATACAAGCAAGCCACGCGGGTGGACGTTTACTGTATAACTCCCACTACTTTAATGAATTTAAATATTTTTATAGAAACCTCTTCTGACAAACTTATGAAAAACAAATATGAAGTAAGCCACGCGGGTGGACGTTTACTCATACCGCCAATCACTTTGTCTAGAGACCGCATGTGGAGGTCTATAATAATTTTTAATCACTATAAAAATTATTAAACAGCTTAGTCATTTTCTTTCAAAAGGTTTGTTCATTCTCAAGCACATAAACCTAAACATGCTTCTCTAGAACGCAACATGTAAATCATGCTCGCAGAATTATAAAACATGCTTAAGAAAACGGCAAAAACTACTATCATGCTCGTCTAAGCGCAATTAATAAACAAATATTAACAAGCAAAGACGTGCAAAAGCAGGTAAAGAGCATAAGGGATTAACAACCACGACATGCAAATAACAGTAATAAAAGAATTAAAATTCTTCGTGACCCATTCGTGGAAACCCAACATCTATTCTATTTTAAAAGAAAATAAAATAAAAAAAATGGACAATAAAAAGCCCAAAAAACCGCCTAAACATGCTGAAAAACTGATCCAGCCCTTGTTTGGGCCCAAAAACCACGGCCCAGTCGCCCAAGCCCATTCAGCAGCCCAAATTCGCAAGGAAAAGCCCAAGCCCGCTGGCTTGTACCCGGATCTGCGAACTGTACCCGGATCCGCGCCTCGGATCCGGGTCTTCACCCCTCTGACCCGCGAACTGCTAGGGCTTGCGAACTGCTAGGGTTTCGCCGCTTAGAGCGGCGCCGCCACCTTCCAACGCAGCCGCCGCACAGCAACCCTCGGCACCGCACAGCATCACGCCGGTGCTGCAGCAGCCATGGCGCGCGCAGCGTCGCGACGCTGGCAGCAGCCCGGCGCTGCATCAGCACGGTCCGGCACCTCCAGCAGCGTCAATGGTCGGCAGCAGCTCTCGCCTGACTCGGCCTTGGCGTCCCCGGCAGCAGCAACGAATGGCGACAGCAGCGGCTCCAGCGTGCGGCAACAGGAGCGGCAGCAGCGGCAGCGTGCCGCCCGCCGTGCGCGCAGCGCGCAGAGCGTGCAGGCGCAGCCCTGGGTGCACACCGCCCCTGCCCGCTGCTTCCAGCCCTCGTCCAGTCTCGCCACGCCTCGCGCGGCCGCCTGCAACATCCTCATCCCCGTTCTTCGTGTTCTTCGTTTGTTCTCCAAAAATACAGATTACAACAGAAAAACGAATACAATTCGAAAATCTAATCTAACCACGGATTTTCTCGTGGTGGAAAAACAATTACAACGTCAAACCGACGTATCCCACGAATCAACAAGCCACGAAGAACAACAGCAGTTAAAAAACAACGCATATTATTAATCGTACACAAATTAATAATAGAGCCAAGAAATTAATCCTGGGCTCTGATACCAATTGAAGGAATATTAAATTGAATTAATACTCAATTGCCCGATGATCGTTTCTTGGATTATTATTAATTCATCATACAACGATTAATTCCTAACATGCTCCTATGAATTTAACAGCTGCACACAGGTGTTAGGAAATACTTACTTGAGAATCGGATGCACAAGCTGTTGATGATCGCGTCGAATGATTCAGACTCCAGCTCTGATCTTCTCGACTGTATCCCGCTCAATTCCCAACGTTGGATGGACAACGAGCTATGGAAATTCCCAAGACAGAAATCACCACTCACGTTCCTGCGCCTCTCTCTGCTCTCAAAACCCTAATTTTTATCAGTGTATTTTCCTGAGAGCTGACAGCTGTATTTAATAGATAATTAAATACGTATGGGGCGCTCCTTTTCTTGTGAGGGACGATTTTTATGTCTTCTAGGGCTAGGAGACATTGGGCCAGCCCAGGGACCAGATACAAGGAATAAAGATGGGCCTCAAATAAATTAATTTATCCATGGTCAGCCCAGACCATAATTAATTTATAAATATCAGTTCATTCCACTAGAGAACCGATACTGACTTACCCCTTTATTGCCGGTGATGAGTCGGGGCTTGTATTTAGACTTATTAAATCTCCGTTTTTAAAATATCCGACATCCATTAATTAATTAGAGCTCTGACAGCTTAAATTAATTAATCTCTTAATAATTCCTTAAGTAGTACCACTCAAACTTTATTATTGCGCCTGAACTTAATCAACCTGCAGGGTTTAGCGCAATAAACCTTATTGAGCTCCTTAAGGGGATGTCATTATCCTATACCGGATACGGGTACTAATACAGATAATCAAATATCATATATTAACCGCTATCACCCAAGATACAGAGTACTCGAGTTAGTATATAACCTTCACCCATAGTAAGTCAAAGTGATATACGAGTCAACATATATATCTGAATACTTATTAGTATTAAGATTTATAAGTCACCGAGATCTTGATTCTTCACTTAAGTCAGATAGAAGAATACATCTCAAACTGTGGTCCTATCAATACGTAATGACGTACCAGTATAAACAAGTAGCCAAGACAAACTACTTCCATCTATACTGCAGCCTAAACCAATAACTTGTCCTAGAGTTATTTCGGCTGTGATCATATTATATCTCTTAAGGTTATTCCAATTATATGGTCTTCTGTGATCTACAACACACCATATAATCTACTTATACAGAGATAAAGAACATACATATGCAATCATGAACACAATCAGATAGGAGATAAGAATAGTGAATAACAGGAATCATTGTATACAAGCATAAAGTTCTTGCTTTCAGTATACAAATCCAACACGGATTTCGTTGGACATGCTGTTGTTCTTCACATACTTGGTTCCTGTTGAGATTTGAGACCAGTAGCGGTCAATCTGACTCCATCACTCGAATGGAGCTATGGTGTCTGTCTGCTTGTACTCATCATCGTACACATCCTTGTCCTTGATCAGCCCCAAGTGGATGTTCAAATCATTCATGGAAAGTGGGAACATCCTCCCCAGCAGCTGAAAATGGTTTGAACTCTTTCGACAACTGCTTAAACGCCAACACACTCCAACCTAACACCTTCTCCCATCCAATTCCCTTAAAATGACCTTCCACTCGCTCTCTTATCCCGAAATCATCCAGTAAGCAGAAAATACCATGGAGTTATCTCTCGGTTGAGCAAAATAGCATACCTCTACCTATCCTTTGGTATGACCACCTCTGTGGTGCTAGGACGCACCAAGACTTTGCGTTTCACCGCCTTTACCTTTGAGGTGATTTTGCTTGACACTGGCTTTGCAGGGGCAACGACATCTTCGAAGTTAGAACTCTCCACCGTTTTAGTCTTCTCCAGCTCTGCCTCCACTGGTATTTCCATCTCCTTGGCTTTTCCTTTCTCGGCTGCAGTAGGCTTCTTCTTCTTCTTCTTACTCTGTTCACCCTTGGTTCTGGTCTTACTACCGGCTGGCGCCAGTTTGGCTTTAACGGGCAGTGGATGCTTTATAATGTCAAGCTTCCTCTTCACCCCTGGCCTCTTGCTCTGTGGTGTGGGAATCTCCACCTCCTCCTCGGGAATGGCCTCAACACCTTCCTCCTCTCCAAGTTCTTCCTGATCCGCTTTCTCCTCTTCCTCTCCTTCTTCCTCCTCCGTGTCTTCGGAGGTTCTCCCTTCTTGCATGGAAGTTTTAGAGATTTGTGGTGGTGGTTGTACTTGAATTGGTGGTCGTGGCGCTGCAACGGACCACGCGGGAGTTGCCTTTGTTGCCTTGCCCGAAGGGGCTTTCCTCGGCTTCTTTACAAGTGGAGTAGGCTTGGGCTCTTCTTCTGCCGGCTCCTCCGATTGTTTTAACTTAGCGGTTGCTTTGGCACTTCCTGTTCCTCCATCCGTAACAGTTCAGCCTGCCCTTTGTCCTCGGGCTGACTGATCAACAGGGGATCTTCGGCGACCTTGGTGGAGGTCTCTTCAGAGGTGGTTCACCTCGTAGTTCTCTTTAGAGGGGGAGGTTTGGTGTTATTCCCTTTTGGGGGTTGAGTGCTTCCAGATGTGGTTACTCCCTTTATTTTTACCATGATGAATTGCAAAGGTCAAAGCTCGGATTTTTGGTAGGGAAAATTTGGAATTGTGGGGAATAAAGGGACAAGGCTTGCTTAGAGTGATCGGTAGTTATGGAAATTTAGGGTTTAAAGGGAGTGGTGTTCGTTGGTGTAGCAGTTTTTGGAAGGTTAGGGTTTGTGGGGGTGAAATCGTGGGTTGAGGTTTTAAATGAAGGGAATATGACGGTTATGGCAATATTTGATTTCTAAGGAAAGAAATCATGGCTAGGGATGGCAATTATACCCGCGGGTACCCGACCCTAATGGGGGGGGGGATGGGGCAAATACTTTTGGGGTCGGGGCGGAGACGGGTATGAAAAGTTAAACCCGAGTCGGGTTCCTGGCGGGGGCGGGTATATAGATCCCCACCCCGAACCCGCCCCGAATAATATATATTTAGTATACTTTAAATTATTTTTTATTATTAATGAAATATATTAGTATTAATATTATATTAAAATTCAAATTTATGATATATAACATTTTTCTCATTCTTTATATAACATAATTCATCCACCCTTTTTCATCCATTTTTCAACGTGGGACATTATTTCTCTTCAACTCTCCCACATTTCTCACCACTTTTGTCCCACATTGAAAATGTAAAGAATAGATGTGGAATGTTGGCTTTATAAATAAGATTTCCTACACAAGACTTAACTTCATTAACTTTGCTATATTTTTTCTTTATTGTATAAGGAAAAAAAGCAAATTTTAATAAAAGTTTAAATGAATTTGAAATAAAAATTAAGTTAAAATTTTTACAAATTTTATCTTTAATTTAAATTTAAATCTTGCGGGTAACCGACGGGTATTCTTCCCCCATTGGATAATACCGGCCCCGATTTAAACGGGTATGGAGGCGGGGCCAGGGTTGAATTTCTTAAGCGGGTACGGGGATGGGAAAGCAATACCCGGCCCCGCCCCACCCCGTTGCCATCCCTAATCATGGCAAAAAATTTGAATTTCAAATTTTGCTGCGAAAACCGAAGGGTTCCCGTCAAATCACCGCCTGCTGCTGACACACCTACATCAGCACCCTCAGCCAGAGAATTCAAAATCCTTAATCCTCCACCTACACACTTTGCAATGCAAAGTGGGCTCGAATTCTCCACTGGGCCTCCAACTAAAAACCTTTTGGTCCGACTTACCTACAAGGTTAGTTCCAGAACAAAATAAAACAAAGAAACAAACACTTGAAAAAGAAATTCGGTAAAGACCATACCGAATTAGGACTATAGGTTACCTCCCAGCCAGCGTTCTTGTTTCACGTCTCGAGCTCGACCTCTTTTTCTCCTTACTCATAAACAGGGTGGTCGAGGAGATGACACTTCTCATTCTCCTTATCAAACTTTGTATATTCGTGGAAAGGCTTAAGTCGATGCCCGTTGACCACGAACGTATCATTCCCATTCAAATCGAAGACTTCAATACTTCCATTTGGGAAAATTTCCTTGACTACAAATGGTTTAGACCATTTTGAGCGAAGTTTTTCAGCCATCATCTTGAATCGAGAGTTGAACAGTAAGACCTTCTGCCCCACGTAAAACTCTTTCTTTCTAATCTTGGCATCATGAATCATCTTGGTCCTTTCTTTATATAACACGACGTTGTCATATGCCTCTAGTCGAATCTCCTCCAGTTCACTCAATTGCAACTTTCTTCCTTGACCAGCCTGGCTCATACTGAGGTTGATCTGTTTGATAGCCCAATACGCCTTGTGTTCTATTTCAACTGGTAGGTGACACCTTTTCCCATAGAGTAACCTGAATGGGGATATTCCGATAGGGGTTTTAAAAGCAGTTCGATATGCCCATAGTGCCTCTCCTAGATGATTGCTCCAGGCCTTGCGGTTAGGGTGAACCACTTTTTCCAGGATGCTTTTGATCTCCCTATTCAAAATTTCTGCTTGTCCATTCGCCTGTGGGTGATAGGCGGTGGTCACCTTGTGCTTAAATCCCATCTTCTTAGTTAGAGCTTTGATGGTGGCATTGCAGAAGTGTGACCCTTGGTCACTGATTAAAATCTTAGGTACCCCGTACCTCTCAATGCTTTGTTCATTTAAAAATTCTACAACGGTATAGGCATCACTGTTCAGTGTTGCCTTAGCTTCAACCCATTTGGAAACATAATCAACCGCAACGAGGATGTATTCATAATTCTTTGACTGTGGGAAAGTTCCCATAAAATCAATTCCCCACACGTCAAAGACTTCCACATGCATGATTGACATCTGTGGCATTTCGTCTCGAGCGGTAATGCCTCCGGTCATCTGGCATCTCGGGCAGCTCTGTACATACTTTCTAGCATCGAAAAACAACAAGGGCCAATAAAATTCACTTTCAAGAACTCTGTGGGCAGTGCGATTTCCCCCGAAATGCCCACTACAAGTAGTTCCATGACACATGTCAAGAATTTTTGCATGCTCATCCTCTGGAATGCACCTCTATATGACCTGGTCCACTCCGATTTTCCACAAATAAGGGTACGAGCTTGTTAAATGAGCCGCTGATTCTCTGCCTTTGATCTCCCCGGTGGTAACTCTTTTGTAGTCAAGTAGTTTGCAATGTCCGCGTACCAGGGTTCTTGACTGTTCAGGGCATACAGAGGCTCCTCCTCTGTATAGGCTGTTATGTAATACAGCTTCTCATCTGGAAATTAATCGGTTATGGGTATACTATCATCCTCTCCCAGTTGGAGTCGACTGAAGTGATCGGCAACAAAGTTGGCAGCCCCTTTCTTGTCTCTGATTTCAATGTTGAATTCTTGCAGGAGCAAGATCCACCTGATCAGCCGCGGTTTTGACTCCTTTTTGGCCATCAAATACTTCAAAACGGCATGGTCCGTATATACAATAGCTTTTATTCCCAAAAGATAGGAACGAAACTTTTCTATGGCGAAGACAATTGCCAAAAGTTCTTTCTCAGTAGTGGTATAACTGCACTGTGCTGGGTTCAAAGTCTTGGAGGCGTAGTAGATGACACAACTCTCATTTCATTTCTTCTGCCCCAGTAATGCCCTAACTGCATGATTACTGGCATCACACATAATTTCAAACGGTAAGTCTCATACCAGAGGTTGAATGATTGGGGCTGACACGAGCTTGTTTCTCAAGATAGTGAATGCCTCCTTGCATTTATCATCAAACTCGAATGGTACATCTTGTTGTAAGAGTCTGGTCATGGGTTGAGCAATCTTGGCGAAATTTTTGATAAATCGCCGGTAGAAGCCAGCATGACCAAGGAATGCCCGTATGTGCTTTACTGTTGTTGGGTAAGGAAGTTTGGCGATAGAATCAATCTTTTCCTTATCTACTTCGATTCCCCTCTCAGAGATCATGTGGCCCAGCATAATTTCTTCATTTACCATAAAATGGCACTTCTCATAATTAAGTACGAGGCTTTTCTCCACACATCTTTTCAACACAAGCTCTTGATGATTGAGACAAGTGTCAAATGAATCTCCACATACGGTGAAGTCATCTATGAAAACTTTAATACAATTTTCGAGCAAATCGAAGAAAATGCTCACCATACACCGTTGAAAAGTTTTCGGTGTGTTGCATAACCCAAATGGCATTCTTCGATATGCAAATGTTCCAAATGCACAAGTGAAAGTGGTTTTCTCTTGGTCTTCATGAGCCACACAAATTTGCATGTAACCAGAATACCCATCAAGAAAGCAGTAATATGCATTACCAGCTAGGCGCTCAAGCATCTGATCGATGAACGGTAATGGGAAATGGTCCTTGCGTATGACCATGTTCAGCTTTCTGTAGTTTATGCAAACCCTCCATCCAGTCTGTAATCGGGTTGGAGCTAGCTCTCCTTGGTCATTCTCAATGACCTGTATCCCTGACTTCTTCGGTACGACATGGACGGGGCTCACCCATTGGCTATCGGAGATGAGATAGATGACATCAAACAAGTCATCACTCATCAGAGGACAAAGAGTACAGTCCAGATCAAGGACCCGCCAATAGAGCAAAAAAGCAACTGTTGTGGTTAAGTAATATATTTGTTTACTGTTAGAAGACTGTAAAAATTTGATGACAATTAACCTTGTTATTAGTTTTTGAAAAGTTGTTGGATTGATATTTGAAACTTAGTGCAAGATATTTTAAATAATGTAATGAATATGATAATTGATTATGTGTGATTTGATATTTGTTTATTATTTTTGTTATAAATTAAATTTTATTTTATTAAAAGCCCTTTTTATAGGGGCTACAAAATAATTTTTTTCCCCCACAAATAACCTACAAAATCGGTTAAAAACCGGTTTCTATTAGCCTATTGTGTAGTGGTGTCTATCAATGCAAAACACACTGCTAAAAAAATGTGCTAATAGAAACCGGTTAATAACTGGTGTCTTACATACCTACGACACCGGTTATTAACCGGTTTCTATCACCGCCTTTTTTTCTACCCCTATGAAACCGCTAGCTACGAAATCGATAGTTTGTGCTAATAGAAACCGGTTAAAAACCGGTTTCTATTAGCATTTTTCTTGTAGTGCGAACAGGGAAGAAAGCCATCATGACCAGGTGTCCGGGGCAGTACGCTAATGTGGCAGATCCGGTGCATGGAAATAAGATGTGGGGAATATTCTCTTTTCCCAGGCACAGAGTGGATATGTTCAAAACCTCTGGATATGCACGGATCAAGGGCGGAGCCTATCCAATGAAGAGTCCATAAGATTGAAGACTCTGTCTAGGGCATAACCTAGACACTCCATCTGGAGTTAGACTCTTCTGAAGCCCTAGCCACGTGTTGGCCATCGGCCCATGCCTGGATCTTTATATATACCTATTCTCAGTTTATTTTGTGTGTGCACAAACTGTTAGGAGTGAGGGTGTGTTACAAAATAAATTACTTTTATTTTTCTACATTTAGTAGTTCAAGTCCTGGTTTGGGCAAGACATTTAGTTTACGCTTTATGCTGGCAAATTAGCATCCTACTTTATTTTCCCGTAATAGTAAGTTTTCTTTATTTTATTTTCATGTCTTATATATCTTTTGTTTTCGCAATTTATTTTATGTCTAGCTAAGTTTCTAAATCTTGGTAAGGCATAGATGATGTGGATAAACTTATAAATCGTAAGATCAAAATTGTGTGCTTAAGTAACTACATGAACGTGTGTAAATCGACTTGATTAGTACATGACATTAATTAATTGAATATAATTAGATCACCAATAAATCAAGATTAAAGGGTGTGTATAGTCACATTGCGTCTTGAGAGTATTCGCCGGCATGAGAGGTTGAAGTAGACTTCGGTCTGCCTAAGTTCAATATCAGGTCTATCTAGGGTTAAATGTTTCTTGGCTTAATTGCATGCTCTGAGGTGTCCTATTGCGTGGTTAGGTCAATATGGTTTAATGGTATAGGGTATCCCTTACTTTGAACACAAATAAGGGTAGATTTTCTTACACAATGAAAGTGCACGTGACAAGTGAAAATGGGGCACAGGCCATTGATAAGTTATAACCGGAAGACACATGAGTGTAGTGAATATCTTGACCAAGGAACGATGAGTGTAGTGATTATCCACAGATTCAACGTCTTGGCCAAATTGCCTTTTATCACTGATATTTCTGTTTAGTGTTTTCAGTTTATTTTCATTATTTCGAGTCAAATTTAGTTTAGTCTCGAGAGGTGTCTCGTGATCAAGACGATAATCCACCCCACCATTTTTCTATTTTTGTTCGTGAAAAAAAATATGTCAAGGCTAAGTCTCCACAGGTGGACTGCCAATGCTACGCTATCAAGGGTGAGCTTCCACAGGTGCACAGTGCTGGTGCGTATTTTACTCCTCATCATATGCCAAGAGCATGGTGAAGAGATTTGGTATGGAATCAGCCAAACACATGAGAACTCCCATGGGGTCTACTAACAAATTGTGCAGAGACGATGTTGGTGCGAATGTTGACCCAACATTGTATAGAGGCATGATTGGTAGTCTGTTGTATTTGACAGCAAGCAGACCTGGCATTCTGTACACTGTAGGTGTCTATGCCAGGTATCAAGCCATGCCCATGAGTCTCATCTGAAGGTTGTAAAGCAGATCATTCAATATGTTGCTGGGACTGTAGAGCTTGGAATGTGGTATTCGAAAGACATTAATCCTAACATTGTTGGCTTTAGTGATGTTGATTGGACAGGTGATGCTGATGATAGAAAAAGCACAAGTGGATTATGTTATCTCTTAGGTAACAATGTTGTGTCATGGTCTAGCACGAAATAAAATTGTGTTTTCCTATCTACAGTCGAGGCAGAATACATTGCGGCAGGTAGCTGTTGTGCACAACTTCTCTGGCTCAAACAGATGTTGGATGATTATGGTTTGAAAAGTAACATTTTTATTGTAATGTGTGATAGCACAAGTGCCTTTGAGATTTCTAAAAATCCTATTCAACATTCTCGCACAAAACAAATTGACATTTGTCATCATTTCATTAGAGATCTTGTTGAGAAAACGTTGATTGCTTTGGAGTACATTCCTACTTAAAAGAAAATTGCAGATATTTTTACCAAGGCTTTAGATTTTGAGAGATTTTCCCATCTTAGGAAGTCTCTCGGTTTATGTTGCATGTAGTTTAATTGCATGGCATGTGATGAGGAGTAAAATATGTAGAAGTCAGATCAAACAGCCATGAAGATCTTAGCCCTGGAACCGAAAGAGCAGAGAAGACTCCGGGCAATATTCCTAGCGATTAGCCCACATAGTAGAAGCTTTTGAGCCAGATCGAAGGAACTCCGTTAAAGAAATTGCCAGAGCTAACATAACGACACGAGTACAGCACGGATCGGGTAGCAGAGCTAGAGTAAAACAGGGAAGAAATGCCTCACTCTATCGGACTAGGCTGACGCATCTACTGAGGAAAACCTAGAGCTGGAGATGTTCTGTGCTGAATTAGGGACTTGGATGTACGAACTACTGACAGCTTTTGCGAGAGAATCTTCCTAGCCGACGCGGGGTTCGTACGTGATATAAAATGAATTATTTGCCCTCCTTGTAATATCTCTATAAATATGGAACTCACTTGTCATTGTAAAAAGAGGCTATTAGAAATACAACATTCTTTTCACTGCTCTCACTACTTTGTTCCAATCTATCAGTATTTTGCACGTTATAGGTGAATCATCCTGCTTTAAGTTAGCAATTGTAATAAACGAACACATCGACTGGCGCCGTCTGTGGGAATATCATGAACCGAGTTTAAGACGTGAAGGAATTTATGTGTGAACACTACTCGCCGGGATTTTTTGGCAAAGTTGCGTATCTTTGTCAAATAATTCGAGTTAAATGAGCATACATGATTGTTTACGTGTATATTTGCGTGGAATTGTTCGATCTTCTATTTTGTACCTACTTGGATCCTTTTGATAAGATGTGGTTTCTTGTTGATTGCGAGATTTCTATGTTTATATGATACGTGCATTTTTCATTAATTAAGTTTTGTGTGGCTCATGTTTTGTGTTGTGGTGGGAATTTTTATTTGTGGATCTAACGGTTACAAGTGATTCGGTTCCCTGTCGCTTTATTTGCATCAGGGATCCTTCCCATCTATGGCATTTCTTAGAAAAAAATTCTTGCATGACTTTGATATCGCGTCGGAGCTGGTTTTCTTATGGAAGTTCTTCATGAAAGCTTGTGGATTTTCGTTTATTGCTCTGGGACGAATACATTATAATAGGAAAAAGGTGCAGATTGGCCCCCAAAGTAGTAGCCCCTATAGCGTATAACCCCTCTTACTCACTGTGTGTGCAACTAAACCACTGAACTCCGAGAAAAGGGTGCAAATTCCCCCCCTCTGACCTAACGCCGTTAAGTGTCCGTTAACGTTTGGGTTTAATTGCACCCTCTACTTCAGGGCTGGATCTGCAACTTAATTTTTTTTATTTTTTTTATAATTTCAGCAACCCACCTCCGGCATCAACTTAACCACCTCCGTACTCATCGATTCTGACTTGCACCTTGTCAGCTCGCACGCGCCCAATCTCTTGGTTGTCGACTGCCCACCGCTTACATGCAGCAATGCCACCAGCTTCTTCACCGCCACGCACAACAGCATCTCCTCCAACACCTTAACCTTTTAGGCTTATCTTATGATATTAATTGTGTATATATTTATCTATATAATATATATTTAAATTTTATTTATTTATTTTTGAATAATTATTAAAACTCTAGTTAATAATTATGATTTTATTTTTGGTTAATTTAATATTTGTAAATTTATTTTAAAAGAGAAAAAAGAATGAATCCGGGTCAGGACTCGAGACCCTGTGAATCTAATGGATCTGAACATGAATCTCATTTTTTTGGACCTAACGGATTTGGACCGGATCCTGACCTAAGTAAAAAAATACGGATATGGATTTGGACCAAGCAGGATTCGATCCAAGTCCACATCTGGAGTTGGTGATGCTGCTGCATGTCGGCGGTAAGCAGTCGATGATCAAGAGATTGAGCGCGTGCGAGCTGACAAAGTGTAAGTTGGAGCCGATGAGTACGGGGGGCGGTTAAGTTGTGCCGGAGGTGGGTTGCTGAAATTATAAAAATAATACTCTCCCCGTCCCTGAAATGGCTTCCTCTTTGGGGACGACACGAGTTTTAATGAAAAGTTGTAAAGTGTATTGATAGTGGAGAAAAAGTGATATAATTATTATTGGAAGTTGTGAAAAGTGTTATAATTAGTATTGGGAGTGGTGAAAAGTGAAAAGTAAGTATAAATAAAGTATTATTAGTGGTGGAGTAGGTGTCCAAAATGGAAAGAAAGAAAGAGGAAGTTATTTGGGGGACGTCCCAAAATGGAAAAAGAGGAAGTTATTTTAGGGACGGAGGGAGTAATAATAATAATAAAATAAAATAAAATAAAATTAAGGTGCAGATCCACCCCTGAAGTAGAAGGTGCAATTAAACCCAAACGTTAACGGACACTTAACGGCGTTATGTCAGATGGGGGAATTTGCACCCTTTTCTCGGAGTTCAGGGGTTTAATTGCACACACAGTGAATAAGAGGGGTTATACGCTATAGGGGCTACTACTTCGGGGGCCAATTTGCACCTTTTCCCATTATAATATTTACAAGATTGTAACAGTTTCTTTACAGGTTATGGAAGATACTAACATCATCAAAAATTTGATGGGAGAATTCACAGGGGAGGGCAGGGGTCCTACTACTGCTGCTGCTGTGACTAATGAGGGAATATGTGTTGGTGACTCTACACCTACCGGACCCCTCAGGCCAGTATTTTCAGGACTGCAAACTACTCCAGCCGTACAAGGATCGACCGCACAGGGAACATGACTGAAAAAATGCTATCTTTTATGAGTTACACTTGTATGAGACAAGTATTGGGAACTTCTGCATCATCACTAAATCTGGGTTTGCCAGCGATCCCGGGGTTAGGAACGTCAGGGCTGCCAAGACCATCCCAAACTGTCCCGGAGGAATTGCCAATTGAAAACCCTCCAGCTCTGATAAAGAGTATTGTCGACATTCCCCAGGAGGGGACTAGAACAAGCAGAGATAAGAGAGCAATGAATGCACATCAGCCAGGACCTTTGTTCCCAGGATATATGGATCACATTGAAAATGTTCAGGACACCTCTAGTCAGACCAGACCAATCACAAAGCGTCGAGGGAAGGAAGCAGACCTGGATGATCCGGCTCAGTTACAGAAGAAAGTCTCAGTTATGCAAAGGCATCTTCAAGAATTGGAAGGGGTGATTGGGGAGAAAGAGAGGGAGAGAAGCAAAGCTGTTATGCGGAAGAGAAGGCAATGTGAGGAATCCACCCCCTCCAGGGACAAAAGTCACCGAGAACGACATACTCGCTTGAGGAAAAAGGAAAGATACGCAAGCAGAGCTGAGGGAAGTAAGCGAAAAAATGTTACTCAACAGTTCCCGAGCGAAGGAAGGGGAGAAAGTCGTCATCGCCCATTCTACCCTGAGATTGTTTCCAGGCTGGGCTCAAGCCATTTTTTAGAAGAAATCTTGGCATTGCCTCGCCACTACAAGCCCATTGCCATGGAATACGACAGATCGGATGACCCCAAAACTTTTTTTTTCTTTTACTAATAGTATTATATATGTACAATATATTTAAAGTTAATTAGTTGATTTTGTCCCCCAGCCCCAAATCCCAAGTCCCAACCGTTACAAAAAAATGGACTTTGGGCCTTTAGCCCATTAGAATGTAACAAAGTGGCGGCTGTGATTAGAGAGATATCACAAAAGATTCCTCCGAGAAAAATAATAGAAATTGGAGAGAGGAGGCGAAGAGACGTCTGATTCCTCAAAGAAAAAGAAACAAAATTAGACATAGGCGAGACTTCTGATTCCTCAAAGAAAAATAAAAGATATTAGAGAGAGGAGAATAGAGTCAGATAATCGATATTGACATATTGCACTGCAACAAGTTGTTCTAAAAAATAATAGTGATAGTTTTGGGGGTAAGAAAAATATTTTATTTGATTTTAAATTTATCGCGTTCTTTACTTTTTCGTTTAGAATTTGTTTCATTCATTCAATTCTAAAGTATTATTATATATTTATGTATTGCATATAGGAATGGCAAGTCAAACGCCTAAATCAAAAAAATCGAAAGAAGTGACAAAACAACCCGACCTTTGGCAATTTATTTTTTCGTACCCCCAACTTAAAAATTCTGGATCCTCCACTGGACCTAGAGGGGCACATGGCCAGATTCAAAACCATGATCACGCTACATCAGTACACTGAGGGGATCAAGTTTAGAATTTTCTCCACTACGCTAACCGGATGGCTCAGCAGTGGTTCTGGACATTGGAACCTAATTCAATTCACTCTTTTGAACACCTCCATGATATCTTCATGTGTCAGTTCGCGGGTTCCAAGCGTGCTGTAAAAACTACGATGTCATTAATGGACATGAAATAGAAACCAAATGAGACTTTGAAAGAATTTACTGCTCGTTTCACCAAGGCATCTCTGGAAGTGCCCAAAGCTTAATCTCAAATCAAGGGGTACGTCTTCGTCCGAGGGTTAAGGCCTGGAGCCTTTTTTGATAACCTACAAGTTAAACAACCATGAGATTTCGATGACATTTTATCCCAGCACTCGGGGTATATACAGCTGGAAGAAGCCAGAGCTGCCCGGAAAACGGAGTAGAGTGGTAATAAGCAGACCTGAACAAACAGACACTCGGTATCAAGAAAGGGTGCCATACAGAGGACTGCCTCCCAGAGTACTGCAGGGAGAAACACAGTCGGCATATCAACCCACCTGGAATGAACAAGGGTTCAAAGTGGTGCACAACGTGAATAGGCTCACTGATCAAACACCGTTGAACAAGCCCCAGGAAGGGATTTTTCACTTGCCACATCTCAGCAATACACAGGAATAAAGTTGGCGTAAATAAATCTGTGCATGTAGTTTTCATAATCATGATATCATAAAGAAACGACTGCAGTCAAGGATCTTAACATGTATGTACCACATCTACAACTCATCATCATCAAAGGTACTGAGAAGTAGGCCTCCCTCTCAAGTACCGTGACCGGCCGACCCGAAGACGGCTCACAGTCACCTCTGTGCACAAAATCCCGCTTGTGGCAGGACCGAATTCGTCTCATCTCATCAGTAGAGGGTAACACACAAGCTCAACATCAAAAATTGGCAAGTCAAACAGTTCTCAAATATCATTTATCTCAAAGCATTTGATAAACTCATAACATCATCAAATCATTTAGAAAGCTCATACGATATATGTATACTCAAAATATTGCCCACCTGAAGTCCTTCACTAATCCTGGAAAGAAATCAGGTGACTTACTTCTTCTTCTCGCTCGGGCCTTCATATATCATCATCATCATCATCAAAGGTTCATGTGATAAAACAAACCTTAGTCAGAAACTCATTTTCTAAATCCAATCTCATCTCAAACTATAACTTCTCACTCAACGTCTATTTACCCAATAAAACTCAATCCCTAGGTATACTCAACTTCTAAGGATTCACACGTCCTACTCTTGACTTAACTCTCAACTCGGACCAAACTCATAGCAATCAAGCACATAAACAAGCATAAACACTTAAGCATATGAAAAACACACATAGACAAGTCAAAAACAAACTTCACTCTGTTGGATTTGTATACTGAAAGCAAGAACTTTATGCTTGTATACAATGATTCCTGTTATTCACTATTCTTATCTCCTATCTGATTGTGTTCATGATTGCATATGTATGTTCTTTATCTCTGTATAAGTAGATTATATGGTGTGTTGTAGATCACAGAAGACCATATAATTGGAATAACCTTAAGAGATATAATATGATCACAGCCGAAATAACTCTAGGACAAGTTATTGGTTTAGGCTGCAGTATAGATGGAAGTAGTTTGTCTTGGCTACTTGTCTATACTGGTACGTCATTACGTATTGATAGGACCAACAGTTGAGATGTATTCTTCTATCTGACTTAAGTGAAGAATCAAGATCTCGGTGACTCATAAATCTTAATACTAATAAGTATTCAGATATATATGTTAATTCGTATATCACTTTGACTTACTATGGGCGAGAGTTAAATACTAACTCGAGTACTCTGTATCTTGGGTGATAGCGGTTAATATATGATATTTGATTATCTGTATTAGTACCCGTATCCGGTATAGGATAATGACATCCCCTTAAGGAGCTCAATAAGGTTTATTACGCTAAACCCTGCAGGTTGATTAAGTTCAGGCGTAATAATAAAGATTGAGTGGTACTGCTTAAGGAATTATTAAGAGATTAATTAATTTAAGCTGTCAGAGCTCTAATTAATTAATGGATGTCGGATATTTTAAATACGGAGATTTAATAAGTCTAAATACAAGCCCCGACTCATCACCGGCAATAATGGGGTAAGTCAGTATCGGTTCTCTAGTGGAATGAACTGATATTTATAAATTAATTATGGTCTGGGCTGACCATAGATAAATTAATTTATTTGAGGCCCATCTTTATTCCTTGTATCTGGTCCCTGGGCTGGCCCAATGTCTCCTAGCCCAAGTAGGGCAGAAAAACGCCTACACCCTAAAACTGGCGCCCCACTCTTCTTTCTGTATTATTAAATACAGCTGTCAGCTCTCAGGAAAATACACTGATCAAAAATTAGGGTTTTGAGAGCAGAGAGGGGGCGCAGAACGTGATTGGCTTTTCTGTCTTGGGAGTTCTCATAGTTCGTTGTCCATCCAACGTTGGGAATTGAGCGGGATACAGTCGAGAAGATCAGAGCTGGAGTCTGAATCATTCGACGCGATCATCAACCATCTGTGCATCCGATTCTCAAGTAAGTTTTTCTAACACCTGTGTGCAGCTGTTAAATTCATAGGAGCATGTTAGGAATTAATCGTTGTATGATGAATTAATAATAATCCAAGAAACGATCATCGGGCAATCGAGTATTAATTCAATTTAATATTCCTACACACTCTGCACTGACTCAACTTCAAAACCTCACCAGACTCGGTACAGAACTTCCCTGGAGTCGTAACCTATACCAAAAGAAACCTCTTTGAGTCTAGTTTCATTTTTAAAAAAAAAGTAGGATCAAAAACTCCAAGTATTTTAGGAGATATGACCGTTTTACTACAGTCTACCATATTCGGCAGTTTTTAGCAATCGAAAAGTTTGATTTTTGAAAAATAGTAAACGTTGTCAAAAAGGTCTGAAATTTGGTGGGTACTTATCTAAGACACTCATGGCTTAACAATAAAAATTTGGGTTCCAAAACGTTAAGGAAAAATACTGAAAAAGGTGACTCTATTGGCTACTCACCGAACATTTCGGCAGAAAGTTTTGGTTTTACATTTTATAAAAATAGTAAACGAAGTCCAAATGACTTGAAATTTTACCGGTGTGCTCAGGACTCTCAAATATACTTACCATAAAATGTTCATGGTGTTTTGGTATCAAAAACCCCTCGAAAACAGTAGGTCAGTGCATCACGAAAAATGACTCTGAACTCAATCACACAAGCATACATGCTCAACTCCACATTCCTTCAAAGAAAACTCATCAAAGCTCATTTTAAACACTTATAGCACTAAAAAACATTCAAGTACAACATAATACTCATCATACTCAATCTCGACTCTCCTCTTACATCATAAACCCAAATCTCAAGGAAAACGTTTCAACGAACGCAACAATTCAATTCTCTTTTCATTTTCATGCTCAAAATTACTCAATCATTCATAAATGACCTCATACATCATATAACTCATTATACACACATAGATCCTCTTTAATCATACAAACTAAACTAAGTACAAATTTTACTTAGCCAACAAAAGACTTAATCAAACATAAATAGACACTAATTTAATGCTCAATCACATATATCCTAAACCAAAATCACTTAAATAACACATAGGCAAAAAGTCCTAATTTTTATTAAACTAAACTCTTTGAAATTTTATAAACACACATGAAACCTTAATCTAATCATAGATCTATCAATTTTACCCATTTAAACTCACATATAAACCACCAATTTCCAATTTAGGGCATAGATACACATATCCCTAATTTTATTAAACTAACTCACCTCAAATTCATCAATTGACATCATATATTCCATATACTCCATCAATCATCATCATAAACATCACATAGACTCATTCTCATCATCAATTCATCATTTAACACATCAACTCACCAATTCCCAATTTTTAGGTAAACTAAACTCATCCAACTTTCACATCTCAAGGCATATACTTTCACAACACACATCAATCATCAACAAACACCGCATAGATCTCATTTTTCACCCCAAATCAAGGAAAGGAAAAGAAAAAATTTTGAAGGGTAAAGACCCATTTTTTCAAAAATTTGAGAGAAAAGGAAGGGGTGATTTTCTTGCTTCAATCTTTCAAAAATACTCACATACAACATCATTCAAGCTAGATCTATGGATTACATGATCACTTACCCAAACTTTACACCAAATATCAAACTTTCTCTCTCTAGCTTTGAGGCCAATCTTCAAGGATCTCCTTGGATTCAAGTAGATGGGAGGTGTTTGGGTAAGGTTTTGATGGTGATTTATGTGTTTGGCATACTTTTGTGAAGCTTTGAAGGTCTCGTTAATGGTTGACAATGGAGGAAATGTGAGAGATGAGGGAGAGAGAGTGAGTGTCGAATGGGGGTGGAAGGAGAGAGGTGGTGACCGAAAATTGTGAGTGAAGGAGAGAGAAATACTTAGCAAGATTTGTGAGGATTTTGGAAATCTTATGAAAGATTTGCTAATCTTTGAGAATATATGGCATTAAATGCCTTAGTCTCTCTCTCTCTAATCTCTACACTCTCTCAAGCAATACACTTGGCAAATGTATAATTAAGCACATGCCCAAAGGTATAAAATAATAGTGTGAGAAGGGTGATTAAATAATATCCCTAATAATTATGGAAATATTACTCATTAATAAAATACCATAGCATAATTATTCATGTGACCAAATAAAATAATTATAGCACTAATATTTGTGCACTCACTCAATTATAATATTCCTCATCATAGGAAAAATAATTTAAAAATATTATGCTTGGAAAAATTTCCATAAACCGTCATCATTCGATTTCTCGGTAAAAATAAACCACACTTGCTTTGGAAACTTAATCAAAATTCCAAGTGCTAAAGTCCTCAAATAAAAATATAATAATCTGCTCATAAAGACATACGTAACAAAAATCACATAATCAATCAGTCACGTAAGTTCACATAATATCACGTCAAAGCAGTCGGCAAACACAAACAAACTAGACGTCTCTCTGACCGACTCTTTTCATCGAGGTTCTCACTTTTTCTTCCTCGACTCTATGTCAAACTCATTATTCTTATTTTCTTAATAGGACAGTAAATCTCTGATAACTCGGTATCCGGTAATTCTATTCCTGGTAGTCGAAAATAAAATAAAATCTCAACTCAATTCAATCAGCATCTCTAACTTAACTCATTTCTCAAATCTCATCACTCTAACTCCATCATTGATTTGTCCACTCGTAACTCTATTTAAAAGACAATATGTCTTATCTGGTCATAAAAAAAAAGTAGTCTCGCATCTCGACATCTCAGTACTCTCTATAGTGCTAAGACACTACTCACAACATAGGAAAAAGTACGGGGTGTTACACAGACCATCCGCTCATGTAGAGTTGGAACCCATCAGGGGCATGTCATGACTGTGCGCAACGCAGTGAAGGAGCCGAACATTTCTTTTGGGCCGGAGGATCATGCAGGGCTCATCCACCCACATGACGATGCACTAGTTTTCTCAGCAGACGTGGTAAATTGCATTGTTCACCGTATCGTCGTGGATTTCGAGAGTGCCGTCAATATAATCTACAATGACTGTTTGGCGGCCATGGCTTTAAATGCTACTCTGAAGCCGTCGAGTAATCCGTTGTATGGCTTTACTGGAGAATCCATTACACCCAATGGTCTCTAGAATTACCAATGACATTGGAAAATGAGGGAGTTTCACGAACCAGGATTCTCAAGTTCTTAGTGGTTGATTTCCCCAAATCGAGCTATAACATCATCGTGGGAAGACCAGCGTTGAACGCTTTCCAAGCTGTAATTTCTATGTACCATCTAAAGATGAAATTCCCATTAGAAGGTGTTCGTGTGGGGGAGATTGTCGGAAACCAGGTTACCTTCAAGGAATGCTTCGTTCAAAACTTAACATCCCAGGTGGGACATAAACGAGTTCGGAGCAAGCAAAGTGGATCAGCGGAGAAAAGTTCCAGAACTGAGGGCAACTCAGACATTGCGGGAGAGAAAGCCGAGATTGAAGAGATCGAGAGGAATCCCGACAAACAACCCCTGATGTCAACTGATGATAAGTGCATGCTAGTGGAATTATTTCCGGGAAAAATAGGTTTTACCACACGAGTAGGCACCGAAATGGCTCCAGCCCTAGAAAGCAAGGTGATCGAGTGCCTTCGGAGTAATGCCGATGTATTTGCTTTCACCACGGCAAACCTGAAAGGGATAAATCGGACATTGGCATAGCATCATTTGAACATGGATTCTACAAGAAAGCCAGTTATTCAGAAAATAAGACACTTCGGGCCAGAGAAGGATGCGGCGATTAGGGAACAAGTAAAAGCTTTGTTGTAGGCAGGCCACATAGTGGAAGTACAATATCTCATTTGGTTATCCAACGCGGTGATGGTAAAAAAAATTAGAAGGAATGGCGAATGTGTGTGGATTATAGAGACCTGAATGCGGCTTGTCCGAAGGACTGCCACCCTTTGTCGCGCATAGACCAACTCGTCGATTCAACCGCAGGTTGTGAGTTATTATCCATGATGGATGCTTTCCAAGAATATCATCAGAATAGTATACATCCAGATGACATTGCCAGAACCGCCTTCGCGGTTTGTTGTGGTGTCTTCGGTTTCACCAGAATGCCATTTGGACTCAAGAACGCTGGAGCCACTTATCAGCGCATGATGGATACAATCTTTCAAAATCAGATCGGGCAAACCACGTCGATTTACGTGGATGACATGATGGTTCATAGCAGAGTTGCCACGTCACATCCCTCAGATCTGGAGAAGGTATTCATTGTTCTTCGCCAGCACAAACTGATGCTTAATCCAAAAAAGTGTACATTTGGGGTCAGGACTGGAAAATTCTTGGGATACCGGGTAACCCCACAGGGCATTGAAGTAAACAAAGATAAGGTACAAGCTATTGTGAACATGACACCACCAAGGAACATCAAGGAAGTACAGACATTGAATGGGATAATCACAGCGCTCGGACGATTTATTTCCAGCTTAGTTGACATAAGTTTACCTTTCTTCAAAATCTTGCGGAAAGGGACAAAGTTTGAATGGACTCAGGGCTGTCAACAGGCTTTCGAACAGCTAAAGAGATATTTGGCAGAGCTGCCAGTGCTTACCAAGCCTAACCCCGGAGAAACTTTATATTTGTATATTGTTGTAGGAGTAGGATTGATTTATGCCTAATTGTTCGTATTTTTAGGGGTTTGCATGTGCTTGTTTCAAGTTAAATATTCTGGAAATTGGTGCGTTTATGGGTTTATTGTATGCTCTGCAGGAGATTTTGATTTTATAGATGGAAGAGTGTGATGTTGGAGATTATGGGTCAAAATTGCATACTTAGGCGCAAAATTGGTGTTCAGAGCTAAAAGTCCGCGCGCAGAGCAGAGCTGCGCGGATAGCTCTGTACCAGAGCAGAGCTAACTTCATAGTCAGAGCTGAAATCTCCAGAGCTGAACTTCACTATCAGAGTTGAAATCTCCAGAGCAGAACAAAATTGTCAGAGCAGAGTTAAATCATCAGACTAACTTGCGCACCAGAGTAAACTCGACAGAGCTGACTATTTTGCCAGAGTCAACATATTCATAGCTGAACTTTACAGAGCTGACTTCCAGCTCTGCTATATTCGCCAGAGCTCGCTAATGCCAGAGCTGACTTCCAGCTCTGTCATACCTTTCCAGAGCCGAATTTCCAGAGTTAGCCAATCTACGCCAGAGCTAAGATGACTTGCAGAGCACGATACAGCTGGACTTACCTTTGAGTTCACGATTCTATTTTCTTAAGAGTCCAGTTTTGCAAGGCGAGTTTGATGATGATTAGGATTGGATTGAAGTCTATAAAAGGGGGTTCGAACGTGAATCAAGAAATCAATCCTTCTGCCTCCGGCACTTAGTTAGACTTAGTTAGATTAATGTTTGCCCTAATCTTTAGTTTCCGCCTAGGTAGCCAAAGTTTAGGTTTTTATTGCTTTCATAGTTCTTAGTTTCAAACTCTGTTCTTAGTTAGTTTATTATAGTTCTTTCAGTTCAAGTTTTAGTTAGTTCCCGTTTAGAGTTGTAATCACGTGACAGGTTGCTTCTCGAGACATTTTATGGTGTTTCGTATTTACGTTTATTTACGTGCTTTGTTTAAATTATGCACTTTAAATTCTACAATTTCAATTCTGCAATTTTAAATTATGCAATTTCAATTATGCGTTTTCATGCTTTCCTTTATATTATGCAATTTAGTTTTATGCTCATTAGATTAGAAGCTTTTAAATTACAAGTCTTTAAATTCTTAGTAGCGTTTAATTTTTAATTGCTTTACTTTAAGTTCGTTTAAATTCTTGCCTAGGCTTTATAGTTTCTTTTTGCTTACGTTTTTAGTTTTGTTCTTTGCATGCCTAGTTAATTCTCTAGTTTAAATTCAAGTTTTAGTTTAATAATCTAAGTTTACAGTTTTCTCGTGACATAGTTAAAAGCCCTTTAAGATCTTTCTTGAGAGACGACATTGGGTTAGCTTACCACTGCTAGAGTGTCCTTGTCCTATTGCAAGTCAATCTAGAGGTGTTCTAGTTGAGTCTAGAATCTTTGGGATCGGTACTCATCAAAGAAGTGCGGGGGCAACAAAAACCAATTTATTTCGTTAGCAAGATATTACAGAGAGCAGAGCTGAACTATTCTGAAATCGAGCGGTCAGCGCTGATTATCTTTCACCACAGCCCGAAGGTTATGACCATATTTCTTGGCACACAAGGTTATTGTGCGAACGTCATTGTCGTTCAAACAAACTCTGGGACGACTGGAGTTATCAGGTCGGATGGTGAAATGTTAATTGAGTTAAGTGAGTATGATGTGGATTTTGAACCATGAACAGCTATTAAAGCACAAGCCCTGGCAGATTTCGTACAGGAAACCACCAGAGCAGAGAAATAGCAACCCTGGAGGGTGTCGATCGACGGATCCGTCACCAAGGATGGATGCGGGGTAGGCATACATATCCAATCCTCTACGAGTGATGATCTACAATTTGCTATCAAGTATGAACATCGTCTATCCAACAATGAGGCCGAGTACGGGGCAGTGATTAAAACGTTAAAAATTTTAGCAGAGATGGGTGTCGAATCAGTACATGTGAAATCTGACTCACAGTTGGTAGTACAACAGTTGTTGGGAGAGTATGATGTCCGAGAAGATAGGATGGCTGCATACCATATCCGGGCTAAGGAGTTGATTGCTAGATTTCAAGATTGTCACATTGAGCAAATACCCAAGGAACAAAATAACATGGCTGACCTTCTGGCACCCATGCCCAGTGCAGACGATTACAGCCAGACGGATTCATTAACTCTACTCTTCGAACCCAGCTCAGAAGGAAAATAGAGTGTACTCGGCGTAGAAGCGAAGGAGGACTGGGGAACCCCTATCATCGATTTCCTACGAACGTTAGAGCGGTTGGACCCGGTCACATCCCAGCGCTGCCTCTACGGCAAAGATTGCATGATCAATGATCAATTATACGAAAGGTCTTTCACTCATCCATTGTTGAAGTGTTTATCCTCTGAGGAGGCATAATTTTCCGTCAGAGAAATTCACCAGGGCTGCTGCAGAAATCATGCGGGTTATAAGGATTTAATGCGAAAGATTGTCAGGGCTGGGTTTTATTGACCAACAATGGGAGAGGATGCCAAGTACTTTGTTAAAAAATGTGAAGCCTATCAGAAACATGCTTCACGTATCAATGTTCCAGGTGAGACCATGGGAACCATGTACGCCAGGTTCCTTCGACAAATGGGGAATTGATATAGTAGAAAAGCTCCCTACTGCACCAAGAGGGAAATGTTTCCTTATTGTAGCGGTCGATTATTTCTCAAAATAGGTGGAGGCCGAGGCAGTATCAAAAATTGATGAATGCACTATCGAAAAATTCTTGTGGTGAAATATTTGTTGTAGATACAGATCGCCGAGGGTACTCGTCTCAGACAACGGATCACAATTCACCGAAAAAAGAATAGAAGAATTTTGTCATCGGATGGATATAGTCCAAAGATTTGTCTATGTGGCTCACCCACAAGCCAATGGCCTGGTAGAACTTACCAACCGCACCATTTGTGAAGGGCTGAAAAAGAGGCTGGAAAAAAGTAAAGGAAGATGGGCGGAAGAACTAGATGGTGTCTTATGGGCTCATCAAACTAGCCCAAAAACAGCTACAGGGGAGGCACCATTCACATTGGTATATGGATCCAACGTTGTTATACCGGTAGAGGTACGCTTGGCCTCGCATAGGATTCTGCACTACGAGTGTATTCGGAACGATGAGCTGCATCGATTAGACCTGGATCTTATCGACTTACATAGAGATGAAGCTGTTCTCAGGGCTGCAAAGTACAAGAGTATCATCAAAGCAGGGTTTGACAAGAAAGTGGTGATCAAAAAGTTCAACAAGAGAGATTTGGTACTAAAACGAACAGACGCGTTGCATCCAGCTAAGAAGTTTGATCCTACTTGGGAAGGTCCTTTTGTGGTAACAGAAGTGTTGGGAGATGGAGCGTATCATTTATCCGACAAGGAAGGGAGGCCACTCACTCGGCCTTGGAACATCAATACTTTGAAAAGATTTTATACTTGCAAATTCGACAACTCTGACTTATCATTGTAGACCAAATACTCTTTTTCCCCATAGGGATTTTAATGAGGTTTGGGACCAAGTTTCTTTAATAAAATGAGATTCTTGGTTTTAGGGTAATTACCCGTGGTGTTCGATTTTACTCTTCATTTTCAGCAGGATACTTATCTTTGAACAATCAAGAATCGCAAGGCTGTGGAACCATCGTGTTTGACTTCTAAAGTACATGCACAACACTGCGGGGGAGTAGGGTGTATACCCCATATATACCTTATACTCCCTCCGTCCACGAAAGAACTTCCTATCTTTCATTTTTGGGACGTCCACAAAAGAACTTCCTACCTATTTTTGGACTATACCCCACCACTTATAATTCTCTTACTTTCACTTTTCACAACTCCCAATATTAATTATAACACCTTTTCACCATTCTCAATACACTCAACTACCTTTTATCCACTCTCAATGCACTCAATAATATTTTTTCTTAAAACCCGTGCCACTCCCTCCTAGAAAGTTCTTTCATGGACGGAGGGAGTATATTACTATTCATATCCTATTTTTTAGGGATAAAAAATTGTTAAAGTTAAGTTTTTAGATGCTGCCTAAGTTCAAGCTCCCAGAGCTGGCTTAGCGCGTGCAGCTGCCTAAGTCAGATCCCAATGCTGGTTTAGCGCGAGCATTAAGCTTTAGAAGTCCCAGATCTAGCTTAGCGCGAGCAGCTGCATAAGCCGGATCCCAATGCTGGCTTAGCGCGAGCATTAAGTTTTAGAAGTCACCTAAGCGCGATCTCCCAGAGCTACTGTCGCAGCCCGACATCTAGCCAGTGATAGCGTAGATCGGGTATCGATACGACTAATAAAATGATATGGTAAAATAAGGAAAACTAGGTGACTCATCAAGCGGAAGCTAATAATAATTCATGCTCAAGCAAATAGAATATCATCAATCTTAATAGAAATATTGTCGGCTTCATACATTCAAACGTATCAAGGTTCTAGTCAACGAAAACAAAAGGAGTATAGCTAAATATTTACAAGGATTCAAATTGATCAGGGTAGCACAGCAAAACGTGATCAGACTATATGTATGAAGACATATAGCTGAGAGTGACAATCCTAATTAAGTTCAAAGGACATAGTCTTCAACTATTCATACTACCGTATAGGAGCAGAATACAGTACTCAAAAGTCGTCTAGAAACAACAACCCTCCAGCGGTCCCCCAATCTCTCTCCTTGCTCATCCTGCACATTTAGAAATACATGCAGGGCTGAGTATAAAATACTCAGTGGACATAAGCCGAAAATAAACAATCTCGCTCTTAGAGCTAAAAATTAAACTTGCCATTTATACTCTACACAGGGGTTTTACTCAAAAGAACCCGTGTAAGTAATTGATAAATTATAAGCATCATAAAGTAAAGAAAGATAGACTGCAGTCACAAATACTTAGCATGTAGTACCACTTCTACAACTCATCATCATCAAGGCACTGAGAAGTAGGCCTCCTTCTCAAGCACCGTAACCGGCCGACCTGACAATCAGCTCACAGTCATTTCTAACCAGCCAACTCGGTATACAGCTCATGCTTACCTCCGTGTACACAATCCCGCCTTTGGCAGGACCCGAAATTGTTTCTTCCGTAGAGGGTAACGTACAGGCTCATCGTCATCAAAACTCGGCAAGTTAATTAGTTCAACCATCAATTTATCTCAAATCATTTTAAAAACTTATAAACATCATCATAATCATCATTTAGAAAGCCAATAATAGGGGTATTAGAAAGTAATGCCCACCTGAAAATCCTAGCTTCGGTTCTCGTACTTTGGAGAAATCTTACTTATGCCCTCGACTCGTACGTGTCTTCAGGTATCATCATTGGCGTAGATGGTTCATGTAATAAGATAAACGTCGATCAGACAAATCCTCACTAAGTTCACTGTTCTCATCTTATTTCTACTCTTCGTTTCTCATTGGTACCTTATAAATAATCACTCTTATAATAATAATACTTCTTAAATGTTCATCGTTTCTACTCTCGACTTATCATCAAAATCTTAAGTCTAAAAAGTCCATTAAGGAAAAACTCCTAGATAATCAAACCCAGATAGCATCTACAATCACATACTGAAGTTATGGCATTACATCATATTCTCTAATACATTCTCGATAATTCACATAATACTTAATGACACAATTATGTGATTAAATAACTCAAGAAAATCCAATTTCGGTTAAGTTAATTAAACTCGGAAAAAGTCTCATATATATATATATATATATATATATATATATATACTCCATTAGCATTTTTATGAATTAAAACGGTGTATAGTTATCGCCATTAACACATGCAAATTAATAAATCAAAGGTAGGAGTGTTGTGAATGCCTATTACTAGCCCTCATATACTTTGTCCCAACTTCAAGCAATAAACGGTTTTACCTCGGAACTTCCCTGGGTTTGAAATTCATACCAATTGAAACCTCTTGAAGTCTAGTTTCATTTAAAAAAAGGTAGGTTGCAAAACTCTAAGTGGTTCAGGAGATATGACCATTTTCCTACAGCCTACCATATTCGGCAGTTTTGTGCAACTGGAAGTTTTGATTTTTGAAAAATAGTAGATCTTGTCAAAATGACTTGAAATGTTGTGGGTAGCTAGATAACATGTTCATCTTGTTCATACAAAAATTTGGAAACCATAAACTCAGGGGAAGCTACTGGAAAGGTGACTCTAGTATCTGTTTCTTCCAAACTTTCGGTAGAAAGTTGCAGTTGAAGATTTATAATTTAAAAGGGTATCAAACGATGTCCAAATGACTTCAAATTTTTCATGAGCGTTACTGACACTTATATATACTTACCATAAACTTTTCAAGATTTTTGGGTATCAATAACCCTGTCGAATTCAATCAAGTCAGTAGCTTTGTAAGCTAGCCAATTAACTCATCAATTAGCCAATCTTAAACATATAGCCAAGTATACCTTATTTTCCATCAAACCAATTCATCATAATCTTTATCAATCATTTCTAATCATCATTTTAATCCCTCAACTATGATACCTACAATCTCATAAGCTCATATTCTTATCAAATCCCCACTTACTTCATAAACTTCAAATTTCCAACATCACACAAACTAACACCTTCAATAACTCATATCTCAAAATAAATCCATGCTTTTTATTCAAAAGACAAATAAACAGTAGCCTGACGCTGCATCAGTCCGTTAGCGTCAACATCCTCGCGCCGTTGAATCTGACCCACATCCTTTTCAACTTGCTCAGTCATCGTAACAGGCTGCCATGCCTTGGTAGTAACAGGCTGCGTATTCTTATCAGCTGGATTTTCCTCTCTCTGCTTGCCCTTGCGGCATTTCTCCATAGCGTGCCCCGTTTGTTTGCACCTGGAACAATATAAAGGTAAATATTCGTAAGTGAATTCAACATGAAAAGACACGTCTCCCCCGTCAATGAGAAGAGATGTGGGAAGGGTTTTTGACATATCTAGTTCCACCAATAGTCGAGCATATTACCCAAAATACCTTTGCGCCGTGGCCCCATCAATTTTAAGCGGATGTCCCACAAATCTTGCAATGCCAGTGATAATTTCGCGTACCAATATTCGATCGGAAGATAATGAATCCTGACCCACGCATTAGCCAGCGAGGAATGTTCCTTAAACGGATCAAAATTTTTGTTCCATTCCCTCAGACGAAGAAGCTCTCCAAAGACTTCCCAGATGAGTTTCTCTTTAGCTCAAGCTTTATCTTCAGCAGAAGAGAACACCATAGTGTAGTACCCTTTGCCGATCAGAATCAATTTCCAAGGTGCTGCGATACTCCAAATACAATGCAATTCATTCTTAACCGCCAACACATGCCTAGGCTTCTCACCTTGCTTGAGAAGAAGACGTCCAGTAAGGGCGTTAGCAAAATCAGCTCGGTCCTTAAGCAGCATATCCTTATGAGGTTTAAAAGTAAATGAGTGACCCTCTTTTGTGGAACGTAAGGCCTGGAACCGATGAGCTGGAAGGACCGGCCTTTTAGGGGCGCGATTGGTCGCCATGTCCGCATAGGATCGAGATTTGTCCTCTCCGGCAGAACTACCAACCAAATTTTTCCTACGCAGCGGATCGCGATCGGAAAGAGTAGTAATATCACGATTAGACTCCATCTCTCCTGGATGAGTAACGGCAGCATATGCTGCACCAGTAACAGCAGCAGATAGAACCGCCGCAGACACAACAACAGAGCCAGATGCAGTAGAAGTCGTAGAAGATTTATTGCCTTCATGCCCAAGTTTTGAAGGCGGCGAGGGCAGGGAGAAATTCGAGGAGACTGGCGGTAGATTTAGTCCGCCACCAGATGTGCGAAGCGGTTGACTTCCGACGGCAGCCATCGGACAGACGATCAGAAAACGAACAAAAATTTTACGGTGAATTAGGGTTTCGCAGGTTAGGGTTTCGCATGGTTAGGGTTTCACCTCTCTTAATCTCATAGATTAATAGCAACTATTGCGTGCCTATAATATTATGTTATAGGAACAACTGCTACATAATGTTAACAAAATATTGACCCAAACTTGTCGCTTTTGAGTACCCCAAATTAATTATCATATTAATGTTCCTTTGTAATTGTCTAATTAATTTAAGGGTTAATGGCATGTAAATTACTAAAGTATAGCCAAATTCTGGTATAGTCACCGCAATTCAAAGTGTATTAAGAAAATTCCTAAACTATTAATTTGATCTGATTTAGTTACTCTGGCCATTTTCCAGCAAGGGTATTTTGGGTATTCTATACACGTGTCTATTTAAAGTTGTGCTGGAACCAAGTTAGCGTCCATGTGTCATCCAACTGGATCAAAGTTACACATGGCATCCATGTGTCATTTACTTTTCTACATTTGATTAAAAAAATAAAATAAAAAAACGAAGCAAAGAGTTAACGTTGTTGTCTCTCACCGGAGCATAATTCATCATCGACCTACTCTTCTTCAAGCCGTTGCTGCCACCGCCCAACGCCACATAAATGGAATCCATGACATCGGACGCCACCCACGCCGTTGACTGCGGCCGCGCGCCAGCGGAAGAAGAGGCGGAGTGGCAGCCGAAGTAATACATCGACGAAGTCGATGCCGAAGGCGAAGACGGGAAAATAGTATCACACGTTGTTGAATATTTACCGATAATTCTCGACGGCCTTTCTCTCAGAGAAGAGGGGCAGATTCCCGGTTGAGGAGTTTCATCTGGATGTCTTCTGTAAACGACTGCTGCTGCGGACCAACCCATCTCTTTCTCTCTCTCGATTTAATTTTGTGTGGTTGTAATAAATACAAAGAGTCCATCTCCTGCAAATTCTATCGCTTAATTTGTTTAATTTCCAACATTTCCGCAAATTCAATCGCTTAATTTTCTTAATTTCCAACATATCTGCAAATTTAATCGCTTAATTTGTTTTCTCATGGATCAAAACCTTCAAGCAATTCTTGCAGCCATCGCAATCTTCTTCGTGGTCAGCGTAATCCTTGCCTCAATCCTCATCATCTGCAAGAGCGTATTGAATCAGAGGCGCCGCCGCAAATAGGCGGTGCTTTATGGGGTGGCGCCTTCGCCTAGATGGAAGCAGAGGCGCCGCCGCTGCTTAATATCCGGGCGATTGGGTGCGATTCTGTAGAGAGGTAGAGAGTCAAGTAGACTCTGTTCATATGAGGGTCCCGCACTTGGGGTTGAGTCGGGGAGTGAGTTGGTGGCGGCGGTTCGTGTTGGATTTGTATACTGAAAGCAAGAACGTTTTATGCTTGTATACAATGATTCTTATGTTCACTATTTAATCTCCTATCTGATTGTGTTCATGATTGCATATGTATGTTCCTTATCTCTTTATAAGTAGATTATATGGTGTGTTGTAGATCACAGAAGACCATATAATTGGAATAACCTTAAGAGATATAAAATGATCACAGCCGAGATGACTTTAGGATGAGTCATTGGTTTAGGCTGCGGTATAGATGGAACTAATTTGTCTTGACTACTTGTCTATACTGGTACGTCATAATGTATTGATAGGACCACAGTGAGATGTATTCTTCTGTCTGACTTAAGTGAAGAATCAAGATCTCGGTGACTTAATAGAATCTTAATACTAATAAGATTTCAAATATATATGTTGATTCGTATATCACTTTGACTTACTATGGGTGAGAGTTATATAGTAACTTGAGTACGCTGTATCTTGGGTGATAGCGGTCAATATATGATATTTGGTTATCTGTATTAGTACCCGTATCCGGTATAGGATAATGACATCCCCTTAAGGAGCTCAATAAGGTTTATTGCGTTAAACCCTGCAGGTTGATTAAGTTCAGGCGCAATAATAAGGTTTGAGTGGTACTGCTTAAGGATTACAAAGAGATTAATTAATTTAAGCTGTCAGAGCTCTAATTAATTAATGGATGTCGGATATTTTAGATACGGAGATTTAATAAGTCTAAATACAAGCCCCGACTCATCACCGGCAATAAAGGGGTAAGTCAGTATTGATTCTCTAGTGGAATGAATTAATACTTATGAATTAATTATGATCTGGGTTGATCATAGAAATTAATTCATTGGAGGCCCATCTTTATTCCTTGTATCTGGTCCCTGGACTGGCCCAAAGTCTCCTTGCCCTAGCAGGAGAGATTTCGCCCAACACAGTAACTGGCGCCCCACAGTTGTGATTTATTTATTTAAATACAACTGTCTGCTCTCAGAAAATACAAACAAAAATTAGGGTTTTGAGAACAGTAGAGCGGCGCTAGCGTGAAAGGCAGAATTCTCTCTTGGGACTTTCACAGCTCATTGTCCATCCAACGGTGAAAGCTAAGCGGGATACAGTTCAGAAGGTCAGAGCTGGAGTCGTTCAATTCAATCATCGATAGCCTCTGCATACAGTTTACAAGTAAGTAATTCTAGCTCCAATGTGCAGCACTTAAATTCATAGGAGCATGTTAGGATTAATCGTTGTATGGAAAATTAAGATATCCAAGAAACGATCTCGTTGGGGCTAATAATCCTTCAGTTCGCCGCTGCTGCAGTTCCCGAAGAAGGGAGTCGAGAAGGAAGTGAGGGAGAAGTGTGGGCGACATGAACGTGAACTAAGAGAGAGAGATAGTTGAGAGGTAACAGGGAGGAGAGCCGGTGTCGTTCGGCCTCGCCAAAGATTGAGGGGCGCCGGTGATTGGTTGAGGAAGGAAGCATCTGAGAAGTGTGCGTTGAGTGTTGAAGGAAGAGAGAGAGAGAGAGAGAGAGAGAGTTGAAGGAAGAGAGAGAGAGTAATGGGAGAGAGAGAGAGAGAGACATCCTATTAAATAAAAATGATGACGTTTTAGGATTAGGTTCGGCGTATCCACATAGGATTTTCAGTTGTCCATGTCATCAATTTTTCGCCGGAAAATTTACGGAGTAACTAAATCAGATCAAATTAATAGTTTAGGAATTTCCTTAATACACTTTGAATTGCGGTATCTAGACCAGAATTTGGCTATAGTTTAGTAATTTACATGCTATTAACCCTTAATTTAATTATCAACGATTTGTACTTCTATTGGTGCAATGCACAAGAATATTTTTAAGTTTAGTTTTTATATATATTAAACTACTATTATTTTTTTAAAAAATATAACATCATTGAAAATAATTTCAAATTTTATTTGAATTGAAGATTCTTTTTAATATACTCCATACGTCCCACAAAAACATGCAACATTTTTTATGACACTAGTTTTAAGAAATATTAGGTGAATGTGTTATGATTAGATAATGGGTTCTACTTTATTGTGAAAGGAGAATGAGTATCACTTTATTGTGAGTGGTTTTTTTTTATGAATAAATTGATGGATAAAAAATAAGGGGTTTGTGGTGGGTTAATGTTCAAAAATAAAAAAAAAAATGAATAGTTTATGGAGTGTACAAAAATTATAATTAAATTGCACATAATTTTGTGTGACGGATAAAATATAGTATAGATGAGCATAACTATTGACTAATATTCACATTAGAATAACCCTTGAAGTTTCTTAATTAGTACTCATTCCGTATCAAAAAAATATAAAATATTTTAAGTTTTTTCATTAAGATTAGGGCTGTAAACAAACTAAGCTGGTCGTGAACTATTCGGAGCTCAGCTTAAAAAAAGATTGTTTAGAAAAGTTCGATAAATAAACAAACCAAACTTGAGCTTGGTAGTATTCGGCTTGTTAGCTCGTGAACAAGTTTGTAAAGTGATTTAGCTTGAAAAATATAAATTATTAGTAGATACAACTTAAATATCCACTAAAATTAATGATAATTGTATTAAATCTCTAATTAACTCTGTTTATCATAAGAAAATAATTAATAGTATATTTATTATTTTGAATGAAATAATTTATTTTCAAAAGTAAATAATTAATATTTTGAATATAAATATATATTTAGAAAGTTCGTATAGGCTCGATTAAACTCGTGAGCCTCAAAGTATTCGATGAACAAAGTTCGGAATTCGATTCGAAACTAAAAAAATTAAACTTGAGCACACCACTATTCGGTTCGGCTCGGTTCGATTACACCCCTAATTAAGATTAAAAAGTACTCCCCAATATAAAAATTAAAGAATTCGTTCTCTTTTCTCACTCCTTACATCTCTTAATCTACTCCATATTTCATCAATTTAGACTTATTTAATATTTCCTATGTCCCAGAAATGATGAAGCAATTTTCCTCAACGTGCGAAACCCTAGTTCGCCGACTTCGTTTTCTTCTTCATGGATTACAGCCGTCTGGATAGGTCGGCACTCAATCTCCCTGTGATCTCGACCAACTTCTCTCATCACACTCCACCACGGAATGCTTCAAACTCGGGCAATTCTAGCATAAAACCCTCGAGGAACTTGGCATCTCCTTCGGGGCTTGCTGCAGGTATTACTACTGTCATGGATACTTCCCCCGCAAGAAACACTGCGGCGTTTACACAAAGCGCTAGGGTTACCACTAACCCTAACCCTAATATTACTCCCGATGTTGAGGGTTTTGAGAGCGGCGCTGTGAACCCTAAACCGACATACGCGGCTGTTGCTGCTCCAAGAGGCAAGAAGCCGGACGTGCCAGTGCACCGTTTTCAAGCCTTTTCTCACAAGAAAGAAGGAGATATATTGTCACGGTTTCGATTCCACAGGCTTTCTATTAGAAACAAATTGCGTCTTTTCAATATGCCCTTATTGGATGTATGATTCTTCGGAAAGGTGATAAACCGAAGCCTATTGCCGAAGTCCAAAAGAAACTGCAACTTATTTGGAAAATCTCGGATTAGTATTTCACGATCAAATTTAAGTGCATGGAAGACAAAAAGATAGCGAAGGCCAAGTCGATCATTGAGCTTTCTTCTAGATATGTCAGACTCCGAGAATGGACCAAATTTTTGGCGCAAATTTGGGTTCGTATTTACAACTTGCCGCTGGAGTTCTGGTATCCTGAAGTAATTGCAGTGGTTGGGCGTGCTGTGGGACATCCTATACGCATGGATAGTAGTTCAGCGTTGGGGGAAGTAGGGCATTTTGCTCGTATACTGATTGACGTAGATCTTTCTTTGCCCCTTCTTGACAAGGTTTATGTGGATGAAGGAACCTCTTCCTGTTTCGTGGAATTCAGCTACGAATCTATACCATCGTTTTGCTCTCGCTGCAGAATCACAGGGCACATAGCGAAGAAGTGTAAGAGAAATTTGTAGGCCAATCCAGGCATGGTGGAGGATCGAGGACCGTATAAGGCTGTTCGTAAAGATCCCAAACCTTCCTGGCAACCGAAGGAGACTACTGAGAAGGTCATTGATACTCGTGTTGAGGAAGTTAATAAGGAGACGTCTGTTGCGGTTACTGATCCTTCCACACCTTCGCTCAAAGGGAATGAGGAAGTCGGAAAATCTTCTTTAAGCCTTCAAACCAATCGATTCAAGGCTTGAACAGGTTTGCATGAAGAGATGCATGTGGATTGTTCTGTTGGGGGGTCTGATAGGGTGGATTTGCACTCGATGTCTGGTCCGGACTTGCTTGCGATGGTCACCACCTCTGTGGATATTCCACAACTTTTCCACATTGAGGAATGCCCGGAAAACACCACTCCTGATGACTCAGGTGCTCGAATGGTTACTGAGATGCAACACCAGGTGAGAAGCGATGAGGACCTGAAAGTGATAGCAGCTGAACAAGCGTTAAAAATTCAAAGATTAGAGGAATATATTAATGCTAGTGAGGCGAGAGAGGTGGAGGATGAGGCTGTCGGGTTTGTCAAGAGAGGATGGGGCTGACCCCCAAGTATTGGTAGGTGGAGAGGGGCTCGTCCTCCTTTCTCTCAGGTTACGGAGGATAGCATAAAACATCGTTTGAGGCAGACGGCAGAACTTGGGTTGACTCCAAGGAGCTTTGTGGTGGATAACTCAGATTCAACTCCTATAAAGACCATGCAGAACGTGACGGCGAGGTCATGGGCTTCTGAGGTTGAAGTGGGCGAGCACCCGTTTTCTGCTCCAGGTTTTTAATGAATGTCATGGTTTGGAACATCCGAGGGCTTACGGATGATTCTAAGCTCCTTCTTAGAGAGCATGGCCGCTCTTTTAAGCCTCTTATTTTGGGTTTGGTGGAGCCCAAAACTGCGTTTAACAAGGTCCAGCACTCTTTCTGGGAGTCGCTTCATTTGACCCATCTTTATCAGAATTGCCGGCCTTCTATGCGCTCCAACATCTCGATTTTTGTGCAACCTACCTTGGTTGCAAATGTTATTTATTCTTCGCCTCAGGTGGCAATTGTGGATTGTTCCTAGCAGAATATGGTTTTCCGTCTGGCTATTATTCATGGTTCGAATGATCCGTTTGAGTGTCGAACTCTCTGGACTATTCTTCTTCATTTTGCTCATGGAAACACAGTTTTCATGGGGCATTTTAATGCGGTCAAAGGATCGCATGAGAGGATTAGTGGAGCGATGCCGCCTAGGGGGGCTTGTAGAGATTTCTGCCGCTTTATTGATGATTCGGGTTTTATTGAATCTCCCACTTCTAGCCTTCGTTTTACTTGGTCGGGTCGCAGATTCTTGCCCCGACATGTGGAATCTCGTCTTGACAGGGCCTTTTTCTCAAGTTCCTTTGCAAATCTTTGGGGTTCGATTAACACTCATGTTCTACCTCGTGCAACTTCGGATCACTTTCCTATTGTTTTACAGTGCCGCTTTGATGCTCCTCCGGCTAGGAGATCTTTTAAATTTTTTAATATGTGGACGTCTCATCCAACATCCAACTTTCATTGATGTTATGGCTGATTCTTGGAGTATGGGAGTCGATGTGCAATGTCCTATGTTAACGGTTATGCTGAAATTGAAACGGCTGAAGGGGGTTTTACGGGACTGGAACAAGGTGGTGTTCGGGAATGTGGATTCAGCCATCACTCAAGCTCAAAGGGATTTGGAAGATGTTCAGGTGACAATTGCATATTTGAGTTATAATGAAGACAGATTTGATGGGGAAGTCCGTTGTGAAGCTAAGCTAAACAGATTTCTATCGCAAAAAAGTAGTTTACTTCAGCAAAAGAGTAGAGTGGCGTGGCTCACGGATGGGGATTAAAATTCGGCTTTTTTCCACAACATGTTCAAGTTTAGAAAGGATAAGCTTCACATTGGGCACTTGAGGATTGGTAAGGAGATGATTTATGATTCAAACACCATTGAGCAGCATATTACAGATCATTTCTCTTCGTTATTCACCAATAGGGCCACTGCTGTGGTGGAGTTGGCAGCTATCGAGGCGAATGTGGATTTGGTCGTCTCTGAGGAGCAGAATAAACTACTTATTGCGATTTCGGATGATATTGAGATTACTGCTGCTATCTTTGGTTTGGATGGAGATAGTTCGCCGGGACCTGATGGGTTCTCGGGCATGTTTTTTCAAAACTGCTGGAGTGTGATTAAAAATGATGTGATCAAGGCATTCAAGAGTTTCTTCTTGTTTTCATTTTTTCTTGCTGTGTGCAATTCTAACACTTTGATTTTGATTCCAAAGAAAGATTTGGTGGAAAATGTTTCTGACCTTAGACCTATTGTTTTGGCTAATTTTCTGTTCAAAGTTATCTCGAAGGTGTTAGCCTCAATGCTCAGTATAGTGGCGGCTGCTTCGGTTACTTCGAATCAATTTGGTTTCATTTTGGAAAGATCTATTCACGATTGTATTGCGATGGGATCGGAGGGTTTCAATACTATGAATCGGATTAATCGCGGGTCGAACTTTGCTTGTAAGATTGACATACATAAGGCTTTTGACACTATGCGTTGGGACTTCATCACTGTTGCTCTCCGCACTATGGGGTACCATGAGCAGTTCATTCGATGGATTGAGGTGATTTTTGAGTCGGCTCGTATTTCAATTTTGTATAATGGGTGACTTAGTGGATATTTCGCTTGTTCTCGTGGGGTAAGGCAGGGAGATCCTTTATCCCCTATATTATTTTGTCATATCCCAGTTTTTAATCACTGATTAAAGACTTAATAATTAGGGTTCGGCATCCATTAATAATAAAACTGATTTAATTGTTATATATGTGTTTTGATGTGCTAAATTCTTATTATTATTATTTGAATCCGTTTGAATTTTAAAGGATCTTTATAAATATGGTGCACAAGTTTAATTAGTGGTTTGAGCATATTTATATGAGCCTTATGGATTTTTTTTAGTGGGCATGAAGCCATGAAATTTCCTTTAAATGGGATATTAAATTTTATAAAGTGTTTTACTTCAATGATTATACTGTAAGGATTTCATAAATAATCTTTTAATTGATTAGAGTCAAGAGCTCTATTTAAATTTAATTCATCTTAACCGTAGCCTACTTCCCCACCATTACATTTTTTTTCTTTCTTTTTCCCCACCACTACACCTACTCTTCCACTTCACTACCAACTTTCACCACCAACTCTCCTTTATGCAGACAATCAAATCCTCATAATCTTAGCAAATCTTATCAATCCTCTGCCATTTCAATTAGACAAAAGCCAAGTTTTAAAAGCTAAGTTTCCTTCTATTAGTTCATCCGCTCTTTCCTTCTCTTTTCAACATACCCAACAAAGTTTAAAGTGCAGAGGTAAGTGTTCCAACCAATTCTCTTCTTCTTCCTTGGGGATACAACCCTCCATTTTAACTATGTTTATGTTTCCAAATTCCAGTAATCAAGCAGATTCAGATCCAAATTCATTGTTAAATTGTTGATTCGCAGATCAAACTTTGTGAGTTCAGAAAATTATCAAGGTTACTTCCTACTTCCTCCATACATTCATTTGTTAAATTTCAAAACCATGATTCAAATGAAAACAGCAGCGAACACACGCATCCATTACCATTTCTTTTAGACTATTATTGCTTCAATTGCATCAGCTTATCACCATCAGAGAACCACCAACAGTAGAATACACACGCACACATTTTACTATATTCTTTAATCTATTAGAAGTACAGATCAATTTTTGTAAATAGAAATGAATGAAAATGAACAGAATTGAAACCCTAAGTGCTCTATGTGTGTTTTGTGCGTGTGACTGGAATTTGGGGGGGATGAGTTTCCTGTCCTTGTGTATCCGAGTCAAGGGAGGGAGTGAGACAGCCCGGTGGTTCACGACTCCGGCGACAGCACGGCGGCAAAGCCGCCGCCTTTTCCTTGTCCTGCCAAAACGGGAGAGAAGAGGGTAGAGAGAGAGATGGTTAGGGCTTCTATGTAAAAAAAAAAGAGAGAGATAAAGGAGAGAGAACTTATCTTTCCGGAGGCGGTGGCGATACGACGACGGGAGCGGCGACGCTCGGCTCTTCCCCGTGAGTCCGGCGGTGGTTGTGGGCGGCGAAGATGGATGCGACGGTGGGGGTAGCCTCTGCTGCCCTATTCCGAGCAAGGAGCCGTGGCTCTGTTTTTCCGGCGAGATAGAGAGAGAAGAGGAGAGACCGAGAGTATGAGAGGGGGAGGGGAGATGCACGGCGAGGCGGCGCGTCGGAGGCGGCGCCGCACTCGACCGAACGGAGAGGGATGAGAAAGGGAGCCGAGAAGGAGAGGGAGAGCGAGAGAGGCGTGAGCTGCGTGTGTGTGTTGTGTGTGTGTGGGGTGGTATATGTATGTATGATTAGGGTTAGGCTTGGGCTCAAAGCCCTTCTTGCTAGCTTGGGCCGAAAATTTTAAATAAGGGAATGGGCCGATTTTTTTTATTTAATAAAATGTACTTGGCCCATTTTTATTTTAAATTATGTTGGGTATTTATTTAAATTGATTGAGGCTCATTTTAATTAAGTTTTGAACTGTTAATTGATTAATAAAGCCTACGAATTTTTGGCCTTATTTATTTTAAAATGTTTGAATTTTCACTAAATTAATTTAGTGAATTTAAATCTCTTGATTTAATTTTTAATATTTAAGGTTGGAACTATTTATTTTAAATGATGTCCGTTCTTTTATTTAATTTATTGTTGAACTTTAAAAAAAAAAATTGGGATTAAACCCTCATTTTTATAATATTTCAAGGCTTTTCGAGTATGGATTTTTAAATGGTTAAAATGTTTTATTTCATCTCAATGGATTTTAAAATGTTTTATTATTTATAAATGAATAATGGAATATCTTATTTATTTACATGATAAAAAAAAATGTGGAATTGTGTTATAGAATGATTAAGTATATGATTTACTTTATCAAATGAGCTTGGGATTTAATTGAGATATTAAATTACTAAGCATGTGTTTATAAATGATTTATTTATTTAAGTGATGAAAATGTGCGAAGTATGAGAAAGCATGATTTATAATGATTAAATTTTCAGGGTGATAAAATATGGCTTGTTCCTAATTGATGGAGTATTTGACTAAATGACGGGTGTAGAGGGAGGTTATGGATTATGTACATGTTGATGTTCGAATAAATGGGTTCGAACCTATATGATAGTTACATGATAAGTGATTACATTTTATTGATTGAATGAAACGAGATTAATATGGATGCTGCTAGAACCCTAAAACATTAAAAGATACCTTAGGCACGTAGAATTAGACTTTGTCTTATGACAATTTCTTCACGAACTTATCGACTCTTCATCAATAAAGGTTCGGGCGACAGAAAGTGAAGCCGAAGAAGAAACGACTCCACGCCAGCTTTAAGAACAATTGAGGTGGGCATTATTTTATTATTACGTATATAGAGATCCCCTGCGTGACGTAGGCCTCATATGCGAATATATATGCATGATATGTTTTGACTATTTATTCAGTTCTTATGAAATGCTTATATGTTTAATGCCCTTTATGAAAATGAAAATGTTATGAAAATGAAATATTTATGAAATGATTGACTGCCAAAATGTTTATGTTTTTATATGTATCCTATCTGTGTTGGTTCGCCAACTTTAAAGGAAATCCAATTGGGATCCTATGCTAGACAAAGGTCGCTAGCTAGGGTTAACGTGTACACTCATGGAGACCGCGAGTCGCTTGCGACCGGTCTTGGCGTCCGTGGTAAGGAGGCCTCCTTCCCGGCGCGTGACAGAAAGGAACAGATATGGATCATATAGACTGAAAATGGGATGCATCCACCTTTATGAAAATGAACGAAATGTTTTAGTAAGCGCAGGTCATTTATGAAAACCCCTGTGTGTTACTGTTATGGCAGTTCAATTTATATATGTATGCATGTTGTATTTTCGGCTCATGTCACTGAGTATTTTTATACTCAGCCCTGCATGTATTTCTAAATGTGCAGGTTGAGCAGGCGATGGAATGGATCGGTGTTGAGCGGATTTCCCTTTTGATGTTTATGTAATGAAACCTTGAGTATGCATCTCCATATGCATAACTCACACGTTTTTCCGCTGCAAACACTCTGAATTTGTTATCGTATTGTGGAACTTATTACTCCTTCATTTTGTATAACTTTCATTTGGGGTTTAGTCGTTATGGCTGGCTCATTTGTTAATTACTCAAGTGGTTATATATATATATATATACCACTAGTTTGTTGTTATTAATGTTGGTTATTTAGTAAATCCCTTTTAAATTTCCATTTCTTATTGTTCACCCAAGTCATAACCCCGGTTAACCCGTCATTGGGATAGTGGGCTGTGACAGAGTGGTATCAGAGCAGTTCGTTTGCTCTGGCCCTAGAAACCTTATTCTAAAGAGTCGAGTCTAGCTTAATTCACTAGACTTACATGGGTTCATTCGACACCGCTCAACACTCCATTGCATCGTGCTCAATCAGGGAAAAAGGTAACTGCAGTTTCAACGTTTTAAAGATGTTATTGTTCTAAACTGCTTCATGAAGATGTTTATGTGAAGAGCATGCTATGATGAATTATTGAATGTTTTGCCTTTCATTGAAATGTTGAATGTTTTGCCTTTCATGGCATATCATTGCAGTTATGATGTTATGATAAGAAGAATGATAGAGAATTGACACATGCTTTCCCCAGAAAACATAGATTGCTATAAGTTGCATGATCATGATTCTAAAAGAACATAGACTGCTGGATTAGTAGGATATCTCTACAATCTAGATTCTTAAAGTGATGATGTAGAAGAATGAAAGAGAACTTAGAGCATTTCAGCTTCCACAATGAAACAATGGTTCTTTTGAACTACAAAGAGGAATGAAAAGACATGTACGCGTTGAAGGAAAAGCACGGGATGATGATACAAGACGAATTCAAGGCAAACGCTGCATCAAGGGTTTGAGCATAGTTTCTACGTTCAAATGTTCACACGCGATGGAACACCGAATCGACTTTTAGTACACGATAGATTTTAATAACAGTATGCTTTGCCTATATATATGTATATATTTGTGTACATGTTATACGTGGGGGTTTGGGTTCAATAGGACATAGAACTTTAAATTAAGCTTTTGGTTTGCCAGTACGAACTTGAGTTTTATTATTATGAATAGTTGTCCACAGCTTTCTAAGTTCGGGATGATGTCTCCCGTGTGATTGGAAGGTGATGATGTTGGACCTAGCCAGTCCACATGATCCAAAAATCAGTAGACGTATTTTGGGTTGAAAACCCATGTGTTTCAACTTTCGGTTGAAAAGCCAGATGAGTTTTGTTCGACTTAGTAGTTACTCCTTTCTACCATCTGGTTATTCGTTTGAGTTTCTCAACAAATTTTTCTGCACCACTTTCTTTTGATATCGTTCAAGAATTGAGCCTTACAATTGTTGAGTTGTCCTAGTACCCTCTTGTGATCAATAAGGATTTAGATGTTTTGTTATGATGCTTTCATGATTAAATCAAGAGTAATATGTTATGAATTGAGGTAAGGAATATACTGAGGATCTTTTATCTTTGAAGCACAGAATGCCTCCCAGAAGAGCCCCAAGAAACAATGTGGGAACTGCAAACGAACCCCCACGAAGGGTTGAGGAACTTCTTCTTAAACAGAGCCAGCCAACATTCAACGGGACCGGCAACCCGACTGATGCCGAAATCTGGATTAGAGCAATGGAAAGGATTTTCGACTTTCTTTACTGTTCTGACCAAGAGAGACTCTCTTGTGTTGCATTCCAACTAACTGGGTCGGCAGATTTTTGGTGGGAAACCAAGAAGAGGGCAATGACCCTCGAACAATTGGAAAACCTGACTTGGGAAGACTTCAAGACGGAGATCTACGATAAATACATTCCCAAGAGCTACAGAAAGAAGAAAGAGACGGAGTTTTTCAATCTGAAACAAAACAAGATGTCCGTGACGGAATACGATCGCGCTTTCTGCGACATGTCTCGCTATGCCCCTCATCTGATCGACACTGATGAAAAGATGGCCGAGAAGTTTCGTTCAGGCCTTAGGCATGAGATCAAGATGGCGCTTGCTGGTCATGGTAATCTCACCCACTCTGAGGCACTTAGCAGAGCCCTGGATGTTGAAGCAGCCATGCCTGAAGACCGCCCAACCCAGACTCAAGCTTCGGGAAACAACGATCGTGGGAAGAGAAAATGGGATGGCAACAACAACAATAATAGGGGTTACTACAACAACCAAGATAACAAGAGGCCATGGCAAAGAAACATGATGCCACAAGGGCAATGGCAAGGACGACCAGTCAATCCAGGATCAGCTGGAAACAATCAGCGCCAGCTCAGGGCACCTTTGTGTCCCAAATGCTCCAAGTCACATCACGGCATATGCTTAGCTGGCAGCAATACCTGCTTTAAGTGTGGCCAGAAGGGCCATTTTGCCAGAGACTGCCAAGGAAAACCTCAAGGAGGAATGAGAGGGCCGAATCAGCCGGGCCAAGTACAACCACTCAGGGCTATCCAAGGCCAACAGTTACTCTACCCACCACCACAGCAGCAGTATCGACCTGCGACACGTCCACCGCAAATTTCACAGGCAAGAGCCTATGCCCTGCACAAGAATAAACAAGGAAACAACCAAGGGAATTTGGCAGGTATGGGCACATTACTTGACACACCTGTTATACTTCTGTTCGACACGGGTGCCTCGCATTCTTTTATTGCAAGTGTATGTGTAAAAACTTTAAAGCTCCAACCTGAAAAGACTAATCAGGACTTGAGAATTTCTTCACCAATAGGAGGAATAGCAGTAGTAACACATGCTTGCTCGAACCTAGAACTGACCATAGGATCGTTTAAGGTTATAGCAAACAACTTGCATGTTATAGCGATGGAGGACGTTGATATAATCCTGGGAATGGACTGGCTAGCGGAGAACTATGCCACGATATTGTGCCAAGAGCGGAAAATCGGTTTCAACTTTCCAGGAAGGGATACTTTAAGTTTCTACGGAATATGCAGGAGGAACAGAGTGCCGATTATTTCAGCTTTACAGGCAAGGAAGATGATGAACAAGAAAGACTGCCAAGCCTTCCTCGTATACCTGAACGGGGGAATTGAGACCGAAAAGACAATGGAAGATGTAGAGATCGTGCGGGATTTTCAAGATGTTTTCCCAGAAAATTTGCCAGGATTACCACCTGACAGACAAGTAGAATTCACCATCGATCTAGAGCCAGGAGCGGCGCCAGTATCAAAAGCACCGTACAGAATGGGCCCGAAGGAATTGGAAGAGTTGAAAATCCAGTTACAAGAGTTGCTGGACCTAGGCTTCATCAGGCCTAGTGTGTCCCCATGGGGAGCGCCGGTGCTGTTTGTCAAGAAGAAAGATGGCACCTTGAGATTGTGCATCGATTATCGAGAGCTGAACAAGCTAACGCTTAAGAACAAGTATCCATTGCCCAGAATTGATGATTTATTCGACCAACTCAAGGGCGCGAGTGTTTTCTCCAAAATCGATTTGAAGTCTGGGTATCATCAGTTAAAGGTTAGACATGAAGATATACCCAAAACGGCTTTCCGAACAAGATATGGTCACTACGAGTTCGTAGTTGTACCGTTCGGACTAACAAATGCACCAGCTGTATTCATGGACCTCATGAACAGAGTATTTCATCCTTATTTGGATAAATTCGTCTTGGTGTTTATTGATGATATCCTCATTTACTCCAAGAATGAAGAAAAACACAGGGAACATCTGAGAACTGTTTTGCAAACTCTTAGGGATGAACGCCTTTATGCCAAATTCAACAAATGTGAGTTTTGGCTCAAAGAAGTTACATTTCTGGGACATATTGTATCTTCAGAAGGTATTAAGGTAGACCCCGCCAAAGTAGAAGCAGTACAAGGATGGAAGTCGCCAACTACCCCAAACGAGATCAGAAGTTTCTTGGGATTGGCTGGCTACTATCGAAGATTCATTGAGGGATTTTCCAAGATAGCAAGGCCGATGACGCAATTGCTCCGAAAGGGAATTAAATACACATGGACTAACGAGTGTGAAGAAAGTTTTCAGCTGCTCAAGGAAAAGCTAACTACAGCGCCAGTGCTAACAATTCCGGAACCAGACAAGGAGTATGTGGTCTACACGGATGCATCAAAGAACGGACTAGGATGCGTTTTGATGCAGGAAGGCAAAGTGATTGCATATGCATCGCGGCAACTTAGGCCACACGAATTGAATTATCCGACCCATGATCTTGAACTAGCAGCGGTAGTGCACGCACTAAAAATTTGGAGACATCATCTATATGGTGTCAGGTGTGAGATTTACACCGATCACAAAAGTCTGAAGTACTTCTTCGAGCAAAAAGATCTCAACATGAGACAGCGAAGGTGGCTCGAATTAGTAAAAGATTATGACTGTGGTATAAATTATCACCCGGGGAAGGCCAATGTAGTAGCCGACGCATTGAGCCGCAAGGTCCCATTGAAACTGGGATACATCCTTACAAAGGAAGAAGAGCTCATACGAGATTTTGATAGGATGAAATTAGAGGTGATAAACCCACCTGCTACAATAGCGGGGGTGGTCGCGATTATACCGAATTTGAGGAAATTGGTGGTAGAAGCTCAAAGGAAGGATGATAAATTGGAGAAATTACGAGCTAAGATAAGAGAAGGAAATCTTAAGAACTACCACGAAGAAGCCGATAATGCTATTTTCTTTGAGAGGAGAATATGCATCCCTCATGACGAGGAACTCAAGAACAAGATCATGAGCGAAGCCCATGACACTCCTTATGTCGCCCACCCGGGAAGCACTAAGATGTATCAAGATCTAAAAGAGAATTTCTGGTGGGAAGGAATGAAACGAGACGTGGCTTTATTCGTCGAAAAGTGTCTAGTTTGCCAGCAAGTAAAGGCTTTACACCAACGACCTTACGGCGAGCTACAACCTTTGGAAATTCCAGAATGGAAGTGGGACGATATTGCAATGGACTTTGTTACAGGATTGCCAAAAACAAGACGAGGTAACACGGCAATATGGGTCATTATTGACAGACTCACGAAGAGCGCACACTTTCTGCCTATCCCTATCACGTATGGATCAGATAAGTTAGCGCAACTCTACATCAAGGAGATCGTGCGTTTACATGGGGTGCCGAAGACAATCACGTCCGACAGAGACTCTAAGTTTACCTCCAGATTATGGATAAGCTTGCAGAAGGAATTGGGAACAAGGTTGAATTTCAGCACAGCTTTCCACCCGCAGACCGACGGTCAGTCCGAAAGGACAATTCAAACGCTAGAAGATATGTTAAGGACTGTTGTGCTAGATAGAGGAGAAGATTGGGAGCGTGTGTTGCCACTAATCGAATTTGCTTACAACAACAGCTATCAAGCAACTATCGCCATGGCACCTTATGAGGCGTTATACGGGAAGAAGTGTAGATCGCCGCTTTATTGGGATGAAGTCGGCGAAAGAAGAATCTTGGGGCCAGATACAGTAGGCGAGATGATCGAGATCGTCCGTCAGATTCGACAGCGTATTAAAGAAGCCCAAGATAGACAGAAGTCTTATGCCGACAAACGACGAACCAACTTGCAGTTTGAGTGTGAGGATAAAGTCTTTCTGAAGGTTTCTCCCTCTAAATGGATTACAAGATTTGGCGTAAAGGGTAAGCTTAGACCCCGTTTTATAGGACCCTATGAGATCCTAGAAAGGGTGGGCCCGGTAGCGTACAGGCTGGCGTTGCCGCCAAGCCTTGAGAATGTGCATAATGTGTTTCATGTGTCACTGTTGAGAAAATATGTTTATGATCCAAAACACGTGATCCAAAGGGACGACGTTATCCTAAGCCCAGATATGAGCTATGAAGAGAGACCCGAATCTATTCTAGATCGGAAGGTTCAAGTACTAAGGAATAAGTCGATACCCTTAGTAAAAGTCCTTTGGAAGCACCATGATCAAGAAGAGGCGACATGGGAACTCGAGTCTAGCATGAAGGAGAAATACCCAGAATTATTTCCTGAGGTACAAATTTCGGGACGAAATTTATTTTAAGGGGGATAGTATGTCATATCCCAGTTTTTAATCACTGATTAAAGACTTAATAATTAGGGTTCGGCATCCATTAATAATAAAACTGATTTAATTGTTATATATGTGTTTTGATGTGCTAAATTCTTATTATTATTATTTGAATCCGTTTGAATTTTAAAGGATCTTTATAAATATGGTGCACAAGTTTAATTAGTGGTTTGAGCATATTTATATGAGCCTTATGGATTTTTTTTAGTGGGCATGAAGCCATGAAATTTCCTTTAAATGGGATATTAAATTTTATAAAGTGTTTTACTTCAATGATTATACTGTAAGGATTTCATAAATAATCTTTTAATTGATTAGAGTCAAGAGCTCTATTTAAATTTAATTCATCTTAACCGTAGCCTACTTCCCCACCATTACATTTTTTTTCTTTCTTTTTCCCCACCACTACACCTACTCTTCCACTTCACTACCAACTTTCACCACCAACTCTCCTTTATGCAGACAATCAAATCCTCATAATCTTAGCAAATCTTATCATCAATCCTCTGCCATTTCAATTAGACAAAAGCCAAGTTTTAAAAGCTAAGTTTCCTTCTATTAGTTCATCCGCTCTTTCCTTCTCTTTTCAACACACCCAACAAAGTTTAAAGTGCAGAGGTAAGTGTTCCAACCAATTCTCTTCTTCTTCCTTGGGGATACAACCCTCCATTTTAACTATGTTTATGTTTCCAAATTCCAGTAATCAAGCAGATTCAGATCCAAATTCATTGTTAAATTGTTGATTCGCAGATCAAACTTTGTGAGTTCAGAAAATTATCAAGGTTACTTCCTACTTCCTCCATACATTCATTTGTTAAATTTCAAAACCATGATTCAAATGAAAACAGCAGCGAACACACGCATCCATTACCATTTCTTTTAGACTATTATTGCTTCAATTGCATCAGCTTATCACCATCAGAGAACCACCAACAGTAGAATACACACGCACACATTTTACTATATTCTTTAATCTATTAGAAGTACAGATCAATTTTTGTAAATAGAAATGAATGAAAATGAACAGAATTGAAACCCTAAGTGCTCTATGTGTGTTTTGTGCGTGTGACTGGAATTTGGGGGGGATGAGTTTCCTGTCCTTGTGTATCCGAGTCAAGGGAGGGAGTGAGACAGCCCGGTGGTTCACGACTCCGGCGACGGCACGGCGGCAAAGCCGCCGCCTTTTCCTTGTCCTGCCAAAACGGGAGAGAAGAGGGTAGAGAGAGAGATGGTTAGGGCTTCTATGTAAAAAAAAAAAGAGAGAGATAAAGGAGAGAGAACTTATCTTTCCGGAGGCGGTGGCGATACGACGACGGGAGCGGCGACGCTCGGCTCTTCCCCGTGAGTCCGGCGGTGGTTGTGGGCGGCGAAGATGGATGCGACGGTGGGGGTAGCCTCTGCTGCCCTATTCCGAGCAAGGAGCCGTGGCTCTGTTTTTCCGGCGAGATAGAGAGAGAAGAGGAGAGACCGAGAGTGTAACACCCCGTACTTTTCCTCATGTTGTGAGATAGTGTCTTAACACTATTGAGAATACTGAGATGTCAAAATACGAGACTACTTTTTTTATGAGTAGATAAGACAGTTGTCTTTTAAATAGAGATACGAGTGAATAAACCGATGATGGAATTAGAGTGATGAGATTTGAGAAATGAGTTGAGATAGAGATGCTGATTGAATTGAGCTGAGATTTTATTTTATTTCCAACTACCGGGAATAGAGTTACCGGATACTGAATTATTAGAGATTGACTGTCCTATTAAGAAAAATAGGAATACTGAGTTGGATATAGAGCCGAGGAAGAAAGAGTGAGAACCTCGATGAAAATAGTCGGTTAGAGAGAGACGTTTAGTCTGTTTGTGTTTGCCGACTGCTTTGATGTGATGTTATGTGAATTTACGTGACTGAGTGATTATGTGATTTTGTGACGTGTGTCATTATGACCAAGTGATTATGATTTTTATTTGAGACCTTAGCATTTGGAATTTCGTTTAAGTTTCCAAAGCAAGTATGATTTATTTTTATCAAGAAATCGAATGATGCCGGTTTATGAAAAATTTTTCGAGCATAATATTTTTTAAATTATTTTCCTTCCTACGAAGAGGAATATTATATATATGTGAGTGCACTAATATGAGTGCTATAATTATTATTTTGGTCACATGAATATTTATGATGTGGTATTTTATTAATGAGTGACATTACCATAGTTTGTGATTTTATTTGATCACCTTTCACACACTTTATTTAATTACCCATACCATATGTTATATGCCTAAATTTTGCTAAGTATAGAATTGAGAGAGTAGAGAGTTGAGAGTACATTAGAGAGAGTGTAGAGATTAGTGAGAGGAAAGTGTAGAGATTTGAGAGAGAAAGAAGAGATTAGAGTGAGAAGATGCATTAATTAGCAATATTCCCTAAGATTGTGAAATCTCCTTTAAAGATCCACAAGATCAAATACAATCTTGCAAGCTAAATTCTTCTCTCTCCCTCACATGGAATTTTCGAAAATCATCTCTCTCTCTCTCCCAAAATTTTCGACCAACACAAACATACACTCATCTTCTCCATTACTCAACTCCACCATTTTCCTCCATTAATGGGAACCTTCGAAGCTTCCTAAAATTTTACCAAACACTTCAAACCACTCTAATATCCTTCATAAACATATTCTATCCACTTTTAAACAAGAAAATCCTTGAAGAAGAAGCTCCAAAGTAGAGTGAGAAAGTTTGAGTTTTGGTGAAGAACTTGAGTAAGTAATCTCCATATTTATAGATTAGACTTGTATGAGTGTGTATATGAGTTTATTTGAAGGATTGGAGCAAGAAATCACCCCCTCCCTTTTTCCTTCAAATTTTCGAAAAATGGGTATCTTACCCTTCAAAAATTTTTCTTCTTCTTTCCTTGAATTGAGGTGAGAAAAATGATCTATGTGATGTTTGGTGGTGATTAGCATGTGTTTTGAAAAGCTATGCTTTGTGATGTAAAAATTTGGTTGAGTTAGTTTACCCCAAATTGGGAATTTTTGAGTTGATGATCAAGGTGATGAATTGATGATGAAAATGAGTCTATGAGGTGTATATGGTGATGATTGATGGAGTAATTTGAGTATATGATGTCAATTGGAGTTTTGATGTGAGTTAGTTTACTAGAATTAGGGATATGTGTATATATGCCCTTATTTGTGAATTGATGGTTTTGATGTGAGTTTAAATGACTAAAATTGATAGATATATGATGAGATTAAAGATCCATGTGAGTTTATAAAATTTCTTAGAGTTTAGTTTAATAAAAATTAGGATCTTCTTGTCTATGTGTCTATTAAGTGATTTAACTTAAGATATGTGTAATTGAGCATGATAGTAGTGTTTTAATATGTTTGATTAAGTCTAATGTAAGCTAAGTAAAATTTGGACTTAGTTTAGTTTGAAGGAGTTTTTGAGTTCTCATATGATGTGGGGTTAACGAATGATAAAATGAGGTCAAATTGATTTATGATCATTTTGTGAAGTTGTCATGCTTTTGTTGAGAATTTTATGATGATATATGAGTTTTTCACTAGAGTTAGTTTACATGATAAAAAGGGAAATATATGTGTAAAATGAGTTACATGATGTATGAGGTCAATAATGAATGATTGAGAAATTTTGAGCATGAGATTGAAAAGAGAATTTGATTGATACGTTGTAGAAACGTTTTCCTTGGGATTTGAGTGGATGATGAAAGAAAAGAGTCAAGATTGAGTATTATGAGTATTTTGATGTATTTGAATGTTTTTAAGTGCTTTAAGTGCTTAAAATGAGTTTTGATGTGGTTGCTTTGTATAAATGTTAATTTGAGCATTTAAGAGTTGGGAATGAATTTTTGGTGATTTTTCGTAGGCTACTGACCTACTGTGATCGACGGTTTGTCGATATCAAAAAGCTTTGAAAATTTTACATAATGTCCCTACATGAGTCTTGAGCACCTCTGTAAAATTTCAAGTCATTTGGACTTGATTTACTATTTTTATAAAATACAAAACCAAATCTGCACATTTCTGCCGGGAATTTCAGAGAACAGGGGACAAAGTCATTCATTTCAGTGACTTCCTGTGTGAATTAGATTTCCAAATTTTTATGGTATCAACCTTACTGTATGGGCTAGATATCCACCAAATTTGAGCTCAATTGGACAACATTTACTATTTTAAAAAAATCAATGTTTCCGATTGCTCAAAACTGCCGAATATGGTAGACCTTGGTAAAAACGCCATATCTCCCAAACCACTTGTAGTTTCTGACTCTACTTTTTTTTAAATGAAACTAGACTCAAATACCTTTCTTTTGGTATGAGTCTGGAGTCCAGGGGATGTCGGAGTCAGAACTTGTTAAAGTTTGAAGTCGAGTCTGTGTAAAAACAGAACATGTCTTGATGACGTTTGATGGTATTTTCTTATGTGCCTTATGTGATTGTGTTGCCTAAGTGTTTGAATGATATTAGACGAGCCTTATATGAGTGATAAATCGAGACTTAGAACCATGATTTTCTTGAAACCTATCCTTGGACTTAAGGTTTTGAAATGAGTAAAGAGTTTATGTAGAGTTGATTAAGAGATAGAATATAATATAGAGCATGAGTTGAGGCATGAGTTTTTGTCGTTGAGTTTCTAATCGGGATTCATTTTATGACATGAACCTTCGATGATGACGATGATCCCTGAAGACACGAGCAGAGCAAGGAAGTAAGTAACTCCACTTTGACGGGAGTTTTTGAGTAAGGTCTTCAGGTGGGCAATATTTTGAGTATAAATATATTATCCGAGTTTTCTAAAATGATTTGATGATATAATGATGTTATGAGATTAACAAATGTTTTGAGATAAATGATATTTGAGAACTGTTTGACTTGCCAATTTTTGATGTTGAGCTTGTGTGTTACCCTCTACTGATGAGACGAATTCGGTCCTGCCACAAGCGGGATTTTGTGCACAGAGGTGACTGTGAGCCGTCTTCGGGTCGGCCGGTCACGGTACTTGAGAGGGAGGCCTACTTCTCAGTACCTTTGATGATGAGTAGTGGAAGTGGTACATACATGATGAATGTTTAAACTGCGCAGTTACTTATTTATGATGTTGATTATGAAAACTGCATGCACAGATTCATTGATACTAACTTATTTCTGTGTATTGCTGAGATGTGGCAAGCTTCAAACTTATAGCTCTAAGAGCGCCTTTCTTGTTTTTCGGCGTTTGCCCACTGAGTATTATATACTCACGCCCTGCATGTATTTCTAAATGTGCAGGCTAAGCGAGGAGTGAGATTGGTCTGGTGCTGGTGGGGAATCGTTAGATGACGTATTTACTTTATCGTATTTCCTTTTTATCGATAAAGTCTTGATGTGAAGTTACTTTGAATATGAATCAAGTAATATACTCACGGTTATGTGTCTCCATACATGTAACTGGTTCGCCTTTTGCTGCGACACTCTGCATTTTATGTTTCCTTATGAAAAATAAGCTATACCTGTTTTGTTTTTGTTCGTGAAATTCCTGATAATTAAAAGGTTACAACGACGTTGACGATTTTACCCTTGAGTTCAATTAATAATATTTTCCTTAGCATGCTTTGATGTGAGCTTCCGCTTGATGTTCGACCTATTCTTCTTATCTTTTATTCTTTAAAAATAGTCGTATCGATACTCGTACCCCACTATCACTAGTGTCGGGATTTCGGGCTGCGACAGGGTGGTATCAGAGCAGGTCGTCTGCTCTGAGTCTATTGCTTGACTGAGTTGAACCTTTGATTACTGGTATCTTTTTAACTTGAGTACTAGTCTAATTTGAATTCTTAGGCTAGTTTGAGAGAGTCAGTTTGAAACGAAACCCCAGCACCCCATCTCCTCCGGCTTAACGAGGTAAGAGGTTGATGTTGTTTCTTATTGCTTTTCTGTTAAAAGCTGAGTTTGGGTTACTAATGAGTTATGAATTGTTTTGATGACGGAATTATTTGAGATGATGGAATCTGATATGAGGCAGTTGATGTGGAATATGAGGAGGAATGTTGAGGCTAGTATAGCCGATGCCCCACCGTACCAAACGAGGACGAGTATGTTGTTGATTGAGATGTACCAAGTAAGTTTCGTCATCCATTTTCTAATGGATATGATGTTTTATATTACAGGATGCCGAGTCATATCGAGACAGCGATGCAGCGATGGTTCAGGGAGTATACCCCGGACGAGGATGACACCTTGGGTGAACTTCTGGCACACTATCACCGACGATGGAGGAGGGCTATTCCCTATGGGATCGATGGCGCGGAGGCCATTACGCTTTTGATTCCACTACTGCCACCTTTGTGGCGAGACTGGGCGACATCTTTAGTGCCCCAGTACGTAGATACTACCTGGTTGGAGGGCATCAGGTACGGAGACCTTAGTGGCTTCATCGCGACGCTGAGCCACCGTTATTTTGCTCATGGCGATCCGCCTTCACCGCCGTATAGAGAGCTTGAGGGACCTGCCCAGGGAAGGGAGCTAGTTGTTGTGCCTCCAACTCTCGAGGAGCCGATTCTGATGGCACCTCTACCCCCAGCTGATCCGATTCCAGTTTCTCTCGAGTCTGATGATCCAGAGCCGATGATCTTCGAGCCGTACTCACCTGGGATTGAGCGTGATCCGTTTGCGTTTGTATCACTTATTCCTTCTCCCAGTGCTGATTTCCCGCCTTGGGATTTGACACCGGCGACGACACCGTTGCCATTGCCACCTGTTGAGTCGACACAGCCGATTGATTCTACTGAGTCTGAGACGCAGCATGTTCCTTCCGATCCATATCCGAGGGTTGCCCCGCTGCCTGAGCTTGGCACTTTGGCCTTCCAGACGTACATGCACCCGATTCTATATTCACCGTACCGAGACGCTCAGGAGGGAGGATCTCGGCCGGCACGCTCCGATAGTGATGAGGAGGACCCCGATGAGGAGACTCCAGAGATGACGGTCGGCTATGGTTGGACTCAGCCACTGCAGCGTCAGACTACGGCCGATGGAGTTGATACGTGGATACCTATTCCTGAGACACCTGTCTATACTCCGATAGTGGATGAGTCAGATTATGACAGCCCGTATTGATTGAGGCGACGAGCTGGATCTCGAGAGATGATGCCTAGTGATTACGTATGTCTTGTAGACGCGTATATATGTATAGGTGCATAGTTGTTATATATATATATAGGTAGAGAAGCATAGTATAGTGTGTATGTGTGTATAGCCTAGATCTATATATGCTTAGTATGTATGATGCTTGTATAGCCAGAGCATCATTTTGGAGTTAGGACTTTTGTGCATAAGACTTCACTTTTGTAAAAGACCTCGATAGAGAGGCAATTTTCCATATATATATATACAAGAGATGTTTATGATTAGTGAGTTTCACTATCTTTAGCAGAGCTTTGAGAATGATGATGATGCTGATGCATGATGAAAAATGAGAAATAGAGATTGATGAGAATTTCGAACGATGATAGACGAGAAATAGACTGGATGAGAGTTTTGAGAACTTTGAGATCACAAATGAGATATAGAAGTGAAATGAGAAACGAGGATTTGTATTTTGTAAAGACAAACGGTTAGTTTAGAGATCGATAGTTATATAACTCTTTTTCCTTTTGTAGTATACCTCCGAAAAGAAGAGGGAACCAAGCATAAACCGAGAAGAAGATGAAGAAGATGAAGAAAAAGAACAGAGAAACCAACCGTTGAGATAATACGACGAGAGTTAGAGTTTTCATCGCGATTTAGGGACACGACCCTAATAGGACGAACGTGTTATGGAGACTTCATGGAATGCATAGATACTATTGACCAATAGTACTTTGAAATAGAGGTACTTTCACCGGGACCGCGCGTTTCATCGCTAGAGTAGTCGTGAGAGTAGACTTATTGAGTCCCTATCCCGCTTGGTCGTATTTAAATTTTTCTGCATCCATTTGAACTCCAACAGGAGATGAACTATTTCCTATTGAGAAAATTTTTCCAGATCCACTGTGTTTGAGCCCGAGCCATTTGTGTTGGAAATCCTTGCCCCTTGCTTTAACAGTGGACAATTTATTCATTTTCCACTTAATGGATTGTTTCTACCTCCAGTATTGATTTATTTCTATCATATCATATCTCAGTTTTTGTTCTAGATTTTGTTCTAGCTTTTGATCTTACCTTAATTGTAACTTCTTCATTATCCTTGAAATAGCACTGGCTATTATGGAATCATTCCATTACTTGAACTCGTCTTGTTCAAAATCAAGCATTTTTATTCATCACATCCTATTTCCTACCACATCCGACAAGAGCTAGGAATGTCTAGGTAACTAGGATGGTATAACAATAAGAGTGTTTGGAAGAAACACGATATATGGGAGCAGCCATAGAATATAATAATTACGGGACGAGCACAACTTTTCGATTATGGATTTTCTTATATTAGCCAAGTATGCAACAAGCTAACAAATTCGAGGACGAGAAGAAGTGATGCTAAGCCAGAATAGGCAATAGCAGGTTCAAGAAGATCGAGATGATGGGTTAGAGCAGATAATGTTTTCCACGATAGTAGACTGAGATGACGACTAGTACAGATGTAGCATCGTCGAAGTATTAGGGGATGTTTATTTTCGTTACGCCCCGCAATTAGTAAGAGTTCTCGAAAGAGAAAATTTTCTTATATGTCTATATGACGATGACCAGAGAGTCTCTATGCTTGAGTAGAATTTTGAGCTGATGTTGTATTGATAGACATGAAATATGTCTTTGACGATGAGTTATGAGAATTGAGAAAATAGTATGATGTTGAGTAAGAGTCTTATGATTCGTGAGTTATGAGAATTAGTTCTAAGGTTGATACATGTTCCCTTAGACTTTTACCGAGAAAGAGAAAACCGACCGAAGCAAGAAATATAGTTGATGATATGAGATAAGGTAATAAAACCGTAGCTGAATACGAACGTCAGTTTCGCGACTTGGTTCGGTATGCCACTTGTCGAGAAGAGTTGAACGAGAAAATGTTCGATCAGGCTTGAGACAAGAAGTACGAGACGATTTAACGAGTCAGAATGCGGTTATGAGTACTGAAGCATTAAATAGAGCATTTGATATAGAATTGGCAATTCAGCCAGAGAACGTGATTTGAGCTTCAGCACCCAAACGAGTTAGAGCACTCAGACGTGCAATCCATCCTTTCCTGGATGCGGGCAAGAAGAAAAGAGAAAATGGGACGACCGAAGTCAATACCCCAAGAAGCCGTGGCAGAGTCATGATGCGCCACCACAATATCAGAACCGAGACGAACGGCTTTTAATTGGCCCAGCTGCCCCAGCAGCAGTTTTTTTTAAGGACCGCGAGGGTTATCGCTTTGTCGAAGAGCAATAAATTACATCTGAGAGAATGCATGATGAGAAAGAATAAGCATTATACCTGCGGAAGGATCGCGCACTACTCGAACCAGTGTCCGAATCGTCAGCAAAGTGGAAGCGAAAGACGACCGATTCAGTTTCGACCGCAACTCAAAGCAATGGAGGGAATCTACCGCTATTTCCACCACAGCGACAACAGCCAGCCTATCGACCGCGTCAGTCAGGAAGGCAACTACCAGCCCCGCAGGCGAATCGACTGCATCGTCGTGGGCGTATCAACCGCATCGCCAGAAACTGTTCGCGCTTAAGTAGGAAGCACCGGACAAGAATAGAGGAAATTCGTTAGATATAGGCGAGTTGAAAGATGTGCCCATAGTATGTTTGTTCGACACTGAACATAGAGCTTGCTTCACAACCTCTAAAGAGTAGCCATACCCATAGACAGAATTACTACGGTTTCATCCGTATGCCCTAACTTAGAATTTAAGTTAGAATCGATTAAGCTCGAGATTAGAAATCTGAGACTGATGCATATGTGGTACTTGGATATAAATGTGAAGAATGGACTGGTTAGAGAAAAATCGTGCGAAGAAACAATGCACGGAGAGACGAATATATTTTCAGCCTTTTGGCCGAGAACCAATTTCCTTCATTGGTATTGAGAGAAAATGGAAGAAGACGCTGATCATCTCGGCGCTGCAAGCAAGAGATCACTTGCGAAGAAAAGATACAACCGCGTATGTTGTATATTTTGAACCAGAGAGATGAATTCGAGGCAAACGTTGATGACGTACCAGATGTGCGAGAGTATAAAGACGTTTTCCTGAGACTTTACCGGGTTTTCCCCAGATCGACAGCTTGAGTTTACGATCGAGTTAGAACCTAGCGCCGTACCGACGTCAAAAGCGCCGTACAGAATGACCCCCACAGAGTTGCAAGAGTTAAAGCTGCAACTATAAGAACTTCTAGATATGGGTTTCTTTTCGACCCAGTGTTTCCCCATGGGGAGCACCAGTTCTTTTTGTTAAAAAGAAGGATGGAAACTTGAGGCTGTGTATCGATTATCGAGGGCTGAATAAAGTAACGTTGAAGAATCAATATCCGTTACCCCGGATCGATGATCTGTTCGATCAACCACGAGGAGCAAGCACCTTTTTACAGATTGACTTGAGGATGGGATACTATCAGCTGAAATTACGATCGGAAGATATTTCCGAAGACGGCATCGCGTGTGCAATATGGCATTACTATAAACTCAAAGATGTTTGGAAGATATGTCCTTCGGTTTGACGAACGTCCCGACAGTATTCTTGGATAACATGAACCGCGTTTTTCGCGAATACCTAGACAAGTTCGTGTTAGTCTTCATAGACGATATCCTGATTTACTCGAAGAGTAAACGAGAACACGAAGAGCATTTGAGGATCGTATTGGAAAGATTACGAGCTAAAAAGATTTATGCGAAGTTTAGCAAATGTGAGTTGAAAAGTTTTATACGAGTCTTGGCTGAAGAAGTCAATTTTCTCGGCCATATTGTTTCTGCGAGAGGAATTGAAGTAGACCCAGCAAAAGTTCAAGCGGTACAGGAGCGGAGATCGCCAACCACACCGCACGAGATTCACAGTTTTCTGAGATTAGCAGGGTATTATCGACGTTTTATTGAGGGCTTTTCAGAAATCGCTAAGCCATTGACGCACCTGCTAAAGAAAGAAGTCAAGTCCGTCAGACGGACGAATGTGAGAGAAGTTTTCAAGAGCTGAAAAAGAGGCTCACTATAGCCCCAGTGTTAGCTATTCCAGAAGGGGATCAAGAGTATGCAGTTTATATTGATGCATCGAGAAATGGTCCAAGATGTGTACTGATGCAAGAGTGAAAAGTTATAGCGTATGCTTCGCAACAACTGAGATCACACGAGATGAGTTATCCGACGCATGATTTAGAATTAGCAGCCGTAGTGCATGCTTTGAAGATCTGGAGACACCATTCCTATGGAGCACGGTGTGAGATATACACCGATCATGAGAGTCTCAAATATTTCTTTGAGCAAAAAGATCTGAACATACGACGAAGAAGATGGCTAGAGTTGATGAAGGACTACGATTGTGGAATAAATTATCACCCTGGGAAGGCTAACGTAGTAATTAACGCGTTGAGCAGAAAGAATCAGGGAGAGTTAGGATTTCTCCTTACTCGAGAAGAGAACCTAATCGAGGAATTCGAGAAGATGAATTTAGAGGTAGTAATACCACCACAAACGACAGAAATAATAATTTCTGCGCTGAACGTTACCCCTGACCTACGATTGAGACTGGTCACAGCATAGAGAGTGGATGAGAAGATAGAAAGATTGCGAATAAAGTTTCGAACCGAAAAAGTAGAGAATTATGAAGAGATGTCAGATAATGCCTTTTTGTTTAAAAAGAGAGTGTGTATACCCGATAAAGAAGAGTTGAGGAATGAGATTATGAGCGAAGCTCATGACACCCTTTACACCACACATGTGGGTAGTATAAAGATATGCCAAGACTGAAACGACGCTTTGATAGGAGAATAAGAAGCGAGAGATGGCATCATTCGTAGAAGGATGTTTAACGTGTTAACATGTGAAGGCGCCACTTTGGCAACCTTATACAATTATACCTATTAGAGACTTCCACAATAGAAGTGAGACCACTTAGCCATGAATTATGGCATCGATTAGCAAAATCGAGAAAAGAAAACTCAACAATTGAGTATTTGTGAATAGATTCTGTTGATGATAGAAACGATGATTATGTGAGTTTTTCCCTATCTCGGGGAGCATGTTATTTTCGAGTTAACAAGAACTCAAACCGAGATATATAGGACCTTATGATATGTATTAGAGTAAATAGGCCATGTAGCCTATAAACTAGCGTTGCCTCTGAGCTTCGCGAACGTCCATGACGTTTTCCATGTTTCTCAACTGAGAAAGTACGTGTCCCTCGAACCAGATTTGAGCTATGAAGAGAGACCTGATGCTATTCTGAACGGAAGATCCAACAATTGAGGAACAAGACGATTCCTTGGTAAAAATCCAATGGAGACATCACGGTCAAGAAAGAATCAACATGGGAACTTGAAGAGAAGATGAAAGAGAAGTATCCAGAGCTTTTTCCTGAAGAAGAATAACTCAAATTTCGGGACGAAATTTTTTTTAAGGGGGGTAGGATGTAACACCCCGTACTTTTCCTCATGTTGTGAGATAGTGTCTTAACACTATTGAGAATACTGAGATGTCAAAATACGAGACTACTTTTTTTATGAGTAGATAAGACAGTTGTCTTTTAAATAGAGATACGAGTGAATAAACCGATGATGGAATTAGAGTGATGAGATTTGAGAAATGAGTTGAGATAGAGATGCTGATTGAATTGAGCTGAGATTTTATTTTATTTCCAACTACCGGGAATAGAGTTACCGGATACTGAATTATTAGAGATTGACTGTCCTATTAAGAAAAATAGGAATACTGAGTTGGATATAGAGCCGAGGAAGAAAGAGTGAGAACCTCGATGAAAATAGTCGGTTAGAGAGAGACGTTTAGTCTGTTTGTGTTTGCCGACTGCTTTGATGTGATGTTATGTGAATTTACGTGACTGAGTGATTATGTGATTTTGTGACGTGTGTCATTATGACCAAGTGATTATGATTTTTATTTGAGACCTTAGCATTTGGAATTTCGTTTAAGTTTCCAAAGCAAGTATGATTTATTTTTATCAAGAAATCGAATGATGCCGGTTTATGAAAAATTTTTCGAGCATAATATTTTTTAAATTATTTTCCTTCCTACGAAGAGGAATATTATATATATGTGAGTGCACTAATATGAGTGCTATAATTATTATTTTGGTCACATGAATATTTATGATGTGGTATTTTATTAATGAGTGACATTACCATAGTTTGTGATTTTATTTGATCACCTTTCACACACTTTATTTAATTACCCATACCATATGTTATATGCCTAAATTTTGCTAAGTATAGAATTGAGAGAGTAGAGAGTTGAGAGTACATTAGAGAGAGTGTAGAGATTAGTGAGAGGAAAGTGTAGAGATTTGAGAGAGAAAGAAGAGATTAGAGTGAGAAGATGCATTAATTAGCAATATTCCCTAAGATTGTGAAATCTCCTTTAAAGATCCACAAGATCAAATACAATCTTGCAAGCTAAATTCTTCTCTCTCCCTCACATGGAATTTTCGAAAATCATCTCTCTCTCTCTCCCAAAATTTTCGACCAACACAAACATACACTCATCTTCTCCATTACTCAACTCCACCATTTTCCTCCATTAATGGGAACCTTCGAAGCTTCCTAAAATTTTACCAAACACTTCAAACCACTCTAATATCCTTCATAAACATATTCTATCCACTTTTAAACAAGAAAATCCTTGAAGAAGAAGCTCCAAAGTAGAGTGAGAAAGTTTGAGTTTTGGTGAAGAACTTGAGTAAGTAATCTCCATATTTATAGATTAGACTTGTATGAGTGTGTATATGAGTTTATTTGAAGGATTGGAGCAAGAAATCACCCCCTCCCTTTTTCCTTCAAATTTTCGAAAAATGGGTATCTTACCCTTCAAAAATTTTTCTTCTTCTTTCCTTGAATTGAGGTGAGAAAAATGATCTATGTGATGTTTGGTGGTGATTAGCATGTGTTTTGAAAAGCTATGCTTTGTGATGTAAAAATTTGGTTGAGTTAGTTTACCCCAAATTGGGAATTTTTGAGTTGATGATCAAGGTGATGAATTGATGATGAAAATGAGTCTATGAGGTGTATATGGTGATGATTGATGGAGTAATTTGAGTATATGATGTCAATTGGAGTTTTGATGTGAGTTAGTTTACTAGAATTAGGGATATGTGTATATATGCCCTTATTTGTGAATTGATGGTTTTGATGTGAGTTTAAATGACTAAAATTGATAGATATATGATGAGATTAAAGATCCATGTGAGTTTATAAAATTTCTTAGAGTTTAGTTTAATAAAAATTAGGATCTTCTTGTCTATGTGTCTATTAAGTGATTTAACTTAAGATATGTGTAATTGAGCATGATAGTAGTGTTTTAATATGTTTGATTAAGTCTAATGTAAGCTAAGTAAAATTTGGACTTAGTTTAGTTTGAAGGAGTTTTTGAGTTCTCATATGATGTGGGGTTAACGAATGATAAAATGAGGTCAAATTGATTTATGATCATTTTGTGAAGTTGTCATGCTTTTGTTGAGAATTTTATGATGATATATGAGTTTTTCACTAGAGTTAGTTTACATGATAAAAAGGGAAATATATGTGTAAAATGAGTTACATGATGTATGAGGTCAATAATGAATGATTGAGAAATTTTGAGCATGAGATTGAAAAGAGAATTTGATTGATACGTTGTAGAAACGTTTTCCTTGGGATTTGAGTGGATGATGAAAGAAAAGAGTCAAGATTGAGTATTATGAGTATTTTGATGTATTTGAATGTTTTTAAGTGCTTTAAGTGCTTAAAATGAGTTTTGATGTGGTTGCTTTGTATAAATGTTAATTTGAGCATTTAAGAGTTGGGAATGAATTTTTGGTGATTTTTCGTAGGCTACTGACCTACTGTGATCGACGGTTTGTCGATATCAAAAAGCTTTGAAAATTTTACATAATGTCCCTACATGAGTCTTGAGCACCTCTGTAAAATTTCAAGTCATTTGGACTTGATTTACTATTTTTATAAAATACAAAACCAAATCTGCACATTTCTGCCGGGAATTTCAGAGAACAGGGGACAAAGTCATTCATTTCAGTGACTTCCTGTGTGAATTAGATTTCCAAATTTTTATGGTATCAACCTTACTGTATGGGCTAGATATCCACCAAATTTGAGCTCAATTGGACAACATTTACTATTTTAAAAAAATCAATGTTTCCGATTGCTCAAAACTGCCGAATATGGTAGACCTTGGTAAAAACGCCATATCTCCCAAACCACTTGTAGTTTCTGACTCTACTTTTTTTTAAATGAAACTAGACTCAAATACCTTTCTTTTGGTATGAGTCTGGAGTCCAGGGGATGTCGGAGTCAGAACTTGTTAAAGTTTGAAGTCGAGTCTGTGTAAAAACAGAACATGTCTTGATGACGTTTGATGGTATTTTCTTATGTGCCTTATGTGATTGTGTTGCCTAAGTGTTTGAATGATATTAGACGAGCCTTATATGAGTGATAAATCGAGACTTAGAACCATGATTTTCTTGAAACCTATCCTTGGACTTAAGGTTTTGAAATGAGTAAAGAGTTTATGTAGAGTTGATTAAGAGATAGAATATAATATAGAGCATGAGTTGAGGCATGAGTTTTTGTCGTTGAGTTTCTAATCGGGATTCATTTTATGACATGAACCTTCGATGATGACGATGATCCCTGAAGACACGAGCAGAGCAAGGAAGTAAGTAACTCCACTTTGACGGGAGTTTTTGAGTAAGGTCTTCAGGTGGGCAATATTTTGAGTATAAATATATTATCCGAGTTTTCTAAAATGATTTGATGATATAATGATGTTATGAGATTAACAAATGTTTTGAGATAAATGATATTTGAGAACTGTTTGACTTGCCAATTTTTGATGTTGAGCTTGTGTGTTACCCTCTACTGATGAGACGAATTCGGTCCTGCCACAAGCGGGATTTTGTGCACAGAGGTGACTGTGAGCCGTCTTCGGGTCGGCCGGTCACGGTACTTGAGAGGGAGGCCTACTTCTCAGTACCTTTGATGATGAGTAGTGGAAGTGGTACATACATGATGAATGTTTAAACTGCGCAGTTACTTATTTATGATGTTGATTATGAAAACTGCATGCACAGATTCATTGATACTAACTTATTTCTGTGTATTGCTGAGATGTGGCAAGCTTCAAACTTATAGCTCTAAGAGCGCCTTTCTTGTTTTTCGGCGTTTGCCCACTGAGTATTATATACTCACGCCCTGCATGTATTTCTAAATGTGCAGGCTAAGCGAGGAGTGAGATTGGTCTGGTGCTGGTGGGGAATCGTTAGATGACGTATTTACTTTATCGTATTTCCTTTTTATCGATAAAGTCTTGATGTGAAGTTACTTTGAATATGAATCAAGTAATATACTCACGGTTATGTGTCTCCATACATGTAACTGGTTCGCCTTTTGCTGCGACACTCTGCATTTTATGTTTCCTTATGAAAAATAAGCTATACCTGTTTTGTTTTTGTTCGTGAAATTCCTGATAATTAAAAGGTTACAACGACGTTGACGATTTTACCCTTGAGTTCAATTAATAATATTTTCCTTAGCATGCTTTGATGTGAGCTTCCGCTTGATGTTCGACCTATTCTTCTTATCTTTTATTCTTTAAAAATAGTCGTATCGATACTCGTACCCCACTATCACTAGTGTCGGGATTTCGGGCTGCGACAGAGAGTATGAGAGGGGGAGGGAAGATGCACGGCGAGGCGGCGCGCCGGAGGCGGCGCCGCACTCGACCGAACGGAGAGGGATGAGAAAGGGAGCCGAGAAGGAGAGGGAGAGCGAGAGAGGCGTGAGCTGCGTGTGTGTGTTGTGTGTGTGTGGGGTGGTATATGTATGTATGATTAGGGTTAGGCTTGGGCTCAAAGCCCTTCTTGCTAGCTTGGGCCGAAAATTTTAAATAAGGGAATGGGCCGATTTTTTTTATTTAATAAAATGTACTTGGCCCATTTTTATTTTAAATTATGTTGGGTATTTATTTAAATTGATTGAGGCTCATTTTAATTAAGTTTTGAACTGTTAATTGATTAATAAAGCCTACGAATTTTTGGCCTTATTTATTTTAAAATGTTTGAATTTTCACTAAATTAATTTAGTGAATTTAAATCTCTTGATTTAATTTTTAATATTTAAGGTTGGAACTATTTATTTTAAATGATGTCCGTTCTTTTATTTAATTTATTGTTGAACTTTAAAAAAAAAATTGGGATTAAACCCTCATTTTTATAATATTTCAAGGCTTTTCGAGTATGGATTTTTAAATGGTTAAAATGTTTTATTTCATCTCAATGGATTTTAAAATGTTTTATTATTTATAAATGAATAATGGAATATCTTATTTATTTACATGATAAAAAAAAATGTGGAATTGTGTTATAGAATGATTAAGTATATGATTTACTTTATCAAATGAGCTTGGGATTTAATTGAGATATTAAATTACTAAGCATGTGTTTATAAATGATTTATTTATTTAAGTGATGAAAATGTGCGAAGTATGAGAAAGCATGATTTATAATGATTAAATTTTCAGGGTGATAAAATATGGCTTGTTCCTAATTGATGGAGTATTTGACTAAATGACGGGTGTAGAGGGAGGTTATGGATTATGTACATGTTGATGTTCGAATAAATGGGTTCGAACCTATATGATAGTTACATGATAAGTGATTACATTTTATTGATTGAATGAAACGAGATTAATATGGATGCTGCTAGAACCCTAAAACATTAAAAGATACCTTAGGCACGTAGAATTAGACTTTGTCTTATGACAATTTCTTCACGAACTTATCGACTCTTCATCAATAAAGGTTCGGGCGACAGAAAGTGAAGCCGAAGAAGAAACGACTCCACGCCAGCTTTAAGAACAATTGAGGTGGGCATTATTTTATTATTACGTATATAGAGATCCCCTGCGTGACGTAGGCCTCATATGCGAATATATATGCATGATATGTTTTGACTATTTATTCAGTTCTTATGAAATGCTTATATGTTTAATGCCCTTTATGAAAATGAAAATGTTATGAAAATGAAATATTTATGAAATGATTGACTGCCAAAATGTTTATGTTTTTATATGTATCCTATCTGTGTTGGTTCGCCAACTTTAAAGGAAATCCAATTGGGATCCTATGCTAGACAAAGGTCGCTAGCTAGGGTTAACGTGTACACTCATGGAGACCGCGAGTCGCTTGCGACCGGTCTTGGCGTCCGTGGTAAGGAGGCCTCCTTCCCGGCGCGTGACAGAAAGGAACAGATATGGATCATATAGACTGAAAATGGGATGCATCCACCTTTATGAAAATGAACGAAATGTTTTAGTAAGCGCAGGTCATTTATGAAAACCCCTGTGTGTTACTGTTATGGCAGTTCAATTTATATATGTATGCATGTTGTATTTTCGGCTCATGTCACTGAGTATTTTTATACTCAGCCCTGCATGTATTTCTAAATGTGCAGGTTGAGCAGGCGATGGAATGGATCGGTGTTGAGCGGATTTCCCTTTTGATGTTTATGTAATGAAACCTTGAGTATGCATCTCCATATGCATAACTCACACGTTTTTCCGCTGCAAACACTCTGAATTTGTTATCGTATTGTGGAACTTATTACTCCTTCATTTTGTTTAACTTTCATTTGGGGTTTAGTCGTTATGGCTGGCTCATTTGTTAATTACTCAAGTGGTTATATATATATATATATACCACTAGTTTGTTGTTATTAATGTTGGTTATTTAGTAAATCCCTTTTAAATTTCCATTTCTTATTGTTCACCCAAGTCATAACCCCGGTTAACCCGTCATTGGGATAGTGGGCTGTGACATATTTGGTATAGCTGAGGATGTTCTTAGTCACATCATCAGGAATTGCGTTGACTCGCGACATCTTTTGCCTATGGGTTTTGACAGAGTTTCGAACTTTCCGACTCACTTATTCTATGCTGACGATATCCTTATCTTCTGTCGTGCTTCTGTCAGAAATCCTAAGAAGATTAAACACATTTTGGACTTCTATGGGGAGCTTTCAGGTCAGATTTGTAGTCAAGCGAAGTCCAAAATATTCTTTGGTCGCGGAGTTTCGTATGCTATGACGCAGGGGATTAATAGGATTCTGCGTTTCACTCAGGGGTCTCTCCCGACTACGTACTTGGGCGTTCCCCTCTTCATCGGGCGACCGCGTGCTTCTTATTTCATGAGCATCAAAGATAGGATTGTGCAGAAATTTTCTAAATGGAAGGGGTTACAGTTATCTATGGCTGGACGTCTCTGTCTAGTTAATTCGGTTATTAAGAGCTCTATTGTTCATTCGATGATGGTCTTTCGCTAGCCAAAATCGTTGCTCCATGATTTGGATAAAAGTTTCTGAAATTTTGTGTGGTCGGGTTCTATTGATAAAAGTCCAACGTGTGCTGTGAGCTGGGGCAGGTGTTGTGCTCCAAAGGATGAAGGAGGCCTCGGCATTCGGTCGTTTTCTATTATGAATCGCTGCTATATGATGAAAATGGCTTGGAAGTTGATAAAAGGCGAGGATTTTGTTTTCAGAATTCTCCGATCTCGCTATTTGGATAATTTTGGCTTGGCGAAGGCTTCGGTGGTGGGATCGTCATTTTGGATGAGTGTTAAGCCGGAGATTGATGAATTAGTCGAGAGTTCTTATGCTCTGGTGAGGAAAGGGCTCGTTTCTGGACTAACGATTGGCTTAGTTATAAAATTTGTGATAAAATTGTCATTCCCTCTTTCATGCATGATTTTCTAAATCAATCGGTGGCGGATTATTTTATTGACGGTGTTTGGCACTTCTCGGCAAATTTTATCGAGCATTATCCTGATGTGGTGGTTGATATCATCACTTGCCCGATTGATAGTGAAGTTGATGCTCGGTTTTGGAAGCCGTCTCTTCATGGATATGTGACTGCAGCCTTTGCTTTTGCTCAAATTGGACATCGTTTCCCTAAAGTTAATTGGGGCTTTTGGATTTGGAGCAATTTTATTCCGGTGAGGCGTTCTATTACTTGTTGGCGCATTATTCATGGTCGCCTCCCAACGGTGGATAAGCTGGTCCGGAATGGCCTTATTACTCCTAATTGCTGTAGTTTATGTATGGCGGATGCGAAAAGCATAGATTATATTTTCTGGAGTTGTTCTCGTGTGACTCCGATTTGGATTGAGTTTCTCACGTGGTTTCAAATGCCGCATCTTATGGAATGCACGGACATTTATTCTTTCTTAGTGCAGACCTGGCAGGCCTCGTTTTGTTCGCTGATTCAGAATTTTTGGAAGTTGGGGATTATTAGTATGCTATGGTGTATTTGGTCGTTGCGCAACAAAGCTATCTTTGATGATCTTCCCTTTGATCAGCGACGTGTGTTAGCTTCTGTAAAGGCTACTTTTAAAGAGGTGGATGAGGCGTTCCCCATGCTTGGTCATACTTCTAACTTGTGGTCTGATTATATGATCACTCGCTCTATCGGAGTTTCGGTGTGTGCTGCTCCGCCTCCAGATTTTATTAGTGTCAACTAGTGGCCTCCTGCGGGGGATTGGATAAAAGTCAATATGGACGGGGCGGCGTCGGGCGCTCCTAGAATGATTGTAGCTGGGGGGTGTATCGGGATAATTTTTGTGTCGTTAGAGGGTGTTTTCACTTGAACGGTGGCAAGGCTTATGCCTTCGAGGCGGAACTTCTTGCGATTATAACAGTGATTGCTATTGCGCACTCGAGAGGGTGGCATAAACTTTGGTTGGAGGTGGATTCATTGTATGTGGTTAAGCTTTTGGAAGATTGTTCGATGGCTGTTCCGTGGAAATTTTATGCGTCTTGGAAGGCCACTTTGGCTAGACTTAGAGACATCACTTTTCGAGTTTCTCATATTTTTTGTGAGGGTAATGCCGTTGCTGATGCCATGGAAAATTTAGCTCAGCCGGAGGGCTGGTGGCCGTTTAGTATTGATGCTATTAGAAAGTTTGTGATTGCTGACATTGCAACGCATAGCTTTTCACGAAAGGTTCGGTAAGGTTGATGGTTACCGCGGGCATGTCTGTTGGTGCGCTGCTGCTGGCTTGGGATCGGTTGGCGCTTACTTGTGCTGCTAGGTCATTGTGCTTGCTGGTCTGGTGCTGCTGCTAGATTCGATGCGCTGCTGCTGGTCTGGTTTGCTGCTGCTAGCTTGCTGTCTGCTGCTGGCTTGCTGTTGCTGCTGCTTGCTGGCTTGCAGTTCTGGTTTGTTGCTGCTGGCTTGGTCTGATTTGGTGCTACCTTGGAAGGCAGCGCGTTTGCTGCTGTGGTTGGTGTTTTCCGTTTCTTGGCTGTTGTGGTTTTCGCTGGGTGGAGCCGGGGTAGCTTGGGGGTGATGGTAAGGCCGGAGCTCTCGAAGTTACCCCTTCCGCTCTCTTGGCGTTTGTTTTGTTCCTTTTACAAGTACTCTTTTTTCGCTTTGGGGTTTTTCCTTTCGGGGTTTTTTCTCAAAGCGGTTTTAACGAGGCTCGGCCCTTAGTTTGCTTCTCTGTGCTCTCAAGGGTGTTTCTGTCTTTGGTTTTCCTTTTCTTTAATAAACCTTTATTTCAATATTTCCTATGTCCCAACTTTTAGTACCCATTTGAGAATGGCACGAGGTTTAATAAAGTGGTTGGGTGTGTTGTGAGTGCAATAAGGATCACACCTTTTATGTGCATGTTAAATAATTAAAGTGGAGTAAGACTACCATTATCAGCAACCACTCCAACCACTCAACCATCTAACCTCTCTAATATTTAATTAATTTATCTATATTCCACATCACCAATATCCATCTCAACCCAACCACACACATTTTGAGAGATTTATCAATGACCACTCTAACCATCCAACCACAATATTTTATCAATGACATTTTGGCTTTTCCATTTCTTTTTGCTTTTGCTTTATCTCTACTGTTGGGTCCCTGAGGGTTGACTGAACAGGTGTATGGGGGAGGGGGGAATACACCTGAAGGCCATTTTTCGTTGATCGAAAACAAACAAACCAAACTTCAATTGAAATATGGTTGTAGACTGATACTGAAATAACTTCAGTAATTTTGATTTCAGTCAAGCACAGAGCTTTAACTGATATCCATGCAGGGCTTCAGTCTAGAGTTTGTAAAATAGAATAAAGTTACTAATCTTACTGACTATCAATTGATTGATCAGTTAGACTAATAACTCAGCAGCGAAAATTTAAACTTAATCCAGATAGCCTTTAGAAAGGTTTGACACTTAACAAAATCCTTAGTTACACTTTTCAGTTAAGCCAGTTCGGTTGAAAAACAAGTTTAACGCATATAAGGAATAACTGAAAGCAGATAAAGAACACAAGAATTTTTACGTGGTTCGGAAGCCAAAGTTCCTAATCTACGGTCAGACGATTAGTCTGACAATCACTCTAGGCTAATGCTTACGGGTGCACAGCAAACCTTACAGCTGAAAATCAAATTTTCAGTACCAACAAACTGGGTTGGATTTCTCGCTCACTCTTAGCACGCTAAAACACGCAAGTGCTTTTGCCAGCGCTTGGCTAAGATCTGTAGAGTCAGAACCCTGGTCTGAACTCCTCTCTACTCAAACACTCTTTTCGCTCGGTTGAAAAGGGATTTGAACTCTTCCAACTAAGATTACTGAGAACAGGCTCTCAAGTAATCAAAAACTTGGGCTTTGGGTAATACAAGGATTTGCCTAAGATGACAAGAGAATATAGATAATCAGTGAACTGATTTAGACTTTGGGGATTCTCTTCTTCGATTCAAACTTTTGAAGGCAGTTGAAAGCTGACTTGCAAATTTGGCAGAAGTTCAGCTTGTGTGTTTGAATCGGTGAAGATTGCAGTGTTCCTCGAGCTCTATTTATAGGCGAAGTCTTGAATAGATCCGCTGGAGAGAAAATCTTCAAGAGTTCGTCCGTTGTGAGAGTAACACTTTGAATTTGGTTGAGGTTACAATCTTCGAGGTTCCTGTTTTGGTGAAGGACGGCGTCTCAAAGGTACGGCAGGCAGGGGCGCCTTTGAAAAGCTTACACCAAATAGGAACTCTCTGCAGAGAAAGGACGATCTTCAAAATCTCTGCATTTAATGCGGCTGCAAGAGCATTTAATGTTGGTTTCAGCGTTTAATACATCAGTTAAACTGATAGATCGGTGAAAATCTCATCTAGTCAATACATCAGTATCTGACTTAGTCTTTTCGCAGCTATGTTTAGTTGAGGTCTTCAATCTTCAGTCTTCAGTCTTCAGCAGTCTAACTAGAAAACATGAACTCCAACACTTGAGTTCGAAAAGTTCTAGTCTATTACAATAAGACCTAGGTGTTTTGATATCATCAAAACTAGGGATAGGATATTTCATTAAGTTCCAACATCTACCAGCAGGACGACGGATTGTTGAAGTTTCACTTACAGGAGTTTCAGAGGTGGAGTTGTTTGGATTCTCATCTTCCTCGGTTGTTCTTGATTTTTTTGAACTGCCACAATCTTCTTCAACATCATCTTCATCATCAACTGCATGGGCACGCGTACGCTCACTGCCCAATTTCAATTCCCATTTTGGAAGATGATGCATGACTTTTTCAAAATCTCATGGTGCGTAAATTTAGTTTTTCCTTAAAAAATTTGTGTTTCCTTCTCAACATCTGCATTAGACATGCCGCTACTTTTTCGGGCATATGCTTCTGCATATGCACCCACCCACTTGGTTACATTCGCATTCAACCTCTTGCAACGATTTCTCAGTGACTCCATTGTTCTTTTCTCATCCATTAACTGCGAGTTGTCAGCTCGAGATTCTTCATACATTCCCAAATGAGTTTCATAAAGTGACATTATTTTGATTAGTGCCAACAATTACATTCGAGCTACAATTACACCAAGCATACATGAGTGCCGAATCTTCTTGATCATTCCAACCTTTCGGACCGCTGGAAGTGTTTGTGTTTGTGGGGTGGACATTTTCTTGAGTGAAATTTTCATGAGTGAGATCATATGGAAATTGGAGGTTTGAACCAAATCCAAAAACTTCGCTATCAATATTATCAAGATTATGATAATAATCTTGGGAGTTTGAGAAATTTTGAGAATTCTGAAGAAAAAAAAAATCTTGGATCTATTGCGAAAAATGGAAAAAATTTAGTGTATAAATATAACAAATGAGGTTTCTATTTATAGAGAAATTAAAATTATAAATTTTGTTATATATATATATATATATATATATATATATACAACATAAAATATGTAATAAATATTAAAATTTTATTTCAATATCTAAATTAAAAACATCCAACCAATAAAATAGTGACACATCATCAAAACTTTATCACAAAAGGTGAGGATACTACATGTCTCAATTGGGTTCACAGGAGACCGTGGTCGGTCGATAAGTGTTGCTTCAATCCCATTTTCTTTTTTTTAATTATATTTACGGATGTGGCAGGTCGACCAAGGGTGCTGAGGTTGCCGTTAATTCCAATTTAAGAGTCCCACCTATTTTTACTAAAAATAGAAATGAATACCAAAATATGGGACATACAACAAAGAAAATATAGATACTAAAAGTTGGGACGGAGGGAGAACTAATTATAGTATTTGAGTCTTAATGAGGGAGTTGAAAAGTGGAAAGTTTAATGTGGAAGATAGATTAATTTTAATTGAAGAGAATATCTTATATTATGAAATAAAATTAAAAAACCAAAATATTTTTTAACTTAGGGTAATTGGTGTAGAAATATATGACATTTACTCACTTTTTAGTATTTAATATGAATTTTAAATCCTAATTATAAATACATGAACTTAATTCATTTTTATAGTTAACATGAACTTTAAAATCTCGTTTAATACATTAACTTTAAACTTATTCAATTTTTGATTCATTTTTTATTTTTTATTTTCCAAATTAAAGCTGACTTAACAATTGATTAAGTTTAAAGTTTGTGTATTTATAACTATGTCTTAAAGTTCATGTTAGATATTAAAAATGAATAAAGTTCATGTATTTATAATTAGGATTTAAAATTTATATTAAATACCAAAAAATAAGTTCAATGTTTATGCACCAATTTTTTTTATCAACATGTTTATGCACCAATTGGTTATCCTTTATTTTAATATGGACGGAGTATGTCAAGGGTTTTTTAGATTCTTTTCTTCTTCTTTTTTTCTTTCAATAATAGCCGTATTTTAATAATAATATGGACGGAGTAGGTCCTCGTGTGAAATATGTATATGAGGTCACGACCTTCCTCCACGTCTTGATTTGTTTTCTTTTTCAATATGATCATATGTTTCTACATGACATTAAACTAAAATATAAAAATAAAGTCTAGTTTCATTGCATTTTAATTATTAGTATAGATTATCAGATCCAAAGCAAAGTAACCATCTCATTTTATTTTGTCGCTCTCTTTAGGCTTGCAGAATGTTTGTGTGAGTGTTACTCAAACTCCTCTGCTCTAAACACGAAAGAGACAAATAATAGATTGATTATTATAGTTGAAGTCATAACATGCTTATCTGAATTAAGTAATGCCGATTGCTGATATAAATACATATAACCTTTTAAGAGGAAAAATCTAATTATTTTGGGAGTTTTTTTTTTTTTTTAAGAATTATTGATTAGTCAACTTTCTAAAATTATTTATTTTATACATAGATGCATGGTCTTGTGAGTATATCGTGATGTGCATTACAGAAATAAATGAATTATGTTTAACCAATCCACATTCTACACAAAATATTGCTCCTAACCTCATTATCAAAATAAAATACTCCCTCCGTCCACGAAAGAACTTCCTATCTTTCCTTTTTGGGACGTCCACAAAAGAACTTCCTACATATTTTTGGACTATACCTCACCACTTATAATCCTCTTACTTTTCACTTTTCACAACTCTCAATATTAATTATAACACATTTTCACCACTCTCAATACACTCAATTACTTTTTATCCACTCTCAATACACTTAACAATATTTTTTCTTAAACCCGTGCCACTCCCTCCTAGGAAGTTCTTTCATGGACGGAGGGAGTAGTTGTTAAAATTTGGTATGAGAAAAAATAAAAAATAAAAAGAAGTAGCTATGTTTTTGGATCAACATAATATCTATTAGGATACTATTGAAAAGAAAAAAAATCAGAGATTAATGGGACATATAAAAATATTAGCTTAATTTGTGAACTTGATGTATCTTCAATTTCACCCATGAATGAGATGAGAATACAATATGAAATAATGCACGCAATCTACTTAATTAAGCATGTGGGATTGAGTGTACAATGTGACATTTTTGACTAAGCAATGCGGGTAATGACAACAAGAGATATTGCTCTCAGTTGATACCAAAGGTTATATCAATTTGTTTGTTTCTTCCCATAAAAAAATAATAATTTATATCTCTAATTTTGTTTCAGGTTTCACCTCAAACAATAAATCATATATATATATATATATAGTCAACTTACGTGACAGAAAAATTTGAAGAAAAGCAACATATATTAATCTCACTAGTAAACATGGGTGACGTGGTTATGTTAATTAATTATAGCCACATATATACTATACGTTATCAAATATAAGTAAAAGTAGATACTTTCAATCTCAATTCTGTAAGACAAAGTCGTGTTGTGTGACAAGTTTCATATCTAATGCTGAGAAACAAGTTCAATTAGGTTAGCAGTTGATTACTTCCATCACCAATATACCATAGTCTACAACTAATTTAACAAGGTATATGAACTCATCATTCACTATCTAAATAAACACAAAAACTTGGGTACACTCGGGTGTATCGTACAATTGGGTTGATCTGCATCTAAAATAGTGTTATTTATAAGGTTCGAATCAAAATACGAATTTGAATCAAGTTCAGGGTCTAAATGAGGGTGCAACTCGATTATATGGTACACTCGATTGTACCTAAGACCATCTCATCTAAAAAAAGAAAAAAACTTACTGTATTATTTAACATTTTTCCTTCCCTGCTTTTGCATATACGTACACGGCTAAAATATACTATATGTGATGAGCAATTGATATAGATCAAATATAGCATGTAGTGCACATTTGTACTCACACATTTGATTAGTCGATCTATCACCGAGACATAGTAGGAAGAAAGGCAAGATTTCAAAATTTACAGCGGTAAAAATAGTATTTTGAGTTCATGTGTGGTTAGATCATCAGTGTCGAAGTGTTAATATGCACTCTCTTTTAAGAGCAGGAAAAAATTTGTCTTCTTAAATTAAATTTTGTTAGAAAAAGAAAAAGGAACCTAAACCCTTGAAAGCACATGAAGCAGACTAAGGGTCGAGCCTCATTAAAACCTCTCTAAGAAAAACTCATAGGGAAAAATCGAAGAGTGGAAAAAGAGTGTTCGTCTAAAGAACCAAAAGGATAAAATGAAGGAAGCATCAGGAAAGTGGGAATACTTCGAAAGCTCCGACCTAACCATCGCCCCCAAGTACACCCGGCATTTTCCGAACCAAAAAGATAAAACCACAGAAAAAAGAAATAAAAAAACCAAGGACAAAGCAGCCGAGAAAAAACAAAAATGAGCTCCAAAAAGATCCAGCTGCCGAAAACCCAAAAAACAAACTCAAAAAACCTATTACACAAGACACCCTTCTGCCGAGAAACAATCCAAGTGTTCGACAAAAAGTTAAGCCCAAAAATGAGCAGAGCACAGCCCATCAACGACAAAAACTTGCCGGCTCCAAGAACTCTACGCCGATAAAAAAGAAAACGGATCCTTATCGCGGAGCAACCAATAAGGCCCGACCATTCCGACCCCAGTTTCGAGCGCACCCGAAAACTGTAAAAGAGCCGAAATGACGCCCCAAGCAACGACCACCTATCAACAAACACACCTAAACCAACGAACTTATTAGTAGGACCAAAAAAATGTTAAATATTTAAAAAATTAATTTATTTAAAAAAAATCAGTTCAAATTTAATAAGGATTTAATTAGTTTATTGTTTATATCCACTTTGTATTTTTTTTTGTAATTTTTTAATTATTGTAATTTATTTTTGTAGTTTTGTTGTACTTTTAAAATAATAAAAATTAAAAAGGCTATTAAAAAATTACGAAAAACTATAATATGAAGAAAATAATAAAACTAATTAAATTATTTTTTATTTTGAACGAAAAAAATTAAATAAATTTATTTCCTAAGTTTTTTGACAAACTTTGTTCGTCCAAATAGCATTATTGCTCTTTTAATAGTACTCCATTAATTATTGCCCATTGATAATTTGTGTTCCTTTCCCTTTTCCTTATCCCTATAAAGCGTTTAGGAAAACTACTCTCTGTTTTCGTGCTAATGATCAGCCATATACCATACAAATTACAATACAAGCATCTATATCTATATATCTATATATAAAAGTAAAATAAATTCTATCCTACGTGGCGGCATATAATCACTCTATTTCAATTTTTCTCAATTCTCATCCATTCTTATATTTTTCAATATCTCTAATCAATCTCCACCTCTAATCAAACTCCATCTATTACTATCTTTATAAAAATCAATAATATATAAATCTATAAAAATCAATCAATAGTATCACTTATACATAATCAGAACCGATCACCTACCCACCATGGGCAAGCATAACGTGCCCACCATTGATGTGGCAACTTTAATTAGGAAAGAGAATTAATAAATCTTACTCTAATTAAAATTATCTTACTATAATTACAATTGTCACATTATGATGGACACGTTATGCATGCCCACGGTGGGTAGGTGATCGTTTCTGTATACATAATATATGTAAGTTACTCCAACGAATATAACATCAAGTTGTACAATTAATAACAATATAATTCTCCGATGAATTTTACATTAATATGCAGAATATATACATCAACTTATTCCAACGAATTTTAGATTCATATGCAGATCATATACATCAAAATACTAATTAGTTAACATCTGAGTTTCAATTACATATCCCAAGTTTAATTATTTTTTTTCAATAATCATTCATTCTTTTATTTTTAAAAAAAATTTAATTAATTTTCAATAAAAATAATTTATGAATATGTCTAAGATTTATAGTTTATAGTTTTGATTTAGATATTACATTGTTCTAATGACTTTTTTTAACGGATTTGCAGTTCACAGTGATCAAATAATCGCATTGGTTGAAATTGAGAAGTTGTTTATTGCTAATTTCACCAGTTTAACCAATTTTCTTGGCATGTCGTTATCAAACGGAACTTTCATATCTGATTCAGACAATCTACTGATATTAGAAGAGATGTCTTACAACATAGAAGAAATGAAAGAAGGCAACGTTAAACTATATGTCTATATCCCTCTTTGACAGATGAGCAAAGAATGATATATGAAAAAACATGGAAGAAATGAAAGAAGACAACTTAAACTATATGTCTATATCCCTCTTTGACAGATGAACAAATAATGATTTATGAAAAAATAATGGCCGTGGTTGATAGTGGTGTAGGGAGGATTTTTCTTTCTATATGGATATAACATCATTATTGTTGTCGAGGGCAGTACTACACACTCTAAATTCGGTATACCATTAGATTGCCACAAAGTGTAATTTTTTTATAGCTATTAATTTTGAAAATTAAAAAATGCAACTTTAATTTATTTTGAGTTCGTCCTCCATTTTAGAAAATAGAAAAAAATATTAAAATATAAAAATTACTAATTGTCTTTATGTATGTATGTATATGGTCAGAAACATCTGAGTTTCAATTACATATCCCAAGTTTAATTTTTTTTTTCAATAATCATTCATTCTTTTTTTTTTTCAAAAATTTAATTAATTTTTACTAAAAATAATTTATGAATATGTCTACGATTTATAGTTTATAGTTTTGATTTGGATATTACATTGTTCTAATGAATTTTTATTTAACAGATTTGTAGTTCACAGATGATCAAATAAAAAACTTAGCATTGGTTGAAATTGAGAAGTTGATTCTAATTTCACCAGTTTAACCAATTTTCCTAGCATGTCGTTAGCAAACGAAACTGTAATATTTGATTAAGAGAATCTACTGATATTAGAAAAGATGTTTTACAATATGGAAGAAATGAAAAAAGACAACGTTAAACTATATGTCTATATCCCTCTTTGACAGATGAGCAAAGAATGATTTATGAAAAAATAATGATCGTGGTTGATAGTGGTGTAGGGAGGATTTTTCTTTCTATATGGATATGGTGGTATAGGAAAGACATATATTTGGAATACCTTATACTCGATCATATGTAGGAAGGGTAGTACTCCAGGTAGCTTCAAGTGGTATAGCATCAATAATGTTGTCTAGGGGCAGTAGTACACGCTCTAGATTCGGTATATCATTAGATTGCCACAAAGTGTAATTTTTTATAGCTATTAATTTTGAAAATTAAAAAAATGCAAGTTTATTTTGTTTTGAGTTCATCCTCCATTTTAGAAAATAGAAAAAAGTATTAAAATATAAAAATTACTAATTGTCTTTATGTATGTATGTATTTATGTGGTCAGAATGGTTGGTCTAATATATTTTTCTCATTAGCTAAAATTCGTTATTTTGCTATTTAAGGTTTGATTAATTGTCTTCTTATGTACAGAAAATGAATGAGTACACATTTGATAAAAGTACATTTTGATTTCAAATATACATATTACATATAATAATTTTCTCATAAGAAATAGGCAAATGCTTCTGGTTCGAATATAGAAGAAACCAAACAATTTACGGAATGGATACTTAAAATAGGTGACTGTACTGCCGGTCAAAATCTTGGTGATGGAGAATCTGTTGTGACATTATCAGAAGACATTCTTATACGTGATGCAACAAATCTTATTGCAGCTATAGTGGAAAACATATATCATGCATTTGACCTATAAATGTTTATGAATAAAGCTATCTTGGCTCCCACCAATGAGATGGTTGATACGATAAATGATGACGTCATGTCTTTAATGTCTATCAAAGAAAGGGTTTGCCTAAGTTAAAACAGCATTCGCAAATAAGATGGACAAGTGGACCTCGATGAACAGGTATTCTCGGATGAATATCTAAACACGATCAAGTGTTCACGATTGTCGACTCATGAAATTAAGAGGGATGCATAATCATGCTTTTTAGAATATTGATCCATCTAATGAGCTTTCCAATGACACTAGGCTAATAGTAACTAAACTTGGGGAACGTGTAATTGAAGGCAAATTCATTTCAGGAAAAAATGCGGGCAAATAGTTTCCTATAGCTGGAATGATTATTAGTCCATCAGATTTCACTAAATTTTCAATTCGGTTTTAGAGAAGACAATTCTCTGTGAGTGTTTGTTTTGCTATGAACATAAATAAAAATCAGGGACAATCTCTTTCATATGCAGGATTATATCTACCGAAATCTGTTTTTAGTCATAAACAACTCTACGTGTCAAATTTAATAATTTATTCAAACTTTGATAGTTTAAGTCATTAATGACTTTATTTTATTTATTTATTTTTCTTATTTTTTTCAGTTGCTGGTTCCAGCTACATGTATCTAATTTAAGTACGTTTCAAATAATTGTTTCTATTTCTCTTTTAATATCTTGTGGGTTGAAACTATGCTTACATATAAATTTCATAAAGACATTTAAATTAGATCAATTTCAAATAAATATTACGGCCTTTTACTTTAAAATAATTTTATTAAATTCTCTATTTTATTGAAAAGAAATTCATAAAATAAAAAATATAATATTAAATAATTTTATAAATTTATATTTTAATAGATCCCGTCGAAATTCGACGGGTCACTTACTAGTCAATTAGAATAAGCTGCAACGATGAAGCGGGCCTATTGGTAAGACGCTTCTCCTCCAATTAATAGGTCAGGGGTTCGAATTATCTAGAGGGCTATAGTGTGTGTGTTTTTCTTTATTTGAGTAAAAACAAATTTAAGAAAAAAATACTTTGGACATTTCCTCGATTTTCCTATTATGAAAATAATTTTTTATTACCAATATTTTCTCCATCCAATTTAATAGATCATACATTTTTTTATTTAAACGTCACAATTTAATAGGGCACTTTTTAAAATAAAAAACCAAAACGTAGCAAACCCTCTCACTTAATTTATTTACGCCAATGTCATTGTGACTCACAAAAAAAATCCCTGTTTTCTCTTAGAAAATAATATTTTCATTCTCTCCCATTTTTTTTACTAATAATCCTCCAAAAGAATTATTTTCTCTTTTCAATTATAAACTATTTATTTCTTAAAGTTTATACTCAAACCTTGTGGTCTATTCAATTGAGACGAAGGGGATATATTTCAGAATTTTATGAGAAAATAATATTTATTTTTATTAATTTTTCCTTATATTAATGACAAATCCTTTAGCTCTTCAACTTCCCATGCAATAACATTAGTATTAGGTATCTTTTTCTAAAAATTGTGAAATATATTTTTGTAAATATAGAGGGACGTGTAAAATGTGTTTAAACAAATAAACAAATAAATAAAATAAATTAATCTTTTTTAAATTTCTTTTTATTTTAATAAAATTGTATTATACCAAGATTTTCTTTTATCTTGAAAATTGTATACAAAAATTATGTAATTATAGAAACTATATGAGTGATTATTGAATATTTGAGACATGACCATGTTTCTTTTTATCAAATATTTCCCGTTCTACACAAATCCTAATTTGTGAATTTTTAAGGGCGGAGCAATGTTTCTAGAAAACTAATTTGTTAGGTATAAAGTTCAGTATCGTCTGTATCGAGCACAAAATGCATTTGGCCACCTTTCTTTTCTTTTTTTTCTTTTTTTTTTTTTTTTTTTTTTTGCAAAATTGGAAGACTCGTTTAATGTACAAAAAAGGAATTTGTTTTCTTTTTTTCATTTCAACTAAAAATCAGGTACGGCAAGAAATAGTCAAAAAGAGGAAACTATAAATTAATGCAACAAGTTAATACTTGGTTTTGGAAAAAAACAGCGAACAAATTAAACACTAAAACAAAATCCATTATAACATCCTTTTAATAAAGGATATGAAAATTATAAGTTAATAAGTAAATAATTTTATTTAAAAACCGCTATAAGTTAATAAATAAATAATTTAATTTAAAGACGACGTCACGGCATATGAAAATTATACTAACCCATAAAAAAAATTGTTAAATTGATTGAATTACAAATCGAATTTGATAAATGAATGAGACTAATAATTAATTCCCACAATTCCTTCGAGAATATGCAAATAGTGTAAACATTATTTATAAACGAATTCTTTATGAATGAAGAGGTTTGAATATTGATATTCATCAAGTATAAAATAAATTCCTACTCTAAAAATAGTTTTATTAAAAAAAAGTTGTTCCCTCAAAAAAAAAAAAAAAGTTGTAATATATAGCACCCACTTATATTGATAATAGAATAATTTAATATGGCACCATAAATTTGTCCACACTTACTATTAAAGTTTAGAATGATCGTACCTCCGATCGAGGTGGCAATATAAAATACTCAAAGCGATGGATGAAACATAAAATAAATTTGTTCCCTCAAAAACAAAAAACAAAAAAATTAAACAGAAAAGGGCAATTTGGGAAATCAAATAATGCAGAGTGCTAGCATTTCCCGGCTGTCCGGTGCGAGCCGAACCAATTTGAATTATGTAATGAAAAGAAAACAACTCCTCTCTCTCTCTCTCTCATCGGCATCGTGCACTGCTCCTTTCTTGACCAGTTGCCACTGTTTCTTCTTCGCCCCCTAAAATATTATCAAATGAAATGTCGTCTTTTTTCTCCCTAAACAAATCCAAAATACCAGCGCAGTCTTGATTCCTTCTTCCTCCCCACGTCCTTCCCACATTTCTCTCTATTCTCATCCTCACTCTTTCGTTGTCTTTTTTTCTTTTTTATTTCTAGAGAGAGAGAGAGAGTGTGTGTGTTTATGCGTTTCTGAAGAAGAAGAAGAAGAAGAAGAAGAAGAAGAGGGAGAAAACAATTAGTTAGTCAACAATTTTTCAGCAAAGTACTATTCAATTTTATCTCTGTCCTATTTTTTCTTTTTCTTTTTTTTTGGATGTGTTTTGAGTGAATTTTGGGTGTTTGTCTGGTTTGTTCGTTACTTTATCTGGAGCTCCGTGTTGATTTCTATTTATGGTTTTTTGTTGACAAAATGGCGAGAGGAAAAATTGACTTCTACTGTTTTGGAAACTAATGAAAATTTGTTGACGGTAACGTATGAATCTCCCGGTCTATGTGTTCCGCTGTTGTTTGTTGATTTTCTTCTCGTCGTTGCTTATACATTTGATCATTTTCAACGCTTTAGACCCCTAATTCACTAGTTGCATATCTTTTGTTGATTGTTTCCTGTTAAAATTTGTGTAACCGTCATGCATCTACACCTCAATTGCATAGGCATAAAAAGGAACAAACGGCTCTACATTTATGGTCTTGAGATTTCTATCTGAAGATTAAGTGCTTTACTAATTTTTCATGAATCATTGCTTCTGTGTTGCAGTTACATGGACGGATTAGATAATAGGGTGGATTTGTAAAGAAAGAGATGGAAGGGGAATCATCAGGCTTAATTATCGGGCTGTCGATTGGAGTGGTGATCGGAGTGGTTTTGGCTATAACTGCATTTTTTTGCTTCAAGTATCAAAGGAAGAGTACCCAAATAGGGAATAGCAGTTCTAGGAGGAATGCAACCATACCTATACGTACAAATGGGGTTGATTCTTGTACAATATTATCGGATTCATCGCTTGGCACTGAATCGCCAAAGTCGGTGATGCAGACTAGTTTGCCGTTGTGGCTTAGGGGGCTTAAGAAGGTGAATTTAGTTTCTGCATCAGGCATACTGGAGTATTCCTACAAGTACGTCTTCTCACGCTGAATTCAATTTCCATATAATCTTATGCAACATATGCCTGAATAGTAATTCGAAGTTAAGTCTCTAAATGGAGAGGATATGCCTGTAATCATCTATTTATCAAATTCAAATGCATAGGAATATTTGCCAAGCATGTTTTCCAAGATCGCTAAGCATAGGAATCTCAAAGAGAAAAGTTATTTGCGCTCAAGATGAGATTTCAAAATTAGTGTCTGCCATAAATAGTCTACATGGTAACTAGATTTGTATGTTATGTGATACTTCATATTTTCTACAGAATTGTACATTTTTTAATCTTTTTTTCTAACGATATTAATTTATTGATATACGAGCAGGGATCTTCAGAAAGCAACCTGTAATTTTACCACTTTGATTGGTAAAGGGGCGTATGGTCCAGTTTACAAAGCTCAGATGTCTTCTGAAGAGACTGTTGCTGTTAAAGTGTTGGCCACTGATTCGAAGCAGGGTGAGAAAGAGTTCCAAACAGAGGTACATCCATTTATCAACTAACACATTTGGCAGTCAAAATGTGCTCTATTTTCAGATTTTAAATCAACGTAATAATCTTATAACGAAATGATTAGCAATGCCTCCCGTTGAGTTCTTAAAACAGTAAAAGGCTTACACTTCCCTAAGACATTGTTCCTCTTGTTTTATATATCACTTACGTTTAGTGGCAAATTGGCAATTACAATTTATGTAGCAGTGTAGAAGGTTGTGTCTTTAACCTTTCCTGTCAATCATCATATTTCTGTTCAAGTAATTTATCAACAGCGTCTGGCCCTAGCTTCAGTTCCACACCAACAATGGAAACTGGATAACATGAGAGCATGGAATAAGAACAATAAGTGAAGTTCCTTATTTAAGATGGGAGGAAATTCACCAATAAAATTTATGTATAATTCATTGGCTGGGAAATTTGAGAATATAATCTGGAAAGAGAAGAAAAAACTATCTGATTCTGATTTACAAGAATACTGTTTCCTCCCGTCCTTCTCCAAAGAGAACAATGCTGTTCATGCATGATTGGAAGATTTTTGTGACTCCATTACGAATATTTATTCTTTCTTTGCTATTGTGCTCAGGTTATGCTGTTAGGAAGGTTACATCACAGGAACCTTGTGAATTTGGTTGGATACTGTGCAGAGAAAAACCAACATATGCTTATTTACGTATATATGAGCAGAGGAAGTTTGGCTTCTCATTTATACAGTAAGTACCCGTTGCATTGCTTTCAATTTAACAAAGGAAATTTTTGGGTTCAACACTGCACTCAATGTTCTGTTTGCTCCCTAAGCCTTTACCTGAGCCATTATCTTCTACCCATGGCTGCACCTAAGGTCTACAGTATTTGACAAAGCCCACCTGGGTCCATCTCTTGAAGTATTTGTGTCTTCATTGGTAGCTGAAGTTTGGTGCAATTTGTTTATGAATACCTAATTTACAATATAAGAAATTTTAAAATATAACTTCACTTATTATATTATACAAGGCAAAGATCTACATGTGTTAATCAGACCACAATGCCTGTTGGGTGGGAAACTAGATACTTGAGAAAATAACTTGTAACATAGGCAGTTGCAGCAGGCTACGAACTTAACTTTTCCACCCCTTGCCTGGTAAAGTACTTCTAAGAATTTGATCCGCATTGCATAAAGCTTATACGACACTTTATTGTAGCTTTGATCTACTTCTGGCGCAAATCATCTGTTATTAGTACACTTATTTCTGTAGGCATATTTTGGCATTTAGACTCCGCCTCTGTCGCTCTTATATCTTGTACTTGAGTAATTTGAAAATGATGAACTTGTCAATATGTATTGTCTAAGTTTGCAAATGCTTTACCTTATGGAAATTTTCCTTCAATGCTTATGTTATTGCTTTAATCGTTGCCCTTTCTTTGCATGTTCTTTCAGATGAGATACTTGAGCCTTTGAGTTGGGAATTGAGGCTTCAAATAGCCCTCGACGTGGCTAGGGGCTTGGAGTATCTTCATGATGGAGTAAGTTGGTTAACTTGTTCTTATCACGGACAAATAGTAGTAATCTATTGTCATGCATCTGTTTGCTTCCCTGGTTGTCTTACATCCCCTGTTTTAGTCACTTGCTTATCTTCTGCTTTTGCAATTACTTACAGGCAGTTCCATCTGTGATACATCGCGACATCAAATCCTCAAATATTTTGTTGGATCATTCCATGAGAGCCAGGGTAATTCTTTGTCAGTATTCCATTATTCTTATGAAAATATGTGCACAGTTCTTATGACATTTAAGTGGGTTTTGTAAAATGTTCATACTCTGCATGGGCTATTATGCAGGTGGCAGACTTTGGACTTTCAAGGGAAGAGATGGTTAGCAAGAAAGTCTCTAATATTCAAGGGACTTTTGGTTATCTTGATCCTGAATACATATCAACCCGGTCATTTACGAAAAAAAGTGATGTTTACAGCTATGGAGTGTTGCTCTTTGAACTTGTTGCGGCAAGAAATCCCCTCCAGGGTCTTATGGAGTATGTTGAGCTGGTAAGTTGTTTCCATAGTCTAAGTTGGCATCACAATCTCATGATCTTGCCGGCTTTTGGCATATCACATGTTCCTCTCGGACCATTTTTGTTTTTCATTTTTCACTTAGTCTTGCACATGGAAATTAGTCATACAATATGTTTTCTGTCTTTTCTCAAGTTTCATGCATCTGAAATTCATTGATCTGATTTTGGATTTTGGGATAAACGAATTATTTTGTTCTTTTTTCCTTATTCCTCTGCCCGCATTGAAGTCTCTTTATGTGCATTACTTGTGTAATCATTGGCTTCTATAGTTAATTTTGGTACATTTACGATCACAGGCAGCCATGAACACCGATGGAAAAGTTGGATGGGAGGAACTTGTGGATCCTCGTCTTGATGGGAGAGTTGATGTTGAAGAAGTGAATGAAGTGGCTGCCCTGGCACACAAATGTGTCAATCCTGCAGCTAGAAAGAGACCAAGCATGAGGGACATTGTTCAGGAGCTCTCAAAGATTCATAAATCCAGGCGGCTTCAGAAAGATTCCTCGACACCCAGAGCAGATTCTGTGATTGTCAACATGGACCAACTAGAACGTCGCAACCCAACTTCTCAACACCGAAGAGTAGAATCACTCGACAGCACGACTGACTCCCTTGATGTTTAAACGCCACATGTTTTCTTTTATTCTTTCTTTTTGAATTTGGGTTTTGATCACAACACAATCCTTAGCTTTTGCTCGAGCAGCTGGAGCTGCTTCAGATAGGCCGTAGGATATAACTCCACTTCTGTTTTTTTTTTTTTGCTTCCTGTGTATTAAGTAGGCACATTTCCAATTTGTTCTTTTATTTTCCTTTTCCTTTTTTACGGCTCCAGTTTTGTATATGGACACTGGAATTTTGATCGAATGAAAGCAACCCATGTTGTATGTATATATATATTTATATATCTTTCTTTTCTTATCTATTTTATTTTGTAAAATTCTGAACTAGTCAATAGTCTGCTGCGAGAATTACATTGTTTACACTTTTATTTAGTACTAGTATGTCATCCGTGCGATGCACGACGAGCATTAAAACTAAATGATATGTTTAAATAAATAAATAAATACATGATATTTACTTATTTTTTCCTTTATTACATTCTCAACTATTATAACATGTGCAACACAAAACAGAAATAAAACATGATATTTAGTTACCTTTCCTTTAAAACACAAAAATATATTAGAAAAAATAAACATATCATTAAAGGAGAGAGGATGGAAAAAAAAACCTTAAAGAAAATAGAGAAGAAAGATAACAAAAATATTTTAATATTTTAAATTACCATAATTTATTTTAAAAGGTCCTAAAAATTTATATGAAATCATAGCAAAAAAGTTACAATTATATATGTGAAATCATACTTAAACATGTTATGCACAAAAAAGAAGAAGATAAAATCGAAAAGAAAAAAAAAATAATACTCCTACTATATAAATAAAATTAAAAGAAACAAATAAAAGTATCGAATAAAAATAAAATAGAGTCAATCAAATGTAAATAGATCATTTAAGAAAAATTAGTAAAATAAGAGTGAGGAGAAAGAAAACAATTTAGTTTGAAACTTTAAATTTCAATATCTTTATTATTTTAAATCTATTTTATACCTATTATATATCAAATTAAAGTCAATCCCATGATCTTTAATCTGATATGAATTTTGAGTATTTTATCATTACTCAAATTATACGACTTACAAAAAAGAAAGAAAGAAAAAGTAACAAATAAATAAAAGAAAAATAAGAAAAATAAGAAAAAAAGATTAATTTGGCAAAAAAACTGCTCCTTCACCGAAACGATGGTAGATGAGTTGAAATGCACTTTAATAATTTAAATTTTAAAAATAACTATAATTTGAAATTATGATGAAAAAAAGTAGCCGTTATACTGCTCATTTATATAATACTCCCTCCGTCTCACAAAAACATGAACAAATGGGAGTAGCATGGCTCTTAACTCTTAAGAAATATTAGTTGAAAATTATTGTGAGTGGAAAATGGGTCCCACTTTATAAAGTATTGTGAGAGTAATGAGTTAATTGATGAAAATGATGGTTTTTTTGTGAATAAGTATGAAAAAGAGGGATAGAAAATAAATGGATAACGTACAAAAATGAAAATATTTATGTTTTTGTGAGACACCCCAAAATGAAAAAATGTTCATGTTTTTGTGAGACGGAGGGAGTATATAGATTTTTAATGGAAGAGGCTGGAGGCAAGTAGCATGAAAAAATAGGTTTTGGTAGAAGATATGCCTGACCTAATACAAAACTTCAAAGAAAATTGAAGATATATGAGGGGAGGTTGTGGTATACTGGTACGTAGTTGATATGTTACGGAGATATTTGGATAGTTCGGATCCCTTGCACCTAAAATTCTATCCCAATTCAAAACTACATCGTTTTGGATTGAGGTGGTCTTGGGTACACCCGGGTGTACCGTACAATCGGGTTATACCTTCACTTAAATTTTGACAAGCATCCTGATTTGAACCCATATCTTGACCCAATCCATATAAATAATATTATTCTAGGTACGGGTCAACCCGATTGTACGGTACACCCAGGTGTACACAAGATTTTGTGTTTTGGATTTAGGTTGTTTCTTTTTTATTTTGTTAACATTTACTCCCTCCGTCCCAATACTAGTGTCCCATAGCTTTTGGACACGAAAATTAAGAAATGTGTAAAAAGTAAATAAAGTGGGTTGATGAAAATTATTTAAATATTAAGTATAGAGAGAGAGAGAATATATTGTCAAAAATAGAATGAGACATTTGTATTGGGACGTCCCAAAAAAGAAAGCAGGACATTACTATTGGGACGGAGGGAGTAATTGATTGATACGCAGAGATCGGCTCAGCTGCTTGAAGCCGCAAATCTTCTTCTTTATCTTTTAATAACTTAAATTTTAAATTATGATGGAAAAAAGTAGTCGGTATACTGCTCTTTATATAATATATAGATTTTTAATGGAAGAGGCTGGCATGGAGGCAAGTAGCACGAAGAAATATGCTTTGCTAGAAGATATGCCTGACCTAATACAAAACTTGAAAAAAAAATTTTAAGATATATGAGGTAGGTATACTAGAACATAGTTGATATGTTATGAAGATATTTGGACAGTTCAAATCCTTTGTACCCAAAATTCTGTCCCAATTCAAAACTACATAGTTTAGGATTTAGGTTGTTTCTTTTGTCTTTTGTTAACATTCAATTGATTGATACACACAGATCGACTTGATTGCTTGAAGCCGCAAATCTTCTTCTTTCTCTTTCCTTCTCCAACTAAATTTACTCTTCTCTTTTGAAAAATTTCTCTCTCCGCTGAAAAATGAGAATTTCATATTCTGCACTTTAAAATAAGGGATTATAGCAAAAAAATACACGAACTTTAATAAAAATTGTAATTTTCACCTGAACTTTCAAATTGGCCAAAATATACCTGAACTTATATTTTTTGTTGTAAATTTCACCTGAACTTGCAATGATTGAACTCCGTCGAGGTGAAATTTACAACAAAAAATATAAGTTCAGGTATATTTTGGCCAATTTGAAAGTTCAGGTGAAAATTGCAACTTTTATTAAAGTTCGTGTATTTTTTGGCTATAATCCCTTAAAATAAAAATTTCTCTCGCCAAAGAATTCACAGGATTTTGCTGAAGAACGGAGTGTTGTGATTGACTAGAATTTTTTGTTGTGATTTTCCTTTCTGGCCTGAAATCATGAATTGGTTTCTCCATTTTTTTAAAAAAAAAATTCCTGCATTTTTTGTGTTATTGTGATTCTTGATTGAGTGAGAATTATTGTCGTGTCCTTATAATAAAATTCTTTTAGTTTGAAGGCGAATCACGTAGTTTACTTTTGTTTCTGAAAATTTTGTGTTTGTTAATTGAACATTCTAATGACTGCCAAAGTCATTAGCTGCCAAAGTACGTAAAAGAATTTATCAAACAGCTGGTGGAGATGAGACAACTGACAATTTCGATATGGAGGCTCCCATGGCTGATCGAGGAGTGCAACGTTTTAGCTACCAAAGTATGTAAGAATAATAAGCACAAACTAGATTCTTACAAATTTACAATTGATAATGCAACAACGAAGTTGTATATGATTTTGATTTTTTTTTATGTCATTTTCAATCAAATTAATGTTTGTATATGATCTAGATGGACTTGTTTCTTTTTTTTTTATGTGGTACTACATTTGGATGGATCAACTTAATTTTGTTATATATATTATCAATGGTTTTTTCAAATTTTTAGCCTACTGAGAGATTTGTTGATTGCTCCACACATTTTGCAACTATGAAACATGTTGACTGAAAAATAAAGGAAGAAAAAGAGAAGGCCAAGGCTATGTTCAAGGCTGTTGAGGCTTACCTCAACACAAAGTCTGATGCTTGAAAGCTCCATACGTAAAGCTATATATGTTGTTGTATTTTGGTTTTTTGTTCATTTTAAGTTTCGGATTTAACCTTTTAGGGTATGAGTAAGTAAGAAGTTGTGATTTTCTATTCAAATGAAAGAGTGTTTCTTTGTATCTTTCTGGTCTTGTGCAAGTATAAAGTTGTTGGATTTGTCTTACAAAATTTGCCATAATGTTTGTTAATTATTGATGTGTTCGATAATTTCACCCTTTAATTATAAAGAAAATGATTCACCTGTAGTGTGTTTGTGAATCGAGAGAAAAGATGAGAACAACTTAAAACGAGAAAGAAGAGGATTGTATTAGAGTTTCAATAGCATGTGTTTACAATGACCGGCGCATCTTCTATTTATAGACGCCCAAGACAGGGGTAAACTAGTAATTACATGACTGATAGCGACCCTGGCGGTGATCACTAATTTATTAGCAACAAAATACCGCAACTAACACGGTGCAACTGTAGCAAAAATTGGTAACCAAGTATCGTATCCACAGGGACTGATAAACGAAATTACTCTAAGATATCTTAATAATTCCTATAGAAATATTCAGGCAACCAAAAATATGAAGGAAAATAAAAACTAAACTCAAGAGAAAACAAATAAAATCAGATAAATAAAACGACTGATCATAGGGATATAAATTCATTAATCAAATTCACATAATCAACCTATTAATCCTAATTACCAGTTTAATCCAGTTATGATGAGAGATCGCTTAATTAATCAATTACTCTCGCTAGAGCAGCAACGATCGTAGATTAGTAAATTCTCTATCTCCGCTAGGTCTCAAAAAAATCTACTAACTCCCTATGGCTCCTAAGAATAGCTCCCTATGATCCACCTATCTCCGCTAGGTCTCAAGGTTAAAATCATATCATACATTCCTGAATCCGCTAAGCAGTTATCTCCGCTAGGTCTCAAACCGAATAACTACACATGCAAATTATTGGCCAGATAATCCACAAGAAATCAAGCACCAGGAATTATGAATCATAAACTGGAAGGCAAAAAGGTATTAACAAATTAAAGAGAATCTTCGAGGTCATTATCGATCGGTTGTGCTTTCAGTCTTTCCCAGCGCTGCCCCTGTCTACCAGCTCTGAAACTTCTCTCCTGACTACGCTAGCCCTACCCAAATCTCAGCGTTGCCCCTTCTTACTTCATGCTTTTCTTCCACAAACACTATGCGAGCTCCTTTCCTCATAGTTATTCTCAGCGCTGACGACTTTGGTGCTGTCAACTTTGCTTTACGCATATTTTACTCCTCATCAATTATCATGCGTTGAATAATTATACTAGCATTTGGAAGACTATAACCATTTCTTTAAGGAATTTTCCATCTCTAATAAAGCCACTACATGATGCAAATCGGTATGCAATCAACAATATTTACTATTGCAATTTAAGTAACTGATAGTGGGGAGAGATGAGATCAGCGAAAGAAATTAACAAAGATAATCTATTACTCCCTCTGTCCATGAAACAAATTTTTAGGAGGGAGTGATACGGATTTTAAGAAAAAGGTTATTAAGTGTATTGAGAGTGATGAAAAAATATTGTAGTTATGTCCAAAAATAAGTAGGATTTTTTTTTTGTGAATTCTTTCATGGACGGAAAGAGTATAATCTAATTAAAAATATAAAATTATTTAATTAAAATAATATAATAAAATAAAAAAACTGCCTTATAAGATCCAACTAGTTCGTTTTAGGAATTAACAAGAACCAATACAAATAAGTATTTCAAAAAAAAAAAAGTTACATAAAGGTCAATAATATTAATAAGGTTTCCCAATATTACATAAGAATACTCATAAGTTTTTCCCACTTTCAAAAAGAATTAGTTCTAAGCAAAAAGTGTGCTTTAGAATATCTAAATTACACACAAAGACATGCATATTTCGAAGCTCACAAGTCACAACAACCAAATGATACACATATTTCGAGTAACTCCATGAGCGCATTTGTTTAGACTAATTTCGAGTCATTTGTTTGCAAAGGATCGAAGCTGAGTGGTTGTTGTGTCTGAAACAAAAACAACAAAATAAACGACATAAAAAATACTTAGCGTTCCAATCTAGATAGGTAAAACATTAAATAGAGTCCTCAAAAATAACATCTTCCAATTAAATGCAAGAAGACGTCACAAATTGACACTAATGATGATATTAAAAAAAATATTACCGAAAGTAAGCTAGTTATGCTCATTGATAATGGGGATTCACCTAAATTTTGATAACATGAACATGCAGAGAATTCCTATATCTAAAATATAAAAGATAACAAGAAGATTTTAACTCAAAAGATCCTGTCAACTAACCTGGATTTCACTGACCATTTCATAAGGTATAGAGGGCACACAAGAAACAATGTCATAATTTCCTTGGACACCCTATTCCGTAACAACAAATAAAATTAAAACTAAAAATATAAATAATTTGACTATTTATGTAGAAAAATTATTAACAAAGTATAGGCGAATAGCATCCAAATTAGAGGATGAAGGCTAGATTTGTTATCCTCCTACTTTATTTTTTCTTAAACTGATTACTAAGCCACTTCTAAGTCTCTTGCGTGAAGTTGTAGACTTTATACCTTTGGCCCCACGAGTGTTGCTTTAATTAGTTTGTAAATCAGTCTCATTTAACAGCGAATTTGTTCGATCTGCATGTTGATCTAACTCTTGACTTTGAAATCTGCCATCCACCATATCAAACACCTTCAAAATACCATCTTTTACAATTATGTAAGTATCTTCATCCTCAGATGCTTTTCTAACTAACTGAACATACAACCCACATAATTCTTTATATCGTAGATTTTAAAGTACTTTTGGATCCGAGCTGAGTTTATTGAGATTTGAATCTCCAATTAATCCAACTTTTTCTTATCGTAGCCACCGTCTCATGATGTATTCACTTGAGATCTTCGTAACATTTTCATGGTGAATACCTTTAAAATACGAGAGCACAAAAGTCCAGCAAATTCAAATTTTATGCAACTACAATTAGTTTTTCCAGTTGATGAATCAAATGTAACTATATGGCTATGAATCTTATTGTGAGGGGTAACTTTATATTTAGCCAAAAACCCAACGTCATCAAAGCATTCCAAACTAGAATCATGAGATTTATACCATTCATGCTCAAAATTTTTGTATACTTCAGGGGTACAAATACTAGCTGCGTGCTTTAAAATCTCAATTGGATAAACCATAGATGGAACGCTTGTATTTGCTTTGAAATCAACTTTTACTTCCTCATATCAACGATCTTCAAGAAGTCTGTAGAAGCGATTAAAAAACTCTAAGAACTTGTGCTTGTAGTTGACATACATTTTCACAATACTATTCACGCTCTCACTTCTTTGGGTGGTAGTCATATCAGCACAAAAACATCTGTTGTCCATAGATTAAGGCTAATTTTTCTTTTAGTTTAAACATTCGCTTCAACCAATCATTATCTTCAAGTTTATATATACGTATTCAATATTTTCTTCCATGCTGCGATGAACTAATCATCCTCTTCATTATCAAATACACACGCACCGAAGTTATTAGCAAAAATTTTAAACTGCGAAAAAGTACCACTCAAGTGAATTGCAACATTTTGAAAAATATGCCACAGACATAAACGATGATGAGTTTCAGGCCATATAGAAAAACCTTAGTCATTGCTATATCTTAATCTGTAAGCATAGTAATTGGTTATTCTCACACATAGCTCTAGTAAATATATCAAATAACCACTCAAGTGTGACAAATGTTTCATCGTATAACAATGTAGCACCAAAAATCATAGTCTGTTTGTGATGATTCACGCCTACAAACAAGGCATTATGATGGCCTTCATTATTTTTCCTATAAATTGTGTCAAAGCAAACCACGTCCCCAAAATATAAGTAATCTATTCTCATCTTTGCATCAGACCCAAAAATGTTTGTTATCAAGTCATCTTCATCAACTTGAATGACATAATAAAAATTTGGATTATCAAATTGCATATTCTGTAGATATTCTAATACTCCACCTATATACCCTATTCTCGAATCTCTTATGTTTTTGGATCGCAATTAAATTTTATAATCTTCAGGAATAAAACTCAAATTCTCTCTCACTCCTACTTGTCTCGCCATAAGATCATGAGATGTTTTAGGTGTGATACCCACATCATTTGCCATTTGAATTTGCAATGCTGCAATATGAGCTATTTTTCTATGACTTCTATATAAGTGTGTTTTATTTGGACTTGAAAGATAATGATTATGCTCCTCAACAAACCAAACCACACAAAGCTTTCCAGTTTCTCGATTGCTAACCTTCAGTTTAGCTTGACAATCAAATTATTTCTCTGGACGAGCTTTTTTCACATAAGTATCACGTTTATGTTGTGAACTTTTTCCTTGAGCACTACAACAAAAGATCCTGGAAACTGATTCTCCATATTTGTTATTGTGACTTTTGGTTCTTCTTATACCAAAGCTCACACGTTTTGAATATTTTAGATAAAATTCATAGACATCATCTTCAGTATCAAAGCCCATGCCAATCTTTGGAGTATCTTCCTTACTGTTCATTCTTGTCAAGTTGATGAACTGATTCATAATTCCATCATCTACCATATCACTACAATGTTGATTATGTTCTTCATTGGCATACTCAAAACTCTAACGACAAGAAGATGTACATCTATTATCCGTGCTAAACAATCTAAAGTAACAAAAGGCATGATTTTCATGACAGGCGCATGATAATTTATATTTAACTAAAATAATAAAGAATCAAATAAATACAATATATATATATATATATATATATATATATATATATATATATATATATCATGGGCAATAACTGGACATGGACAAGACGCATGCAACTATTAAAACAAATTTTTATTTTCAAATGTTTTAGAGCAACAAGTAGCTAGAGTGTCATCAAAATCAAATCCAATTTGCAATTAACATATACATATATAATCCAACTCAATTAGGCTTGTTCTCAATATATACTCCAGATAAGAAATGCCATCAAAAGTTTAATGGCGAAAACAAAAAAATGTTTACTAAATTGGGGCCAAGTTTTTTAAAGATGATACCATAATACCTTGCTCAACCGTATTTTTTTCATGACAATAAATTTCTTTACACATTTCACATTCCGTAAAACTATTATTTATGTGGTCTCATATTTTATAAGACCATCTCAATTTTGTAATGACGATTCTATAATGTTCTGCTCTTTATTAATATACTAGCATTTGCATCCAGTACAATGCACGGAAAAATATTTTTAATTTTTTTATATATATATATAAAACTAATACTAATTCAATTATTATACTTATAAATATAATAAAAAATTAATTTACTTGAATACTGAAAAATTAAAAAGAATTCACAATTATAAAATTTCATATTATGAAAAACAAAAACAAAAAAATAAGTTAAAAAATTAAAAATAAAATACTAATTAAAAAGAATTTAAAATATATTTATTCAAAAAAGATGAGAGAGGAGAGAGAAATTTATAAAACTTTAATATTTAACAAATTTAATTTTTACATTTTAAATCAAATATTTTCATAAAATATATCATATTAAAGCTCTTATCGTGATCTTTAATTTGATATGCATATTAAATATTTTATAATTAATCGAATTTCACAATTTTGGAAAGAAATGTAACAAAAAATAAGAAGTTAAAGAAAATGAAAATAAAAAGAAAATTATATAGTTTAAATATAAACCTTCAATTTTATTATAACTACAAAATTGTCACTCAATTTGAAAATAATTTGAAATTGATTTCAAATTGAAAACTTACTTTTTAATATAGTATAGATTACATGCACACAATAAAAATTCCAGTCAATCACACCACTCTATTCTTCAAACGACAATGACTATAAGAAAGCCTGAAGAAAATATTAACACTAAATAAATGGCTGTGCTGATCAAATTAATGGGAAATTAGCTGCACATCCACAATAGTTCAAGTTAATCATTAATTACTTAATTAAGAATGTCACAAATAACTATAAAAAATAAAATAAAGCTCACTCGCCGTCTTCAAGGTAAACTGTTCGATTGCGCCGGAGATGGACGTCATGATGTTCCTCACAGTAAATTGATTATGGAACTTTGTGAAGAAGAAGAAGAAGAAGAAGAAGAAGAAGAACAACAACAACAACAACAACAAACGATTGACGGAAAAGATTGATTCATGATGGATATCCCTAGCAAATCCTGTGATGCTGATGAAATTCTCATTTTTCAATGGAGATAAAAAAAATTCCAAAGAGATTGGATATTGTTAGGTCCGGAGGGTCTCGAATAGGTGTATGGGGGGGGGGGAATACACCTATAGGTTATTTTTCAAATGCTCCTCTAAAACAGAGGGATCTCAAGAATGAGATCAAAACGAAACTTTACACGCAAACTATGACACCTGTTGACTGAAAACAGTTTTGACCAAACAGGATTGATGACTGATACTGAAAACTCTTCAATAAGGAGTTATCAGTTAAGTTACTGGAACTTAACTGATGCACGTAAGGGCTTTAGTCGAGTTTGCTAAAACAGAGATGATATAAGTCTTCCTAACTATCAGAGGATAGATCAGTCAGACTGATATCACACGCAGCGGAAATAAACTTGTTTCGTAATAGCCTCGGTTGAGCACGTTGTTAGTCTTAGGTTTCTCTTTGCAGTCTTTGATTGTTTTTTCCAGTTTTTGATTGAGCCTCTTGATTTCATGAGATGCTCTATCACATTCCGAGTTGGAGATTCTGAGCTTTTCTTCTAGTTGACTGTTCTCCATGATTAGCTGATCAAGACAAGTTTCATTCGGAAAGTAGATGACTGTCTGATTCTTGGCTTGTTCATCATTAATCTCCTTTTCCATAATCTGATTCTGCTTGAGGAGATTTTCGAACATTTTCTTCAACTGACAGTGATCAGTCATGAGCTGATCAAGCTCGTCAGCTTCATAGGTTGAGCCTTCTCCAGATTCTGAATGATCTCCTGTAAAAATCAAGGAATTATCAGTATATGGAGTTTTTGAATGAGAGTTTACTCTGAGCCATTCATTCCATTGTCGTAGCTGTTGTTAGCCACGCTTTCAGTCTCGTTGGCCATCAAAGCTTGACTCTCATCATCTGAGCTGTCAGAGTCGAATTCAGATGATTCTGTTGTGTCCTTGGAGGATTCAGCATCATCAGCAACCATCGCCATCTTCTTCGTATTCTTTCGATCTCTTTTGGCTTTCAACTATTTACGCTCAGACTGCGTCAGTTCAGGGCATTCATTTCGAAAGTGCCCTTTCTTTTTGCATCCAAAGCATTCCATATCTTTGATGTCATAGGCGGCAGACTTTCTTTCTCCGCTTCGATCAGTGGAATGTCTGGAGTTGCTTTCTCTTTCCTTTCCTTTGAAGTGCTGCTTGTGGAACCTTCTGTACTTGCAAAATTTGGACTCCATCTTGTTGAATCTTTCAGTCAATAGAGCATATTGACTGAAGAAGTCCTCTGGCTTGAGTTCCGCTGGTTCCTTTGTTTGCTTCTTGCTTTCTCTTGCTGAAGCTTTCAGCGCTGCTCCTCTTGAGGTCGATGGACCATCTTCGTCTGATCCTCCAGCCTTCTTGATTCCAAGGTTTCTCTGAAGGTCGAACTCATTTGCCATGAGATCAGAGAAAAGCTTGTTTGTCGGGAGCTGACTGAATCCAGGCTTATGCTGATGAGCGACTGAGTAGATCTGCCATTCTCCTCGTGGCAGGGCTCGAAGAATCTTCAAATGGATTTCTCGTTGTGTGTACTTGTCCTTGGAGATGGATTGAATTTCATTCAGGATTTGATTGAATCTGAGTTCCATCTCTTCGACAGATTCATTCTTGAGCATGAGGAAGGATCCGAACTTCTTACATGCAATGGATAGCTTGTTCTCCTTGATTTCCTCAGAGCCTACGCACATTCTTTCAAGAATGTCCCACATCTCCTTTGCACTTTGACACTTGATGATCTTGGTGACATGCTTGTCTGGTACTGTGCTGGAGATGATACTCTTGGAGAGATTGTCAAGCTCATCTTGCTTCCTTTCTTCTGGGGTGAAGTCCGCCTTCTGCTTGTTCTGGACTTCATCGAATGGATCCAGAGAAGGATCAACTTGAATTCTTTTGACAGTTTCGGTGATGATGATTGGTCCATTGGTGATGACTTCCCACATTCGGCAATGTTGGGCAACCAGGAAGCTTTCAAGCCGAAATTTCCATATGTCGTATTTTTCAATACTAAACATAGGTAAAGAAGATAACCTGCCCTGGTTAGTCTCCATAACAGATAACAGCAGATAAGAGCAAATAACAAGCACTACTTGAAAAAGAAAAGTTTTTCGAGACCTTTGAGAAAAATGATCTAGTTCACTTAGAACCTAGTCAGAAACAGACTGTTATTGCGAACAACCTGCTCTGATACCAATTGTTAGGTCCGGAGGGTCTCGAATAGGTGTATGGGAGTGAAGAATACACCTATGGGCTATTTTTCAAATGCTCCTCTAAAACAGAGGGATCTCAAGAATGAGATCAAAACGAAACTTTACACGCAAACTATGACACCTGTTGACTGAAAACAGTTTTGACCAAACAGGGTTGACGACTGATACTGAAAACTCTTCAGTAAGGAGTTATCAGTTAAGTTACTAGAACTTAACTGATGCACGTAAGGTCTTCAGTTGAGTTTGCTAAAACAGAGATGATATAAGTCTTCCTGACTATCAGAGGATAGATCAGTCAAACTGATATCACACGCAGCGGAAATAAACTTGTTTCGTAATAGCCTCGGTTGAGCACGTTGTTAGTCTTAGATTTCTCTTTACAGTTATTCATTTTTCAATTTATCAACAGTAAGAACACAGATAAGTATGTAAAGACTGAAAGCTGTAAATAACACAGAGAATTTTTACGTGGTTCGGAAAACACTTTCCTACATCCACGGTTGGTTGATCAGACCAACAATCCACTCTGCAAGTGCTTAACTGGTGCACCGCAAACCGAACCGTGTGCTTGCCGGGTGCACACAACCGTTCCACTGAAGAGACCTTTCTTCAGTACCCACGCTTCACTCGCGTCGGATTTCTCACTCCTAGCACGACCTTGTACTAGGATCTCACGGAGTTACAATACCTTCCTGAACTCCTTTTTCCACTCAAACACTCGGTTTCTTTCTTACGAAAGGAGGTTTGAAAAACTTGCCAACTATACTTCAAAGAACAAGTTCTTTGGAGCAAGTTTTGACCTGGGCTTCTGGGTAAATAGATATATGCAAGTTTTGACCTGGGCTTCTGGGCTTTGGAGCAAGTCTAAGAGAATGTGTGTAATCAGCAGTGACTGATTTTGGCTTTGGAATTCTCTTCTTCGATTCAAGCTTTGGGGAGTTTAAGCTTTGGGCTGAGTAGCAATTTCGGCAGAGCTTCAGCTTAGGTCGTTGAATCGGTGAAGATTGAAGTTGATCCTCGAGCGCTATTTATTGGAGAGGTCTTGAATAGATGCATTGGCGGAGAACGTCTTCAAAATTTCTTCCGTTGGAGAGCATTTCAAATTTGGGCTGAGGCTTCAATCTTCGAGGTTCCTTGTTTGGAGGAAACGGCTCTCTTGAAAGACCGGAGATGTGACGTCTCTGATAAAGTAGCCACCAAATAGGAATGACCTCTGCAGAGAGGGATGATCCTGAGATATCTGCATTTAATGCGGCTGTACTGTGTAAGCACGTGGCTTTCTTTGAACGTTGGAAGTTCAGTCCGAGGAAGAATGTTTAACTGATACTTGACTTTAGTATCAGTCTGCTGAGTCCACGGAGCACGCATTAAGTATAATCAGTTCTGAACAGATTCTTCAACTGATTCTTCAGTTGGTATCTTCAGTCTTCAGTCCTTCAGCCCTTCAGTCTTCAGAACTGCTAACTATACTAGAAACGAACTCTAATGCTTGAGTTCAAAACAGTTCTAGTCTATTACAAATTAAACCTAAGGATTTTGGTATCATCAAAATAAAACCTGATATTCCATGGGGTTCCCAACAATTTCCCTCTTTTTGATGATGCCAAAACCTTACAGCAGTTCTATGCAAAACAAAGACTGAACTCAGAGTACAAGTTCTAAAATAGGGTGAAAACAGTTCCCCCTTAACAATAGAACCTAATTACTTGTACTTCAGAGTTATGAACACAACAGTTCAAAACAGGAACGAGGAAAAAAAAACATTAAACCATAATCAGAGCCTGGACAAAAACTTATTGTCTTCAGGTTGAGATAAAAAATAAGTTCCTTTCATTTCAATAAACTGACTAATGAGACATCAGTCGACGTACAGAGCAAACTTACATTGGAGTAAAAAAATAAATACAAAAACCTCATGGGAAAACCCATGGACTCTAGCAGTCTGCTTGGCTGCGCCTTGAACTTCTTGATCTTCATCTTCTGTCTTCAGTCTTCATGTTCCTAAGCTTGTTCTATTCCCACTTGTTTTCCTTCAACTTGAGGTCTTTATTGGAACGTCCTCCTTTCTACTTCTGGTGATCCTTTTGCTGTCCCATCTTCAGTCAAAAAAGAAGATACAGGAAAAACCTTAGAGAAGGTTTCTCTTTGACTTCTGACTTTCCCCCTTTTTGGCAACATAAAAAAGAGAGCTGATGATGGAAGCTATGATCAGACGGTACCCAACTCCTAGTCTCAGAAGCTCTTGAGAAGATTCGAGACAAGGGTGAGTCCAGAGATGCAGAAGAGGATGAGGACGCCAGTGGAGATGTGGAGAGATGAGAAGGGAGACGGAGAAGTGAAGGAGATGTAGAGATGGAGAAAAGCAAAGTGAAGGAAGGGAAAGTATGTATAACATCTTAGAGATAATCATGAGATGCAACTATACATACTATCCGGAGGGCGAGGAGACAGACGATGAAGGGTAGGAAAGAGGAGTGCGAGAAGAGAGGAGGAGAAACGAAGGAAATGCATAGCGAGGCTTTGATGAAAGAATTAGATCAAAATGCGCCTCATCATACAAGGAAGAAAGAGAAGGTGAGGATGAAAAATCGAATCAGTGGTAGTCGTGAGGACTATCACTGTCGATGTTGCGCCGGCTGACAACGAGCTCCTGCTCATTGTTGTTGCACCGCATGGAAGCTTTACAAAAGATGCAAAGCTTTCCTAAGAGCCAGGTGCAGTCTGTCTTCTTGAGACAGGTACTACAAACCATATGGTCTGGGCATGAGGATGGAAGACGCTCGCGTCGATGGATACAAGTGAGAACAACACAAGCTTTGACGTCGGAGGGACGTTGAGTTCCAGTGGAAGGGTCCGATGAAGACCAAATATGTGAGCGTCATTCTTCCATTCCATGACTTTGCAGTCATCGAATTCTCCTAAGTCGGAACAGAAATTTTCTCTGCAATTTTGGAAGGAATTTGAAATTTTCTCATAGTGAAGGTTGTGCAGAGTTGTTAGTTCATGCAGAAAACTATCGAAGACACCATGGTATAAATAAACACAATTACCAAGTGAGAAGATGAAAAGGTTTTCAAAAACTGTGCCTAAACTATTTTTGAAGGAAAATTCACGTCCGTCGTCACTGCAGAGGACGGAAGCTTCAAAAGGCGGGATATATCATGTCGAATGATACTCTCAAGAAGCTTGACCACATAGGCAAAAAGGTTGGAAATATTTTTGATAAAGATTAGGGCAGATTTAAATCACATCACATCAAATCAAATCAAATCGAATCAAATCCCCGTCTTCCAAAGATATTCCATGACCCAACAATTAAACCAAATCAGTTAAAGATTTTGAAAAGTACTGATCAGTCAGAGAAAGATTTTGATTTGAAAACACACAAAACTTGACTGAAATAACTGATATTAAATAGTAAGTTTTAAAACAATACTTACTGATCGACTCATCATTGTAGTCAGTCGATACCACTTGATCATGGTTGACTCATCAGGATGAGTTTTCTTCATTGCTTTTCACGTCAGCAGTCATAGAACAGCAGTTGGTTGACCACCAGTCAGCATGACTGTTTGAGAGAAATTTTCAAACACAGCATCACTCTTCAGGGTTGATGAGGCCGATCCTTCCACAAAGATCGTTGAACCTTTCTTCTGGAAGAGCTTTGGTTAGCAAGTCTGCTCTCTGAACTGTGGTCGGAATCCATTCAACAGAGATATCCTTCTTTTCGACGTGATCTCGTATGAAGTGATGTCGAATAGCAATATGCTTGACTCTGGAGTGATGAACTGGATTTCGGGATATTGCAATAGCACTGGAGCTGTCGCAATAGATTGGGACTTCCTTTTCTTCGATCCCATAGTCCTTCAATTGTTGGACTAACCATAGGAGTTGATTTCTTTGTACTTGGTTGAAGATACAGATTTCCCTTCTGATCCTGGATCCACTTTCCAGTTTGTATTCATTGGGATCTTGACTGATTTCATGTGCTGAATACCGAACTTTGTGATCAGTTCCTTGGCGTACTTGGACTGATTGATCAGTATTCCTTCGCTGGTCTGCTTGACTTGCAATCCAAGAAAGAAATTCATTTCTCCCATCATGGACATTTAGAACTTTTTGGTCATGATGTCAGCGAACTTCTTGCACATGCGTTCGGATTTGGATCCGAAGATTATGTCATCGACATAGATCCGAACAAGTAGGAGATCTTCTCCTTCTTTGAGAGTGAACAGAGTTCTGTCCACTGATCCTTTCTTGAATCCTTGTTCAATGAGATACTCAGAGATAGTATCATACCATGCTCTTGGAGCCTGTTTCAGTCCATAGAGCGCTTTCTTCAGCTTGTATACCTTTTCTGGACCTGCAACCTCAAACCCTGGAGGTTGTTCAACGTAGACTTCTGATAACACTCATGTTTCCATGGTTTTAGTGTTCATATGATGTCAATTTTATAGGAAACTAAGTGTTGGATGATTGTTTTGTGCTTAATTTGCTTTATCTTTTGAAACATGATTCTTACTCGAACTTTGAAGGAAATTTCAGGTTTATTGAGTTCGAATTTGGAAAACTGTGCTGAAATACAAGTTGTAGATCGTCTCGATACGAGTTCGTGGGCGCAAACGGATCGAAAATCCGAGTTCGGACGAGAAAGTTATGGCCGAAACGAAAACATCGCGCGCAGCAGTCAGAATCCGGCGGTCAAACACCGTTGACCACCGTCCGAAGAAGGATTTCCGGCGACCTGACCGGCGACCGCCGCCTGGGTCGCCGGATCTTCTGGAACGTTGGAAAAGACGCGGCGATCGCCGCCAGATGAAGGATTTTTGTGCTTGGGCCGGCGACCGCCGGATGGGTCGCCGGGCAGGTCGCCGGCTACCCGGATTTTTCAGTTTTGCGCGTTTTTGGAGTTCTTCTGGGTTTCAAACACTGTATTTTACCTTGACACTATAAATAGGTCTTCTTTTGACCTATCTAGGGTTCCTTTTTCAGTCCCCAACTTTAGTTTTTCAATTTCCTAGCTTTAGAATTTATTGTTTTCCAGTTTTTATTGCTTGGATTGGATTTCCACAAGATTGAAGATTCAAGCTGCTACATTCGTTCTTATTCAGTTTTTATATAATTCAGTTTTTCCAATTGATTTCTTTTTAATTATGTTTATGCTTTCTTTTATTATGTCTGGCTAGTTTCCTTTAGCTGATTCTAGGGTTTGTAAATAGTTGATTGAATTTATGTGATTTATTTGTTAATACCTTTGTGCCTTCCAGTTTATGATTCATAATTCCTGGTGCTTAATTTCTTGTGAATTATCTGATCAATAGTTTGCATGTTTAGCTATTCGGTTTGAGACCTAGCGGAGATAACTGTTTAGCGGATTCAGGAATGTATGATATGATTTTAACCTTGAGACCTAGCGGAGATAGGTGGATCATAGGGAGCTATTCTTAGGAGCTATTGGGAGTTAGTAGATTTTCTTGAGACCTAACGGAGATAGATAATTTACTAATCTACGATCGTTGCTGCTCTAGCGAGAGTAATTGATTAATTAAGTGATCTTTCATCATAGCTGGATTAAACTGGTACATAGGATTAATAGATTAATTGCATAGATTTAGTTAATGAATTTACTACCCTAGGATCAGTTGCTTTTTAATATTCGAATTTTCCTACGTGCTTTTAATTATTGCTAGTTGCGTTTTAGTATAAGTATTTAAATTTCTTTCAATTTCGTTTTACTTGCATACTGTGAGAGTCTGTGTAGGAAATAGATAGAGTCATTTCGTTTTACAGTCCCTGTGGATACGATATCCGATTGCTGTTTATACTACGATTACACCGTGTTAGTTGCGGTATTTTTGTTGCTAATAAAATAGTGATCAACTTTTTGGCGCCGTTGCCGGGGATTGTTTAGATTTTACTTTAATATTTCCAATAGGACTTAATAGTACTGCAAGATTTATTTGTTTTTATTTTTATTTTCTGGCTTTTATAAGTTGTGTTTCTGTAGGTTGCATATGAACACACGATCTCACGAGACTCCTCTCTTTGAGTTGAATCCTGAAATCAACAAGACCTTGCGCAATCTAAAGAAGCAAAACGACCAAGTTGAGACAAGAATGATGGCTTCTCCAGAGCAAATCCAAATCCAAGCTCTGCAAGAGCAATTGAAGAAGCTGCTTGATGCACAGGAGACAAGAGAGGCTCAGAAACAACCAGCTATCAATGAAGCGTTCATACCGCAGTATGTGTATCAGGAGCCGCCAAGAGTGAACGTCAACAATTTTGAGCTGAAAACGGGTTTGATCACGATGGTCCAACAGAGCCAATATGGTGGACAAGCGATCGAGGACCCTAATGCGCATCTGGCGCATTTCCTGGAGTTGTGTAGCACGGTAAAGATGAATGGTGTCCCTGATGACATTATCCGTCTTCGTCTTTTTCCCTTCTCACTGCGGGACAAGGCGAAGTCGTGGTATCATACGCTGCAACTGGGAGACAATGTTGTGTGGGAGGACTTAGCTCATGCGTTCCTACGCAAGTTTCATCCGCCTGGCCTTACGTTGAAATTGAAGATGGACATCGTGCAGTTTCAACAGTACGAGGGAGAGAAGCTAGCGGAGACGTGGGAGCGATACCAGGAGAAGCTCAGAAAGTGCCCAGGCCATGGTTTTGATGAAGGCACGCTCGTGATAATGTTCTACAATGCCTGCGGGGAGCGTACGAGGATGCACATGGATACAGCTGCAGGCGGCTCTCTACTCCAGAAAAGCAGCTCTGATGCATGGAGCATTATTGATAGTATGGCTTCTACGAGCTACCAATGGCCATCTGAGCGTATGCAATTGAAGAAGGTTGCAGCTGCGTCCACTTCTGATCCTATGGCAGCTATGGTTACTCAACAGGCAGCGATGGCTACACAGCTGGCAGAGCTGACTGCAAAAATTGGTGAATTGAATGCTGGACGTCATGAGCAAGCTGTGATAGACCCATCAGGCTTGGGAAACGTCAATTATATCAATGACAGAAATTATGGGAATTTTCAGCAAGGACAGCCAGGGATGTATAACAGAGGTCAGCCATATCAGCAGGGTCAGCAGCAGTTTCAGCCAGGAGCACGTCCGCACCCAAATCTTTCCTATGGAAACCCAAACAATGCTGTGCAACCTCCACCAGGATTTTCTGTTTCTAGTGGGGGAGTCATCAATGAGCCAAAGAAGGATTCGATGGAGGACATGATGAAGCAGATGCTCATGAAGATGACTGGGATGGAGGTGAATGTTGGAAATAAAATCTCTAACATGGAGAATAATTTCTCAGCATTATCTAAGCAGGTACAGATGTTAGAGAATCAAGTTGGTCAGATTGCCAACCAAGCGGCGGCGCAGCACAAGCCGGGCCAATTCCCAAGTAACACTACTGTCAATCCTAAGGGCCAATGCAATGCTATTTTTGATGGCACTTTGTCTACAAAAGAGATGAGGATGAGCAAGGAGCATGAATCTCTGATTGAGGAACCACACAAGGCTCCTATTCCACTTAGGGAATACATCCCAAAGGCTCCATTCCCCCGTAGGCTGATGAAGAGGGAGGTGCTTGAAGAGCAATGTGCTGGGAAGCCGAGCAAAAAGGTGGATGCCAAGGAAATCAAGCTGGAGATCTCCCATTGCAAGAATGAGAAAAAAATTGCCAATCCCGAGGAGACAGAGCATAGACGTATAGTGGATGAGCTAGAGAGACTACTTGAAGAATCGGACCGGCATGCACAGCCTCAAACTCTCTCAAAATTGCAGGATCCCAAGGAAAAAGAAGAAAATATAGTTGTTCACACCAAGAAGATGGGTGATGAGGATAAGAAAATCCCGCAGGCGACAGCTGTGGGCACTGAGCTGCCAATGAAGCTACTATCGAAGAAGAAAGATCCGGGTAGCTTCACCATTGAGTGCGAGATTGGAGGAGAGCTCTTTCCCGAGGCTCTTTGCGATTTAGGGGCTAGTGTCAATGTGATGCCCATCTCTGTTTTCAAGCGATTGGGAATTGGAGATCTCAAGCCGACCTCGATGGAGATTCAAATGGCGGATAGATCAAGAGTGAAGCCGAGAGGAAAACTTGAAGACATCTTTGTGAGGGTTGACAAGCTCGTCTTCCCTACGGATTTCTTGGTCCTCGATATTCCTGAAGATACAAATCCGCCATTGATTCTTGGTCGATCATTCTTAGCTACGGGGAGGGCTATGATAGATGTGCCCAATGGAAGCGTCGTCTTTCACGCAGCTGATGCACATGAGTCCTCTGTCTCTGTTCGTGTTAGGCGATCTGTCACGCCTGCTGCGTTTGATGTTCATTGAGACCATGAGGTATCGTCGAGCTCTAGACGTTAAATTAAGCACTTGTTGGGAGGTAACCCAACTGTTTTTCTTTGTTTTGTTTTTTTTTTTCGTTCTTTTAGTTTAGTTTTGTTTCTTTTTGTTTCGTTGTTTTGTTTGGGGTTTTTAGTGCAGTGTTGAGCTTGGAAGATGCGGGAACTCGCGCCTTGTTCATACCACCACCATGGAGCATGTTTTTCTGTGAGTAGTGACACACATATCATCATCCCTCCAAACTTATTTTCGAACTTATGTTCTGTAATAAGTTTGGGGGAGTTAGGGGGGTGAGAGTAGATATGTGTATCACTTTTATCTTTTTGTTAGCTTTATTGTTTTATCCTGCTTGGTTGGTGGTGTGTGATTGTTTTTTAGATGATTATTGCTCCATTAGATTTCTGGTGAGATGCCAATGATGATTTCTATGAAAAAAAATTGGAATTTGATTTTCTTTGATGATTTAAGTATAATTGGAACTAATTTGCATAATTCTAGAGTGATTTTAACCTTGACTTTTGGACGTTGAATAAACCTGTGAGGATTTGAGCCATAACTGTTTATCATACACAGTTTATTCTTTGTTGTGAGTTTTGTCATTGCATGTGGTGATCTTCTAGAACTTGCCATGGTTTCTGTGTTGAGGTTGTTGTTGTGCCCAGGATTATGAGATGATTTTAGGCCATCTTTTGTTAGCCACAATTTTTCCCAAACACTATCCTTGAAAATTTTATCCTTTGTTATCCACTTTGAGCCTATTTAGCTTTTATTCTTTAGCCGGATGATAGGAGGTGATGAAGTATATGGGAATCTTTGTGTGGTGAATATTCATAGTGGGTTGTGAAAAAGAAGGGATGATATTGTATTACTATTTACTCTTATGAGCTCTAGAAAAGTTGTGGAAAGAAAAGAAAAAAAAATTTGTTGAAAAAAAAAAGAAGAAGAAAAAGAAAAAGAAAAAGAAAAAGAAAAAAAGTGTGAAGTCGAGTGTATATAGAGAAATTTGTTAGAAAATCGACTTTGTTTGTTGGAAATAAATGGAGAGCATAAAAGAGTGTTTAGTTCTGTTTTGTGATGATTAAATCCCTTGAGTTTTGTTGATTATGATGATATAGTTGGGAGGAAGATGGAATTTATTCCATACTAGATTTGTGAAGTTATAAGGTTGGTGTTCTTAATTATTTTGAGTCACTTAGCCTATATTTCCCTACCTTAACCAATGTCCCTACATTATAACCCAAAAATAAAGACCTATTTGATCTTAGTCCTGGCATACTTTTAGCGATGGAGATTGTAGACGATTGGCAAGCCTATGGTAAGAGATCTGCATTGCATTGAATTCGATGAGAGCATACACGTCCTATATATTCCATCAAATTGAGAGTTGAGTGATACACATACCTTGTGAGATTCAATTGTTTGGAATGTCAAGGTTGATTTTTCTATAAGTTGTGTTTATTGGTGAATTTTGTGCTTAATTATTGAGGATTTGAGAATTCTATTATCCTTTATTATTCGGAGGCATCGATGAGCTAGATTTCTTACCCATTCGTGTTATTGATTTTATTCTTCCCATTATTCGAGGACGAACAATGGCTTAAGTTTGGGGGAGTTGATAACACTCATGTTTCCATGGTTTTAGTGTTCATATGATGTCAATTTTATAGGAAACTAAGTGTTGGATGATTGTTTTGTGCTTAATTTGCTTTATCTTTTGAAACATGATTCTTACTCGAACTTTGAAGGAAATTTCAGGTTTATTGAGTTCGAATTTGGAAAACTGTGCTGAAATACAAGTTGTAGATCGTCTCGATACGAGTTCGTGGGCGCAAACGGATCGAAAATCCGAGTTCGGACGAGAAAGTTATGGCCGAAACGAAAACATCGCGCGCAGCAGTCAGAATCCGGCGGTCAAACACCGTTGACCACCGTCCGAAGAAGGATTTCCGGCGACCTGACCGGCGACCGCCGCCTGGGTCGCCGGATCTTCTGGAACGTTGGAAAAGACGCGGCGATCGCCGCCAGATGAAGGATTTTTGTGCTTGGGCCGGCGACCGCCGGATGGGTCGCCGGGCAGGTCGCCGGCTACCCGGATTTTTCAGTTTTGCGCGTTTTTGGAGTTCTTCTGGGTTTCAAACACTGTATTTTACCTTGACACTATAAATAGGTCTTCTTTTGACCTATCTAGGGTTCCTTTTTCAGTCCCCAACTTTAGTTTTTCAATTTCCTAGCTTTAGAATTTATTGTTTTCCAGTTTTTATTGCTTGGATTGGATTTCCACAAGATTGAAGATTCAAGCTGCTACATTCGTTCTTATTCAGTTTTTATATAATTCAGTTTTTCCAATTGATTTCTTTTTAATTATGTTTATGCTTTCTTTTATTATGTCTGGCTAGTTTCCTTTAGCTGATTCTAGGGTTTGTAAATAGTTGATTGAATTTATGTGATTTATTTGTTAATACCTTTGTGCCTTCCAGTTTATGATTCATAATTCCTGGTGCTTAATTTCTTGTGAATTATCTGATCAATAGTTTGCATGTTTAGCTATTCGGTTTGAGACCTAGCGGAGATAACTGTTTAGCGGATTCAGGAATGTATGATATGATTTTAACCTTGAGACCTAGCGGAGATAGGTGGATCATAGGGAGCTATTCTTAGGAGCTATTGGGAGTTAGTAGATTTTCTTGAGACCTAACGGAGATAGATAATTTACTAATCTACGATCGTTGCTGCTCTAGCGAGAGTAATTGATTAATTAAGTGATCTTTCATCATAGCTGGATTAAACTGGTACATAGGATTAATAGATTAATTGCATAGATTTAGTTAATGAATTTACTACCCTAGGATCAGTTGCTTTTTAATATTCGAATTTTCCTACGTGCTTTTAATTATTGCTAGTTGCGTTTTAGTATAAGTATTTAAATTTCTTTCAATTTCGTTTTACTTGCATACTGTGAGAGTCTGTGTAGGAAATAGATAGAGTCATTTCGTTTTACAGTCCCTGTGGATACGATATCCGATTGCTGTTTATACTACGATTACACCGTGTTAGTTGCGGTATTTTTGTTGCTAATAAAATAGTGATCAACTTTTTGGCGCCGTTGCCGGGGATTGTTTAGATTTTACTTTAATATTTCCAATAGGACTTAATAGTACTGCAAGATTTATTTGTTTTTATTTTTATTTTCTGGCTTTTATAAGTTGTGTTTCTGTAGGTTGCATATGAACACACGATCTCACGAGACTCCTCTCTTTGAGTTGAATCCTGAAATCAACAAGACCTTGCGCAATCTAAAGAAGCAAAACGACCAAGTTGAGACAAGAATGATGGCTTCTCCAGAGCAAATCCAAATCCAAGCTCTGCAAGAGCAATTGAAGAAGCTGCTTGATGCACAGGAGACAAGAGAGGCTCAGAAACAACCAGCTATCAATGAAGCGTTCATACCGCAGTATGTGTATCAGGAGCCGCCAAGAGTGAACGTCAACAATTTTGAGCTGAAAACGGGTTTGATCACGATGGTCCAACAGAGCCAATATGGTGGACAAGCGATCGAGGACCCTAATGCGCATCTGGCGCATTTCCTGGAGTTGTGTAGCACGGTAAAGATGAATGGTGTCCCTGATGACATTATCCGTCTTCGTCTTTTTCCCTTCTCACTGCGGGACAAGGCGAAGTCGTGGTATCATACGCTGCAACTGGGAGACAATGTTGTGTGGGAGGACTTAGCTCATGCGTTCCTACGCAAGTTTCATCCGCCTGGCCTTACGTTGAAATTGAAGATGGACATCGTGCAGTTTCAACAGTACGAGGGAGAGAAGCTAGCGGAGACGTGGGAGCGATACCAGGAGAAGCTCAGAAAGTGCCCAGGCCATGGTTTTGATGAAGGCACGCTCGTGATAATGTTCTACAATGCCTGCGGGGAGCGTACGAGGATGCACATGGATACAGCTGCAGGCGGCTCTCTACTCCAGAAAAGCAGCTCTGATGCATGGAGCATTATTGATAGTATGGCTTCTACGAGCTACCAATGGCCATCTGAGCGTATGCAATTGAAGAAGGTTGCAGCTGCGTCCACTTCTGATCCTATGGCAGCTATGGTTACTCAACAGGCAGCGATGGCTACACAGCTGGCAGAGCTGACTGCAAAAATTGGTGAATTGAATGCTGGACGTCATGAGCAAGCTGTGATAGACCCATCAGGCTTGGGAAACGTCAATTATATCAATGACAGAAATTATGGGAATTTTCAGCAAGGACAGCCAGGGATGTATAACAGAGGTCAGCCATATCAGCAGGGTCAGCAGCAGTTTCAGCCAGGAGCACGTCCGCACCCAAATCTTTCCTATGGAAACCCAAACAATGCTGTGCAACCTCCACCAGGATTTTCTGTTTCTAGTGGGGGAGTCATCAATGAGCCAAAGAAGGATTCGATGGAGGACATGATGAAGCAGATGCTCATGAAGATGACTGGGATGGAGGTGAATGTTGGAAATAAAATCTCTAACATGGAGAATAATTTCTCAGCATTATCTAAGCAGGTACAGATGTTAGAGAATCAAGTTGGTCAGATTGCCAACCAAGCGGCGGCGCAGCACAAGCCGGGCCAATTCCCAAGTAACACTACTGTCAATCCTAAGGGCCAATGCAATGCTATTTTTGATGGCACTTTGTCTACAAAAGAGATGAGGATGAGCAAGGAGCATGAATCTCTGATTGAGGAACCACACAAGGCTCCTATTCCACTTAGGGAATACATCCCAAAGGCTCCATTCCCCCGTAGGCTGATGAAGAGGGAGGTGCTTGAAGAGCAATGTGCTGGGAAGCCGAGCAAAAAGGTGGATGCCAAGGAAATCAAGCTGGAGATCTCCCATTGCAAGAATGAGAAAAAAATTGCCAATCCCGAGGAGACAGAGCATAGACGTATAGTGGATGAGCTAGAGAGACTACTTGAAGAATCGGACCGGCATGCACAGCCTCAAACTCTCTCAAAATTGCAGGATCCCAAGGAAAAAGAAGAAAATATAGTTGTTCACACCAAGAAGATGGGTGATGAGGATAAGAAAATCCCGCAGGCGACAGCTGTGGGCACTGAGCTGCCAATGAAGCTACTATCGAAGAAGAAAGATCCGGGTAGCTTCACCATTGAGTGCGAGATTGGAGGAGAGCTCTTTCCCGAGGCTCTTTGCGATTTAGGGGCTAGTGTCAATGTGATGCCCATCTCTGTTTTCAAGCGATTGGGAATTGGAGATCTCAAGCCGACCTCGATGGAGATTCAAATGGCGGATAGATCAAGAGTGAAGCCGAGAGGAAAACTTGAAGACATCTTTGTGAGGGTTGACAAGCTCGTCTTCCCTACGGATTTCTTGGTCCTCGATATTCCTGAAGATACAAATCCGCCATTGATTCTTGGTCGATCATTCTTAGCTACGGGGAGGGCTATGATAGATGTGCCCAATGGAAGCGTCGTCTTTCACGCAGCTGATGCACATGAGTCCTCTGTCTCTGTTCGTGTTAGGCGATCTGTCACGCCTGCTGCGTTTGATGTTCATTGAGACCATGAGGTATCGTCGAGCTCTAGACGTTAAATTAAGCACTTGTTGGGAGGTAACCCAACTGTTTTTCTTTGTTTTGTTTTTTTTTTCGTTCTTTTAGTTTAGTTTTGTTTCTTTTTGTTTCGTTGTTTTGTTTGGGGTTTTTAGTGCAGTGTTGAGCTTGGAAGATGCGGGAACTCGCGCCTTGTTCATACCACCACCATGGAGCATGTTTTTCTGTGAGTAGTGACACACATATCATCATCCCTCCAAACTTATTTTCGAACTTATGTTCTGTAATAAGTTTGGGGGAGTTAGGGGGGTGAGAGTAGATATGTGTATCACTTTTATCTTTTTGTTAGCTTTATTGTTTTATCCTGCTTGGTTGGTGGTGTGTGATTGTTTTTTAGATGATTATTGCTCCATTAGATTTCTGGTGAGATGCCAATGATGATTTCTATGAAAAAAAATTGGAATTTGATTTTCTTTGATGATTTAAGTATAATTGGAACTAATTTGCATAATTCTAGAGTGATTTTAACCTTGACTTTTGGACGTTGAATAAACCTGTGAGGATTTGAGCCATAACTGTTTATCATACACAGTTTATTCTTTGTTGTGAGTTTTGTCATTGCATGTGGTGATCTTCTAGAACTTGCCATGGTTTCTGTGTTGAGGTTGTTGTTGTGCCCAGGATTATGAGATGATTTTAGGCCATCTTTTGTTAGCCACAATTTTTCCCAAACACTATCCTTGAAAATTTTATCCTTTGTTATCCACTTTGAGCCTATTTAGCTTTTATTCTTTAGCCGGATGATAGGAGGTGATGAAGTATATGGGAATCTTTGTGTGGTGAATATTCATAGTGGGTTGTGAAAAAGAAGGGATGATATTGTATTACTATTTACTCTTATGAGCTCTAGAAAAGTTGTGGAAAGAAAAGAAAAAAAAATTTGTTGAAAAAAAAAAGAAGAAGAAAAAGAAAAAGAAAAAGAAAAAGAAAAAAAGTGTGAAGTCGAGTGTATATAGAGAAATTTGTTAGAAAATCGACTTTGTTTGTTGGAAATAAATGGAGAGCATAAAAGAGTGTTTAGTTCTGTTTTGTGATGATTAAATCCCTTGAGTTTTGTTGATTATGATGATATAGTTGGGAGGAAGATGGAATTTATTCCATACTAGATTTGTGAAGTTATAAGGTTGGTGTTCTTAATTATTTTGAGTCACTTAGCCTATATTTCCCTACCTTAACCAATGTCCCTACATTATAACCCAAAAATAAAGACCTATTTGATCTTAGTCCTGGCATACTTTTAGCGATGGAGATTGTAGACGATTGGCAAGCCTATGGTAAGAGATCTGCATTGCATTGAATTCGATGAGAGCATACACGTCCTATATATTCCATCAAATTGAGAGTTGAGTGATACACATACCTTGTGAGATTCAATTGTTTGGAATGTCAAGGTTGATTTTTCTATAAGTTGTGTTTATTGGTGAATTTTGTGCTTAATTATTGAGGATTTGAGAATTCTATTATCCTTTATTATTCGGAGGCATCGATGAGCTAGATTTCTTACCCATTCGTGTTATTGATTTTATTCTTCCCATTATTCGAGGACGAACAATGGCTTAAGTTTGGGGGAGTTGATAACACTCATGTTTCCATGGTTTTAGTGTTCATATGATGTCAATTTTATAGGAAACTAAGTGTTGGATGATTGTTTTGTGCTTAATTTGCTTTATCTTTTGAAACATGATTCTTACTCGAACTTTGAAGGAAATTTCAGGTTTATTGAGTTCGAATTTGGAAAACTGTGCTGAAATACAAGTTGTAGATCGTCTCGATACGAGTTCGTGGGCGCAAACGGATCGAAAATCCGAGTTCGGACGAGAAAGTTATGGCCGAAACGAAAACATCGCGCGCAGCAGTCAGAATCCGGCGGTCAAACACCGTTGACCACCGTCCGAAGAAGGATTTCCGGCGACCTGACCGGCGACCGCCGCCTGGGTCGCCGGATCTTCTGGAACGTTGGAAAAGACGCGGCGATCGCCGCCAGATGAAGGATTTTTGTGCTTGGGCCGGCGACCGCCGGATGGGTCGCCGGGCAGGTCGCCGGCTACCCGGATTTTTCAGTTTTGCGCGTTTTTGGAGTTCTTCTGGGTTTCAAACACTGTATTTTACCTTGACACTATAAATAGGTCTTCTTTTGACCTATCTAGGGTTCCTTTTTCAGTCCCCAACTTTAGTTTTTCAATTTCCTAGCTTTAGAATTTATTGTTTTCCAGTTTTTATTGCTTGGATTGGATTTCCACAAGATTGAAGATTCAAGCTGCTACATTCGTTCTTATTCAGTTTTTATATAATTCAGTTTTTCCAATTGATTTCTTTTTAATTATGTTTATGCTTTCTTTTATTATGTCTGGCTAGTTTCCTTTAGCTGATTCTAGGGTTTGTAAATAGTTGATTGAATTTATGTGATTTATTTGTTAATACCTTTGTGCCTTCCAGTTTATGATTCATAATTCCTGGTGCTTAATTTCTTGTGAATTATCTGATCAATAGTTTGCATGTTTAGCTATTCGGTTTGAGACCTAGCGGAGATAACTGTTTAGCGGATTCAGGAATGTATGATATGATTTTAACCTTGAGACCTAGCGGAGATAGGTGGATCATAGGGAGCTATTCTTAGGAGCTATTGGGAGTTAGTAGATTTTCTTGAGACCTAACGGAGATAGATAATTTACTAATCTACGATCGTTGCTGCTCTAGCGAGAGTAATTGATTAATTAAGTGATCTTTCATCATAGCTGGATTAAACTGGTACATAGGATTAATAGATTAATTGCATAGATTTAGTTAATGAATTTACTACCCTAGGATCAGTTGCTTTTTAATATTCGAATTTTCCTACGTGCTTTTAATTATTGCTAGTTGCGTTTTAGTATAAGTATTTAAATTTCTTTCAATTTCGTTTTACTTGCATACTGTGAGAGTCTGTGTAGGAAATAGATAGAGTCATTTCGTTTTACAGTCCCTGTGGATACGATATCCGATTGCTGTTTATACTACGATTACACCGTGTTAGTTGCGGTATTTTTGTTGCTAATAAAATAGTGATCAACTTTTTGGCGCCGTTGCCGGGGATTGTTTAGATTTTACTTTAATATTTCCAATAGGACTTAATAGTACTGCAAGATTTATTTGTTTTTATTTTTATTTTCTGGCTTTTATAAGTTGTGTTTCTGTAGGTTGCATATGAACACACGATCTCACGAGACTCCTCTCTTTGAGTTGAATCCTGAAATCAACAAGACCTTGCGCAATCTAAAGAAGCAAAACGACCAAGTTGAGACAAGAATGATGGCTTCTCCAGAGCAAATCCAAATCCAAGCTCTGCAAGAGCAATTGAAGAAGCTGCTTGATGCACAGGAGACAAGAGAGGCTCAGAAACAACCAGCTATCAATGAAGCGTTCATACCGCAGTATGTGTATCAGGAGCCGCCAAGAGTGAACGTCAACAATTTTGAGCTGAAAACGGGTTTGATCACGATGGTCCAACAGAGCCAATATGGTGGACAAGCGATCGAGGACCCTAATGCGCATCTGGCGCATTTCCTGGAGTTGTGTAGCACGGTAAAGATGAATGGTGTCCCTGATGACATTATCCGTCTTCGTCTTTTTCCCTTCTCACTGCGGGACAAGGCGAAGTCGTGGTATCATACGCTGCAACTGGGAGACAATGTTGTGTGGGAGGACTTAGCTCATGCGTTCCTACGCAAGTTTCATCCGCCTGGCCTTACGTTGAAATTGAAGATGGACATCGTGCAGTTTCAACAGTACGAGGGAGAGAAGCTAGCGGAGACGTGGGAGCGATACCAGGAGAAGCTCAGAAAGTGCCCAGGCCATGGTTTTGATGAAGGCACGCTCGTGATAATGTTCTACAATGCCTGCGGGGAGCGTACGAGGATGCACATGGATACAGCTGCAGGCGGCTCTCTACTCCAGAAAAGCAGCTCTGATGCATGGAGCATTATTGATAGTATGGCTTCTACGAGCTACCAATGGCCATCTGAGCGTATGCAATTGAAGAAGGTTGCAGCTGCGTCCACTTCTGATCCTATGGCAGCTATGGTTACTCAACAGGCAGCGATGGCTACACAGCTGGCAGAGCTGACTGCAAAAATTGGTGAATTGAATGCTGGACGTCATGAGCAAGCTGTGATAGACCCATCAGGCTTGGGAAACGTCAATTATATCAATGACAGAAATTATGGGAATTTTCAGCAAGGACAGCCAGGGATGTATAACAGAGGTCAGCCATATCAGCAGGGTCAGCAGCAGTTTCAGCCAGGAGCACGTCCGCACCCAAATCTTTCCTATGGAAACCCAAACAATGCTGTGCAACCTCCACCAGGATTTTCTGTTTCTAGTGGGGGAGTCATCAATGAGCCAAAGAAGGATTCGATGGAGGACATGATGAAGCAGATGCTCATGAAGATGACTGGGATGGAGGTGAATGTTGGAAATAAAATCTCTAACATGGAGAATAATTTCTCAGCATTATCTAAGCAGGTACAGATGTTAGAGAATCAAGTTGGTCAGATTGCCAACCAAGCGGCGGCACAGCACAAGCCGGGCCAATTCCCAAGTAACACTACTGTCAATCCTAAGGGCCAATGCAATGCTATTTTTGATGGCACTTTGTCTACAAAAGAGATGAGGATGAGCAAGGAGCATGAATCTCTGATTGAGGAACCACACAAGGCTCCTATTCCACTTAGGGAATACATCCCAAAGGCTCCATTCCCCCGTAGGCTGATGAAGAGGGAGGTGCTTGAAGAGCAATGTGCTGGGAAGCCGAGCAAAAAGGTGGATGCCAAGGAAATCAAGCTGGAGATCTCCCATTGCAAGAATGAGAAAAAAATTGCCAATCCCGAGGAGACAGAGCATAGACGTATAGTGGATGAGCTAGAGAGACTACTTGAAGAATCGGACCGGCATGCACAGCCTCAAACTCTCTCAAAATTGCAGGATCCCAAGGAAAAAGAAGAAAATATAGTTGTTCACACCAAGAAGATGGGTGATGAGGATAAGAAAATCCCGCAGGCGACAGCTGTGGGCACTGAGCTGCCAATGAAGCTACTATCGAAGAAGAAAGATCCGGGTAGCTTCACCATTGAGTGCGAGATTGGAGGAGAGCTCTTTCCCGAGGCTCTTTGCGATTTAGGGGCTAGTGTCAATGTGATGCCCATCTCTGTTTTCAAGCGATTGGGAATTGGAGATCTCAAGCCGACCTCGATGGAGATTCAAATGGCGGATAGATCAAGAGTGAAGCCGAGAGGAAAACTTGAAGACATCTTTGTGAGGGTTGACAAGCTCGTCTTCCCTACGGATTTCTTGGTCCTCGATATTCCTGAAGATACAAATCCGCCATTGATTCTTGGTCGATCATTCTTAGCTACGGGGAGGGCTATGATAGATGTGCCCAATGGAAGCGTCGTCTTTCACGCAGCTGATGCACATGAGTCCTCTGTCTCTGTTCGTGTTAGGCGATCTGTCACGCCTGCTGCGTTTGATGTTCATTGAGACCATGAGGTATCGTCGAGCTCTAGACGTTAAATTAAGCACTTGTTGGGAGGTAACCCAACTGTTTTTCTTTGTTTTGTTTTTTTTTTCGTTCTTTTAGTTTAGTTTTGTTTCTTTTTGTTTCGTTGTTTTGTTTGGGGTTTTTAGTGCAGTGTTGAGCTTGGAAGATGCGGGAACTCGCGCCTTGTTCATACCACCACCATGGAGCATGTTTTTCTGTGAGTAGTGACACACATATCATCATCCCTCCAAACTTATTTTCGAACTTATGTTCTGTAATAAGTTTGGGGGAGTTAGGGGGGTGAGAGTAGATATGTGTATCACTTTTATCTTTTTGTTAGCTTTATTGTTTTATCCTGCTTGGTTGGTGGTGTGTGATTGTTTTTTAGATGATTATTGCTCCATTAGATTTCTGGTGAGATGCCAATGATGATTTCTATGAAAAAAAATTGGAATTTGATTTTCTTTGATGATTTAAGTATAATTGGAACTAATTTGCATAATTCTAGAGTGATTTTAACCTTGACTTTTGGACGTTGAATAAACCTGTGAGGATTTGAGCCATAACTGTTTATCATACACAGTTTATTCTTTGTTGTGAGTTTTGTCATTGCATGTGGTGATCTTCTAGAACTTGCCATGGTTTCTGTGTTGAGGTTGTTGTTGTGCCCAGGATTATGAGATGATTTTAGGCCATCTTTTGTTAGCCACAATTTTTCCCAAACACTATCCTTGAAAATTTTATGCTTTGTTATCCACTTTGAGCCTATTTAGCTTTTATTCTTTAGCCGGATGATAGGAGGTGATGAAGTATATGGGAATCTTTGTGTGGTGAATATTCATAGTGGGTTGTGAAAAAGAAGGGATGATATTGTATTACTATTTACTCTTATGAGCTCTAGAAAAGTTGTGGAAAGAAAAGAAAAAAAAATTTGTTGAAAAAAAAAAAGAAGAAGAAAAAGAAAAAGAAAAAGAAAAAGAAAAAAAGTGTGAAGTCGAGTGTATATAGAGAAATTTGTTAGAAAATCGACTTTGTTTGTTGGAAATAAATGGAGAGCATAAAAGAGTGTTTAGTTCTGTTTTGTGATGATTAAATCCCTTGAGTTTTGTTGATTATGATGATATAGTTGGGAGGAAGATGGAATTTATTCCATACTAGATTTGTGAAGTTATAAGGTTGGTGTTCTTAATTATTTTGAGTCACTTAGCCTATATTTCCCTACCTTAACCAATGTCCCTACATTATAACCCAAAAATAAAGACCTATTTGATCTTAGTCCTGGCATACTTTTAGCGATGGAGATTGTAGACGATTGGCAAGCCTATGGTAAGAGATCTGCATTGCATTGAATTCGATGAGAGCATACACGTCCTATATATTCCATCAAATTGAGAGTTGAGTGATACACATACCTTGTGAGATTCAATTGTTTGGAATGTCAAGGTTGATTTTTCTATAAGTTGTGTTTATTGGTGAATTTTGTGCTTAATTATTGAGGATTTGAGAATTCTATTATCCTTTATTATTCGGAGGCATCGATGAGCTAGATTTCTTACCCATTCGTGTTATTGATTTTATTCTTCCCATTATTCGAGGACGAACAATGGCTTAAGTTTGGGGGAGTTGATAACACTCATGTTTCCATGGTTTTAGTGTTCATATGATGTCAATTTTATAGGAAACTAAGTGTTGGATGATTGTTTTGTGCTTAATTTGCTTTATCTTTTGAAACATGATTCTTACTCGAACTTTGAAGGAAATTTCAGGTTTATTGAGTTCGAATTTGGAAAACTGTGCTGAAATACAAGTTGTAGATCGTCTCGATACGAGTTCGTGGGCGCAAACGGATCGAAAATCCGAGTTCGGACGAGAAAGTTATGGCCGAAACGAAAACATCGCGCGCAGCAGTCAGAATCCGGCGGTCAAACACCGTTGACCACCGTCCGAAGAAGGATTTCCGGCGACCTGACCGGCGACCGCCGCCTGGGTCGCCGGATCTTCTGGAACGTTGGAAAAGACGCGGCGATCGCCGCCAGATGAAGGATTTTTGTGCTTGGGCCGGCGACCGCCGGATGGGTCGCCGGGCAGGTCGCCGGCTACCCGGATTTTTCAGTTTTGCGCGTTTTTGGAGTTCTTCTGGGTTTCAAACACTGTATTTTACCTTGACACTATAAATAGGTCTTCTTTTGACCTATCTAGGGTTCCTTTTTCAGTCCCCAACTTTAGTTTTTCAATTTCCTAGCTTTAGAATTTATTGTTTTCCAGTTTTTATTGCTTGGATTGGATTTCCACAAGATTGAAGATTCAAGCTGCTACATTCGTTCTTATTCAGTTTTTATATAATTCAGTTTTTCCAATTGATTTCTTTTTAATTATGTTTATGCTTTCTTTTATTATGTCTGGCTAGTTTCCTTTAGCTGATTCTAGGGTTTGTAAATAGTTGATTGAATTTATGTGATTTATTTGTTAATACCTTTGTGCCTTCCAGTTTATGATTCATAATTCCTGGTGCTTAATTTCTTGTGAATTATCTGATCAATAGTTTGCATGTTTAGCTATTCGGTTTGAGACCTAGCGGAGATAACTGTTTAGCGGATTCAGGAATGTATGATATGATTTTAACCTTGAGACCTAGCGGAGATAGGTGGATCATAGGGAGCTATTCTTAGGAGCTATTGGGAGTTAGTAGATTTTCTTGAGACCTAACGGAGATAGATAATTTACTAATCTACGATCGTTGCTGCTCTAGCGAGAGTAATTGATTAATTAAGTGATCTTTCATCATAGCTGGATTAAACTGGTACATAGGATTAATAGATTAATTGCATAGATTTAGTTAATGAATTTACTACCCTAGGATCAGTTGCTTTTTAATATTCGAATTTTCCTACGTGCTTTTAATTATTGCTAGTTGCGTTTTAGTATAAGTATTTAAATTTCTTTCAATTTCGTTTTACTTGCATACTGTGAGAGTCTGTGTAGGAAATAGATAGAGTCATTTCGTTTTACAGTCCCTGTGGATACGATATCCGATTGCTGTTTATACTACGATTACACCGTGTTAGTTGCGGTATTTTTGTTGCTAATAAAATAGTGATCAACTTCATCTGTGAACACTCCATTTAGAAAAGCGCACTTCACATCCATTTGATGTACCTTGAATCCTTTATGAGCTGCAAAGGCTAAGAAGAGCCTGACTGCTTCCAATCTGGCCACCGGTGCAAAAGTTTCATCGTAGTCGATTCCTTCTTCTTGACTGTATCCTTTTGCAACTAGCCTTGCTTTGTTTCTCACAACGTGACCTTCTTCGTCTTTCTTGTTCTTAAAAATCCATTTCAAGCCAATCACCTTTGCATCATCTGGTCGATCCGCAAGTTCCCAAACTAAATTCCGATTGAATTCATTGAGCTCTTCTTGCATTGCAATGACCCATTCAGTGGACTTCAAAGCTTCTTCAATATCCTTGGGCTCTGTAGATGATAAGAAACAACTGAAATTCTTATCTTCGTTGATGCAGTTCTGGTTGATATCAAAGACGAGATTGCACATAGATCTTTGAGTCTTGACACCGTCTAATGGTTCTCCAATGATGTTCTCCTTCGAATGGAGTTCAAACCATCTTCGATACTTCTTGATCCCTTCTGGTGTTGGAGGAAGTTCTTCGGTCAGAATGGTTCTGAGGTGTTGAGCATTGTTCTGAACTGGTGAGAGATAAGTTGGCTCTTCTTCGGCTAGTTCAGCTCTGTCCTTATCAGTAGGAGTTCCCCTTGACTGATGCCATCTGCATTGGCTCCAGTCTGAACTTCTGACCTTTGACTAATCTTCTGATATTGAAGCTTTTCAGCATCTTCATCTTTTCCAGGTCCCCACACCAGGACTGTAGAGAGTTCGGTGTCCTGCTTTTCAGTTCTGGAAACTTCAGCATTCTCTGTTTCCTGTTTCCTGAATTCATTAGCAGATTCATCAAAGACAACATGGGGTGTTTCTTCAACACATAAAGTTTGAGAATTAAACACTCGATAGGCTTTGCTGGATTTTTCAGTTCCAGAATATCCAAGAAAGATTCCTGGATCAGCCTTGCTATCAAATGTGTTTAATCTCCTCTTGTCATTGTTGTGAATGAAACACTTAGAACCGAAAGCATGAAAATAAGAGACTGAAGGCTTTCTGTTCTTCCATATCTCATATGGAGTTATTCCATGTCGTTGAGTGAGGAAGGAGCGATTTTGCGTATAGCATGCGTTGTTGACTGCTTCTGCCCAAAACTTCAAGGGGAGTTTTGATTCTGCTAGCATCGTCCTTGCTGCTTCCTTCAAAGACCTATTTCTTCTTTCAGCAACTCCGTTCTATTGAGGAGTTCTTGCTGCAGAAGTTTGATGACTGATTCCTTGTTCATCACAATACTCACGAATGACAGTATTGAGGAACTCAGTCCCACGATCTGATCTGATGCTGATGATGTTGACTTCTTTTTCCACGCTCAGTCTTCTCAGCAGCTTTGGCAGTTCTTCCAGTGTCTCCGTTGTAGCTTCTTGGAGAGATTGGGCCAAACAGATCCATGTGAAGTAGTTGAAGAATTCTTCCAGAGGAGTGTCTTGACTTTGACTTGAATGTCATTCACGTCTGCTTTCCTCTTTGACATGCTTCACATTCTTGCTTCTTTTGGAACACAATAGAAGGTAAACCTTCTACCAGTTGATGTTTAGCAAGCTTGTTGATCGTCTTGAAATTGAGATGGTTGAGTCTCTTGTGCCACAGCCAGTTGAGCTCCGAGCTACTCTTGCTGATGAGACACGTTTCTGGAGGGCTGTCTTCCCATGAGACAACATAGAGACTCGCTTGTCTGAATCCTTTCAGAGCCATCTTCTTTCAATTGTTTCTAACAGTGAATTCATCCTTTTTGATCTTCACTGTGAAACCGCTGTCACAAAATTGACTCACAGACAACAGATTATGTTTAAGACCAGAAACAAAGCTAACATTACTGATACTGGCGTTACCTATGTCGAGCACACCATAGCCTTTTGTTTCTCCGATTGAGTTGTCTCCGAATGCAACTTTGGATCTAGCTTTCTCAACATACTGGGATAGATATCTTTGTAGCCTGTCATGTGCTTTGAACAGCCACTGTCAAGATACCATGTTCTGATTGAAGCTTTGACTTCTTCATTCTTCTTGGATTTTCTGTTCTTGACCTGCAAGGAAGAGTCAATTTAGGTACCCAATCAAGATTTGGGTCCTACAATGTTAGCCCGAGTTCCCTTTGTAACCCATATCTGCTTCAGAACTGGTTTTGCTGATCTCTTGCGCTTTGCTGGTCGTCTGACAGAAGTAGTCGTAGCTTTGGTTGGCACATGAGCACTCCGATGTTGAGCTTTCCTTTTGAAGGCCTCACTCTTGTAGTTGTTCTGCTTGATGAGAGGTTGAGGTCTTCTTTGCTCGGTAAAGTATCTTTCTTGAGATACTCGAGTCATTCCAGACTGATGGAGACTTGACTGATGTCGTGGGACATGAGTCATGTGAAGTCCAGTCGCTTGTCATCGTGGATGTCGCTTGGGTCGTCTGGACTCATCATTGCTTTGTCTCCATGGATGTTGTTCTTTCTGAAACTGAACTGATTTTAGTTTCTGACTAATGTGACTGTTCTTCCCCCTGGATTGATGAGGAAGATTCTTCTTGATTTCGGATGTTCCTTCCCCGATCTTTGACTGAAACATGCTTCCTTAATATGCAGGCTTCATCTTTATGGAACATTTGAAAGGACAGTTAAAAGATGTACCCCTGGCTTCCGGTAATTTGTTTAAGCAAAACATCACTGGTAGTTTCGCGAGAATGACTGTTGAAGATTTATATCCATATATCTCTTCTTATCAGAGGAAGAGAATTATTGACAGGTAAGTGAATCCTTTTTACATGAACGTTGTGAATAATTTCATAGTCTGCTTTGGTGTGATTAAAGTATAATAAGTCTATGCGTACCCTGATACAGCTTAATAGATATATGCAAGGTCGTTGGAATCGCAAACCCCTATTTCCTGTAACTGTTCGGTTATTGATGTTGGAGCTTATGATCTGTGTGGTGGTCTTTGTTTTAATTGATTATTGTCTCTCATTGTATTTTCTTCTTTCTTTCAATTCTTACGATGTGTGGGTTTGCCGGTTGGCTTTAAAACATAACACTCAATCGCACTCTTCATTTTTTGTGGAGATCACTGGAACATTAAAATAATTTGAATAAAGGCCAATTATGAAAACCTTCCCTTACTGCTTCAAATAGAATTGCTATTAGGGGTTAGAATTCATGATGTTAGGAATCCTAGAAAGATAAATTTAGGAACTTTTATGGGTGCTATGATGGGTTATCAAGAGTGTATTGAGCTGAGTGCAGGCTCTCAATTAGCCATTTGGTCCTAATGTGCAGCTCACTGAGTGCGTATGACATTATAAATACACGATTAATACTAAGGATAAATAGAGATATTCAGTCCTATTATGATTAATACTAAGCATAATGTGCACAACAGGACTGGAATATCTCTATTTATCCTTATTATTAATAATACTGCTAATATGTTTATTTTAAGTATTTGGTGCAGCTTTGAACTTGACAGGGCTGACTTGGCATTGCTCGGCCCCGCTTTCCAGCTATGATACACACCAGCTCTGACCACTCAAGACTCTCGCCCTTGCCAAGCTTGACTCTACAACAGCTCTATATTAGCCTCGATGGCTCAGCTCTGTAATAATGACCTAGGCTTAGTTATATGGGTTAATGGGCCTTAGGGATTAAGTGGGCCCAAGTTTACTCAGATGCTTATAAATAGGACTTCCACTATTGGATTAGACTCTCTTCCATTCTTGAACAATGTAATCCCTGAAGGAATATTAAACTGAATTAATGCTCCGTTTGCCCGATGATCGTTTCTTGGATTATTATTAGTTTATCATACAACGATTAATCCTAACATGCTCCTATGAATTTAACAGCTGCACGTTGGTGTTAGGATTACTTACTTGTGAAGTGCATGCAGAGGCTGTCGATGATCGAATCGAAAGACTCCAGTTCTGATCTTTTGAACTGTATCCCGTTCAGCTTTCACCGTTGGATGGACAACAAACTGTAAAAGTCCCAAGGCAGAAAGATCCCACACGTTTTCTGCGCCTCTACAGCTCTCCAAAACCCTAAGTTTTATCAGTGTATTTTTCTGAGAGCTGACAGCTGTATTTTATAATAAAATAAAACACACGGGGCGCCAGTTTCTAGGTGGGGGGCGATTTCTGCTCCTTCTAGGGCTAGGAGACTTTGGGCCATGACTCAACCTAGAACACCTCTAGTTTGACTTGCAATAGAACAAGGACATCCTAGTGATGGTAAGTTGACCCAGTGTCATCTCTCAAGGAAAGTCTTAAAGGGCTTCTATTGTATCGCAGGAAAAACAGTAAAGAAAGCAGTAAAGAGTTTGATTATTAAAATAAAACTTGGAATTAAAAACTTAATTAAAACCGAACTTAAAATTAACTAGGCGAATTGAACTATTAAACCCTAGGCAAGATTTTAAAGAACTTAAATTAAACCTAACTTATGAAATTAAATACTTGTAAATTAAAAACCAACTAATCTAGGCGTGAAACTAAAGTGCATAATTTAAATTGCATAATTAAAAAGAAAGCATAAACATGAACGAAAAACGTAAACATGATTAAACAAAATAAATTGAATTGAAATACGAAAATACCGTAAACGTCTTGAACGTGTAATTGTGTCACGCAATCACAATCCAAGAATAAAAGCTAAACAAAACTAAATTGAAATCTAACTAAAAACAATGAAAATCGACAACTATGAAAGCACTAAGAAAACAAGTAAATCCTAAGCTTCGGATGCCAACAGATCTCAAAGATGGCGTCTAAAACTAGGGCAAAGTATGATATATTTACAATGAAAAGTATGGCCCTATTATAGACTTCAAATCCCCTGGATTACCATGGAAGTTGCCTTGCAAGGTAGAACTCTAAAGGCAATAAAATCGTGCAAGATAAGGCAACTCTCCCGCTGTGACGCGCGCTGCAAGTCATCTCCATTCTGGCTGAATTCGCGGCTCTCGCCAGAGAAACGGCTTCCGCTCTGGCGCACTTGTCTGCTCTGACTCTCGGTTTCTCTGGCGATTCACTTCGCTGCTCTGGCATTCGGTTCCTCTGGCTTCTTGATTTCTCTGCTCTGGCTTTTCTCCCCTCTGACTAGTGATTCCTCTACTCTGACTAGTTGACTTCGCTGCTCTGGGCTTTGATTTCTCTGGCGAGTGCATCTGCTCTGCTCTGCAGTGCGGGGCTTCCGCTCTGGCGCGGGTTTCTCTGTTCTGGCACGCCAGAGTATGCACATAAACACGATTCTTAGCCCAAACTCTCCAAAATTTGCACTCTTCATCTATAAAATCTAAATCTCCTGCAAAGCATAAAACAAGCCATAAAACGCACCAATTTTCAGAAGATTATCTTAAAATAAAGCTCATGCAAGCCCCAAAATTTAGAACAATTAGGCATAAATCAACCCCCCCACACTTAGCCTTTTGCTTGTCCTCAAGCAAAATCCGTATGAATCCTAGGAAGAGATTGATTTCAACCATGCTAATTTCCAATCCAAACATTCTCAAAGTCAATTCAAAATTTTACAATCAACACACATCTCTCGATCATGCAAGTAACTCAAAGTTTAAGAAACAACAAAAGAGTAATGTAAGCAATTCGATCAGACCCAATTCTCCGCTAGAAGTGAATTCCCTAATGTGATCGCCTTTATAATCAATATCACCATTTTTCACACTTTGTGTGCTTAGAATTTTCGACAGTTGAGCCATAATTCATGAAATAAAACCATTTGGATGTAATCCAAAGTCTTTTCACGTGGGTTCCCATGCTCATAGTTAGACTAGAGGAGCAGAGACTCAGAGCTATCACATTTCAGAACAGGCCAGATGTTTCAGAGCTGGCATTTTCAGGGTTGGAAATTCGTCCAATATTTTTCACATTTCACAGATAAGATATGATCGTAGGCAATCACAATGACAACACTCCTTCTAGCATCTACCGGACAAATCACGTTTTACTTTCTTACAATCGTGTTGCAACAAAACTCAAATTCTTTGCACAATCAAGAAACACATATCAACAGTAAAACAACAATAACCACCAAACGAACACAAACCCGAAATTCTCATCGAAAACCTTATTCTCTTCCACAAATTCATACAAACTAGCAAGATTCGAGACTAAAAACTAAGCATAGAAAGACTAATCTCGCCCAATTGAAAACATAAGCACAACAAGACACCCCCCACACTTAAAGCATGCCATGTCCTCGGGGCACAAAAGAAATAAGAAGAGTTGAGAAAACGTCCCTGATTATCGGCATTGAGAAACTGAAGCATCGTGCGAGGTGGTGAAGGGTGGAGTTTGCGGTCTGTGGCAGAGTGAAGAGTGGCCACGCTGAATCAGGGCAGTGCTAGCAGAGCAGCGCGAAGAAGTGCAGCGCGGAGAAGTATAGCGCTGGCAGAGCAGCGCATAGAAGTATAGCGCTGGCGTTCTGTAGTTCTTAACGGGGCACCGCTGGCGTGCAGTAGCGGTGGTGGCAGCAGCGCTGGCGGCATATTGAGAATTGCAGCGCTGAAAACAAGACATGCACACCAAGTATCATGGTATCCGCAAAGCAACCGAAACTTAGGAAAAACACGAAATAAACAACTAAAGAACAAGAAAAACCAAACAAGAAAAACATAAACAAACCAACGGTGGGTTGCCTCCCACCAAGCGCTAGAGTTAGAGTCTCCAGCCCGACTTCAGAGCTAAACTTCAGCTATGGTTGTGCAGAGCTTGAGACTCCACCTCCATAGTCGAGCTCTGGTGCTCGTAGTATGGTTTCACTCGATGGCCATTCACTCTGAAACTCTCCTTCGTGTTTTCATTGAATAGCTCAACAGCACCATGCTCAAATACCTCCTTAAGTAAAAACGGACCACTCCACCTAGATTTCAGCTTTCCCGGGAATAACTTAAGTCGAGAATTGAACAAGAGAACCTTCATTCCAGGGCAAAGCTTCTTGTGGCAAATGCGGCGGTCATGTAGTCGCTTCACTTTGTCCTTGTAGATCCTCGCATTCTCATACGCCTCATTACGTAGCTCATCTAACTCCTCCATTTGCAGTGTGCGCTGCTTCACAGCAGAGTCCAAGTCATAGTTGGCAGCTTTGATCGCCCAATAAGCTTTGTGCTCAATTTCCACCGGCAGATGGCAGGCCTTTCCATAGACGAGACGATACGGACTCATCCCAAGCACGCCCTTGAAGGCAGTTCTGTACGCCCAGAGAGCATCATTCAACTTTACGGACCAGTCCTTGTGCGAGGGCTGCACCGTCTTTTCTAAAATTCCTTTGATTTGTCGATTGCTCGTCTCGGCTTGTCCAGAGGTCTGTGGGTGGTATGGTGTTGCAACCTTGTGCGTGATCCCATTCTTCTTCATGAGTTTGGCAAACAACTTGTTGCAGAAGTGCTTGCCTCCATCGCTAATGATAGCTCTAGGAAATCCAAATCTAGAAAGAATATTTTCTTGCACAAACTTGAGCACCACATTAGCATCACATGTCCGCGTGGGGATAGCCTCAACCCATTTGGACACGTAATCTACAGCAAGTAAAATGTATTGAAACCCATGTGAAGTAGGAAATGGCCCCATGAAATCAATGCCCCACACATCGAAAATTTCGACAATTAAAATGCTTTGGAGGGGCATCTCATTCCTGCGGCCAATATTCCCTACTCTCTGACACCTATCGCATGCAAGAGTGAAAATGTGTGCATCTTTAAAAATGGAAGGCCAAAACAAACCTGATTGAAGAATTTTATGTGCTGTTTTCTGCCCCCCAAAGTGTCCACCACAATGATCCTCATGGCACATTTTCAACACTTGTTGTTGCTCCTCTGCCGGCACACACCGTCGAATGACATTATCCTTTCCAAGCTTGAAGAGGTGAGGAATCTCCCAATAGTAGTGCCTGCACTGAGCTAAAAATCTCTTTCTCTCCTGCGATGTCAGCTCGGGTCGTAGAATACCACAAACTAAGTAATTGACAATATCTGCATACCAGGGCTCGGCGCTCACAGGGCTGGACTGAGCAGTGCTGAGTTCGGCACGGCTGGCAGAAGTGATCTCAGTAGAGCTGGCTTCGGCAGCTCTGAAGTCAGCAGAGAAGAGCTCGGCAGATCTGGCTTTGGCAGAGCTGGCCAGGGTAGAGCAAAGCTCGGCAGAGCTGACCAGGGCAGAGTTGGACTCGGCAGTGCTGCACGTGTCAAAGGTTAATGCATATGTATGCTCAAAAGGAAAAGATTCAGGGATGCAATTGGGACTCGACTCTATCAGATGATTATCCAAACGTGAAAGGTGGTCAGCCACATGATTCTCACTCTCTTTCCTATCCCTTATCTCTACATCGAACTCTTGCAACAATAAGACCCAACGGATTAGACGAGCTTTAGCTTGAGGTTTAGTCATCAAATATCGAAGTGCAACATGGTCACTATGGACAATAACCTTAGACCCAATGATGTAAGCACGAAATTTATCTAATGCGAAGACCACAGCAAGCATCTATTTTTCAGTAGTGGTGTAATTTACTTGTGCACTGTTCAGAGTTAAGCTAGCATAGTAAATTACACGTATCATCCTATCCACACGCTGACCTAGCACTTCTCCTACAGCAGAGTTAGACGCATCACACGTGATCTCAAAGGGCAATGACCAATCAGGCGCAATCACAACCGGGGCAGAGCTCAACTTAAGTTTTAATGTTTCAAAGGCATGCATGCAAGAGTCATCAAAATTAAAAGGAACATCCTGAGCTAGTAGTTCGCATAGAGGTTGGCTAATTTTAGAAAAATCTTTAATGAAACGCCGGTAAAAACCGGCGTGACCTAAGAAACTCCTAATTCCCTTGACATCAATAGGGGGCGGCAACTTTTGGATTACCTCCACCTTAGCTCTGTCGACCTCTAGTCCATGCTTAGACACCACATGACCCAAGACAATACCGTGTGTAACCATAAAATGACTCTTTTCCCAACTCAAAGTTAGGCCATTTTCAATACACCTTTGCAACACTACATCAATCTTAGTCAAACAATCATGGAAGGACTGCCCAAAAACTGAAAAATCATCCATAAAAACCTCCACAAATTTACCAATCATGTCAGAAAATATGGACATCATGCATCGTTGAAACGTCCCGGGTCCATTGCACAGCCCGAACGGCATCCTCTTCCATGCAAATGTCCCGAAAGGTGTGGTGAAGGTAGTTTTGACTTGATCTTCCGACGCGATTGTGATTTGGTAGTAACCTGACAAGCCATCAAGAAAACAATAAAAATCATGCCCTGCTAAGCGATCTAACATTTGATCAACAAAAGGAAGAGGAAAGTGATCCTTTTTGGTGACGGCATTGAGTTTCCTGTAGTCAACGCACATCCACCATCCCGTGGTAGGACGCGTCGGTATCAACTCCATCTTGTCATTGCGCACAACCGTCATTCCTCCTTTCTTTAGCACGACATGCACTGGGCTCACCCACTCACTATCGGCGACAGAGTAAATAATCCCTTCGGCAAGTAGCTTAAGGATCTCCTTCCGCACGACCTCCATCAGAACAGGGTTCAATCGTCGCTGGGCGTCTCGCTTGGGTGCAGCTCCCTCCTCGAGGTTGATCCTGTGCATGCATGTAGCAGGACTAATGCCACAAATATCTCCTAGGCTCCATCCCAGTGCTTCTTTGTTTCTCTTCAACACCTCGAGTAGTGCTGCTTCTTGCTCTAAAGTTAGAGTAGACGAGATGATGACTGGCTTCTCCTTTCCTTCTTCGAAAAAGATGTACTTGAGATTAGCAGGGAGTTTCTTCAGTTCCAACGCTGGTCTCTTGGTTCCCATCTGTTCATCAAGGGGCAGCTCGGTATGGCCTGGCAGCACTGAGCTCGGCAGGGCTGGCTGGGCAGAGCTGAAGGGTAGAGCTGGATGGACAGCGCTGAAGGGCAGAGCTGGCTTCGGCAGCTCTGACATCGGCAGAGCTGGCTGGGCAACGCTGAACTCTTCAGCTTCCCTAGCTAATTCCTCCATGTCGGCAGATCCAATGCAAACTTCCACGCATTCCTGCTCCTGTAAAAATACCTTCTCAACCAAGCCATTAATAACATCTATATATGAGCATTCATTCATAAAGTTGGCAGAAGGCATAGCCCGATTTTCATGCACCGAGAAAGACACCGATTCCCCTAACATGGTCATTTTAATAGTTTCATTTTTGACATCAATCAATGTGTTAGTGGTCACCATAAAGGGTCTTCCTAATAGCAGAGTGTGATCTCTACCATTTTCATGCACATCCCCAATCTCAAGTACAACGAAATCAACGGGCACTATCAAACCCCCGACTCTAACTAGGATATCCTCTACTATACCTGACGGACCTATCAGCAAGTTGGAGGCACATGCGAGTAGATTTCAAATTACCTAACACTAATTGTTGAAAAATAGAGTAAGGCATCAGGTTAATCCCAGCCCCCAAATCTAACATACCCGTGGCTTCCTTACCATTTCCCAAAGCAATATTAATCACAAAACTACCTGGATCGTGCTGCTTGGGTGGCAAAGATTGCTGCATGATTGCGTTTGCAACTTCGGAGACCAACACCTTCTCATTGTCACCGAACCTTCTTTTGTTGGATGCCAATTCCTTGAAGAATTTCACATATGCAGGCACATTTCGGATCACATCAAGAAGAGGCAAATTCACATTTACCTTGTAGAATTCCTCAAACTGACGGTCATGCTTCTCGTTTCTCAATCTGTTCGGAAAAGGAACCGGTGGTCGATAAGGTGTAGTATCTTTGTGGAGCTTGACCTCCTTCTCCTTCTCTCCTTCCTTTTGCTGGTCTGCCTTCTCTCCATCAGTCGGGCTGGTCAGAGCTGAACTCGGCAGCTCTACTCTGGTCTGGACAGAGCTCGGCAGCTCTGCTCTGGTAAAGGCAGAGCTCGGCTGCTCTGCTCTGGACTGGACAGAACTCGGCTGCTCTGCTCTGGTCTGGACAGAACTCGGCTGCTCTGCTCTGGTAAAGGCAGAGCTCGGCTGCTCTGCTCTGGTCTGGACAGAACTCGGCTGCTCTGCTCTGGTCTGCAGAAAATAGTTGTTAGGTCCGGGGGGTCTCGAATAGGTGTATGGGGGGGAGAGAATACACCTATAGGCTATTTTTACAACAATCTAGTGACCTCAATCAGAGGGATCTCAGTCAGAGATCAAAACGAAACTTTACACGCAAACAAGGACTCCTGTTTTACTGAAATCAGTTTTGACCAACAGGGTTGGACTGATACTGAAAGCTCTTCAGTAATGAGTTATCAGTTAAGTTGCTGGAACTTAACTGATCCAAGTAAGGGCTTCAGTCGTGTTTGCTAAGATAGAGATGATATCACGCTTCCTTACTATCAGAGGATAGTTCAGTCAGATTGATATCATACGCAGCGGAAATTAAACTTCGTTTTGTAATAGCCTCGGTGGAGCAGATAGTTGGATTAAGGTTTCTCTTTGCAGTTATTCAGTGTTCAATTTTATCAATAGAAATAGCACAAGTAAGAATGTAAAACTGAAAGCTGTAAATAACACAGAGACTTTTACGTGGTTCGGAAAAATCCTTTCCTACATCCACGGCTGGTTGATCAGACCAACAATCCACTCCGCAAGTGCTTCACTGGTGCACTGCAAACCGTATCCGTGTGCTTGCCTGGTGCACACAACCGTAAACTGAAGAAAACCCTTCTTCAGCACCCACACACCTCGCGTAGGATTTCCCTGCTAAGCACACCTCGTGCTCAGACTTTTGACTCAGAGTTCAGAGTACCTTCCTGAACTCCGAACCACTCAAACACTCTTATGGGGGGAGGTTTGAACGAGTGCCAACTATACTTACAAAGAACAAGTTCTTTGAAGCAAGTTTGACCTTTGGCTTCTGGGTAAACAGATATATGCCTAGGGTCTAAGAGAATGTATGTAATCAACAGTGACTGATTTTGGCTTTGGAATTCTCTTCTTTGATTCAAGCTTTGGGGCGGTTAAGCTTTAGGCTAAGTAGCAATTTCTGCAGAGCTTCAGCTTATGTCGTTGAATTGGTGAAGGTTGAAGTGATCCTCGAGCGCTATTTGTAGGAGAACTCTTGAATAGATCCGTTGGCGTAAATCGTCCTCAAGATTTCTTCCGTTGGAGAGCAATTCGAATTTGGGCTGAGGCTTCAATCTTCGAGGTTCCTTGTCTGTGTGGAAACGGCTCTCTTTGATGAACAGGAGATGTGACATCTCTGAAAAGTAACCACCAGATAGGAATGACCTCTGCAGAGATAAGATATTCTGAGATCTCTGCATTTAATGCGGCTGTACTTGTTCGTACGTGGCTTCCTCTGAACGTTGGAAGATCAGTCCTAGGAGGAATGTTCAACTGATACTTGACTTTAGTATCAGTCCTTTGCGCGCATTAAATAATCAGTCTTCAACTGATTCTTCAACTGATACTTCAGTCGGTATCTGCAGTCTTCAATCTTCAGTCTTCGTTCTTCAGTCTTCAGTCTTCAGTCTTCGACAACGCAACTAAACTAGAAACGAACTCTAACACTTGAGTTCAAAACGATTCTAGTCTATTACATATAAGTCCTATGAATTTTGGTATCATCAAAACAAGGGTTAGGATATTCCACAAGGTTCCCAACAATTTCCCCCTTTTTGATGATGCTAAAACTACACAGCAGTTCTAGACAGCAAAAAGACTGAACTCACAGTACAAGTTCTAAACAAGGGGTGAAAACAGTTCCCCCTTAACAATAGAACCTAAAAACTTGTACTTAGAGTAAGAACGAAAACAGTTCTAAAAACAGAACATAAAGAAGACAGAAAAACCATAATCAGAGCCTGGACAAAGAGTCATTGTCTTCAGGTTGAGATCAATAAGAAGTTCATTTCATTAAAAGGACTGATAAGCCATCAGTCGAGGTACAGAGCAAGACTTACATTGGAGTAAAAAGAAAAACAAAAACATCATGGGAAACCCATGGACTCCAGCAGTCTGCTTGGCTGCGCCTTGAACTTCTTGATCTTCATCTTCTGTCTTCGTGTCTTCATATTCCTAAGCTTGTTCCACTCTCACTTATTTTCTGTTGAATCGAGGTCTCTTCTGAAACGTCATCCTTACAACTTCTGGTGATCCTTTGTTGTTCCATCATCAGTCAAGAGTTCGAGGACAGGAGTAACCTCAAGAAAAGGTTTCTCTCTGACTCTGACTTTCGCCCTTTTTGGCAACATCAAAAAGAGAGCTGACGATGGAGGCTATGATCAGACGGTACCCAACTTTGAGTCTCAGAAGCTCGTTATAAGATTTGAGAACAGATTGAGTCCGGATAAACAGAAGAGGAGAACGCCAGTGAGGAGGTGATGAGATGAGGAGACGGAGAAGTGGAGGAAGACAAGAAAACGTAGAAGGCGGAAGATAGAAGAAGGCTGCCTTGGAAGAAGGAGAGGGATGCCTTATGAGGTGAAGATCAGGTTAGTGAATTGGAAAGAAGGAAAGGAGAGAAGAATAGGCGTGAGAAGGAAGAATCGAAGCGGTGGCAGCTGAGAAGACTAACACCGTCGACTCGCCGACCCAGGGTCTGTGAAGAATAAACCCGGTGCGGCTGAAGATGTCGGCCAACAACAAGAGAGGTCTCATTGTTTGTTGCAATCCAGGGAGGAGCACAATATATGTGATAAGGAATATCTCCTCCAGAAGCGGTGAAGCTTCTTGGCGCCAGGCATGAGAATGGAAGACACTCGCTTCGCTGGATACAAGTGAGGGTAGAGCAAACTTTGACGCCGGAGAGACGTTGAGGTCCAGTGGAAAGGTCCGGTGAAGACCAGGTATGTGAGCGTCATTCTTCCACTCCATGACTTTGCAGTCATAGATTTCTCCTTTAGTCGGAACAATTTTTCTCTGCAACTTTTGAAACAATTGAAACTTTTTCTCACAGTGAAGGCTGTGGAGAGTTGTTAGTTGATGCAGAAAAATATTGAAGACAACATGGTATAAATAGACAAGATTTGAACCATGTAAGAAGATGAAAGGTTTTTCGAAAATTGTGCCTAAAATGTATTTGAAGAGAAAATTTGCGTCCGCCGTCACTGCGAGGGACTGCGTCTTCAAAAAGTTGAAAGGCATCATTACATACTGTCATGTCAATGAGCTTTTCAAGAAATTTTATTGCAGAGGCACAAAGGTTGGAAAGATTTTTGGCAATAAGATCAGGACAAGTTCAATCAAAACAGATTTTTAGTTTATAAAAATCTTGTCCTTCTCAGATATTCCATTTTCCAACAATTCCAACAATTAGTTAAAGTTTTTGGAAGAAACTGATCAGTTAGAGAAAAGATTTTGAAATAAAAACTTAAAGCTCATAACTGAAATAACTGATTTTGAAAGAGCAAGCATTTAAAATACTTACTGATCAACTAAATATTGTAGCCAGTTGATACCACGTGATCCTGGTTGATTCATCAGGATGATTTCTTCTTCAGATGAGCATTCGGACTTCATTGCTTTCCACATCGGCGAACGTAGAAGCAGCAGTTGGTTGACCACCAGTCAGCATGACTGTTTGAGAAAATCTTCAAACACAGCATCACTCTTCAGGGTTGATGAGGCCGATCTTTGCACATAGATCATTGAACCTCTCTTCTGGAAGAGCCTTGGTCAGCAGGTCCGCTCTCTGAATAGCAGTGGGAATCCATTCCACAGAGACATTCTTCTTTTCGACATGATCACGAATGAAGTGATGTCGAATTTCAATATGCTTTACTCTGGTGTGATGAACTGGATTCTGGGAGATTGCAATAGCACTGGAGCTGTCGCAATAGATAGGAACTTCCTTTTCGTCGATCCCATAGTCCTTTAGTTGATGGACTAACCACAGGATTTGTGAGCAGCATCTTCCGGCAGCAACATATTCAGCTTCAGTTGTAGAGGTGGCGACTGAAGTCTGCTTCTTTGAAAACCAAGAAATGAGCTTGTTGCCTAGGAATTGACATGTTCCGGAGGTTGATTTGCGATCAAGCTTGCATCCACCGAAGTCTGAATCTGAATATCCGGTGAGCTTGATGTCGTCGTCTGCTGGATACCACAATCCGAAATTGGGCGTGCCTTTAAGATATCTCAGAATCCGCTTTACTGCATCCAAATGAGCGTCCTTAGGATCTGATTGATATCTTGCACATACCCCGACTGCAAATGCGATATCTGGTCTGCTCGCAGTCAAATACAGCAAAGATCCAATGATTTCTCTGTACTTCTTCGAAGAGACAGAGTTTCCTTCTGAACCTGGATCAACTTTCCAGTTTGTGTTCATTGGAATCTTGACTGACTTCATGTGCTGAATACCGAACTTAGCTATCAGCTCCTTTGCATACTTGGACTGGCTGATCAGTATTCCTTCATTGGTCTGCTTGACTTGCAATCCGAGAAAGAAATTCATTTCTCCCATCATGGACATTTGAAACTTGTTGGTCATGATGTCAGCAAACTTCTTGCACATGCGTTCGGATTTAGATCCGAAGATTATGTCATCGACATAAATCTGAACAAGCAAGAGATCTTCTCCTTCTTTGAGAGTGAACAGAGTTCTGTCCACAGATCCCTTTTTGAAGCCTTGTTCAACCAGATACTCCGAGAGAGTATCATACCACGCTCTTGGTGCTTGCTTCAATCCATAGAGCGCTTTCTTCAGCTTGTACACCTTTTCTGGTCCAGCAACCTCAAACCCTGGAGGTTGTTCCACATAGACTTCATCTGTGAGCACTCCATTGAGAAATGCGCACTTGACATCCATTTGGTGTACCTTGAAACCTTTGTGAGCTGCGAAGGCTAAGAAGAGTCTGACTGCCTCCAATCTGGCAACTGGGGCGAACGTCTCGTCGTAGTCGATTCCTTCTTCTTGACTGTATCCTTTAGCCACTAGCCTTGCTTTGTTTCTCACAACGTTTCCTTCTTCATCTTCCTTGTTCTTGAAAATCCATTTCAAGCCAATCACCTTTGCATCGTCTGGTCGATCCACAAGCTCCCAAACTGAATTCCGGTTGAATTCATTGAGTTCTTCTAGCATTGCGATGACCCACTGAGTAGACTTCAGAGCTTCTTCAATATCCTTGGGCTCTGTAGTTGATAAGAAACAACTGAAATTCTTATCTTCATTGATGCAGTTCTGATTGATGTCGAAGACGAGGTTGCACATTGATCTCCGAGTCTTGACGCCATCTGATGGTTCTCCAATGATGTTCTCCTTTGAGTGGAGTTCAAACCATCTTCGATACTTCTTGATTTTTTCTGGAGATGGTGGGGTTTCTTCGGTCAGAATAGTTCTGAGGTGTTGAGCACCTTCTAGAGCAGGGGAGAGTTGAGCTGGGGCAACTTCTGCGCATTCAACTCGAACTTCAGCAACTGGAGTTCCCCCTTGACTGATGCCATCTGCATTGGCTCCAGTCTGAACTTCAGACCTTTGGTTGATCTTCTGATACTGAAGCATCTCAGCATCTTCATCTTTGCCAGGTCCCCACACCAAGATAGTAGAGGGCTCGATGTTGTGAATTTCAGCTTTGGAACCTTCAGCGATCTGAACATTCTTTTCAGCATCTTGTTCCCTGAAACCATCTGTAGACTCATCAAAGATCACATGAGGTGTTTCTTCAACACAAAGAGTCTGAGTATTAAACACTCGATAGGCTTTGCTTGAACGTTCTGTTCCAGAGTATCCAAGGAATACTCCTGGATCAGCCTTGCTATCGAAAGTGTTCAACCTCTTCTTATCATTGTTGTGTATGAAACACTTAGAACCGAAAGCATGAAAGTAGGCAATCGATGGCTTTCTGTTCTTCCATAACTCGTATGGAGTTCTTCCATATCTCTGAGTGAGGAAGGAGCGATTCTGCGTGTAGCATGTGTTGTTGACTGCTTCGGCCCAAAACTTCAAGGGGAGTTTTGACTCGGCTAGCATCGTCCTTGCTGCTTCCTTTAGAGACCGGTTTCTTCTTTCTGCAACTCCGTTCTGCTGTGGAGTTCTTGCTGCAGAAGTTTGATGACTGATTCCTTGTTCATCACAATACTTATGAATGAAAGTATTGAGGAACTCAGTCCTACGATCTGATCTGATGCTGATGATGTTGACTTCTTTTTCAACGCTCAGTCTTCTCAGCAGCTTTGGCAGTTCCTCCAGTGTCTCTTTCTTCTTGAAGAGAAAGATAACCCAAGTATATCGTGAATAATCATCCACAACTACTAAGGTGTACTTCCTACCGTTGTAGCTTCTTGGAGTGATCGGGCCAAACAGATCCATGTGAAGTAGATGCAGAATCCTTCCAGAGGAGTGTCCTGATTTTGACATGAATGACGTCCGCGTCTGCTTTCCTCTGAGGCATGCTTCACATTCTTGCTTCTTCTGGAATACAATAGAAGGAAGACCTTCTACCAGTTGATGTTTAGCAAGTTTGTTGATCGTCTTGAAGTTGAGATGGTTGAGTCTCTTGTGCCATAGCCAATTGAGCTCCGAGCTGCTCTTGCTGATGAGGCATGTTTCTGGTGGGTTGTCTTCCCAAGAAACGATGTAGAGACTTCCTTGTCTGAATCCTTTCAGAACCACCTTCTTTTGATTGTTTCTAACAGTGAATTCATCCTTCTTGATCTTCACTGTGAAACCACTGTCACAAAATTGACTCACAGACAACAGATTATGTTTAAGACCAGAAACAAAGCTAACATTACTGATACTGGCGTTACCCATGTTGAGCACACCGTAGCCTTTTGTTTCTCCGATTGAGTTGTCTCCGAATGCAACTTTGGATCCAGCTTTCTCAACATACTGAGATAGATATTCTTTGTAGCCCGTCATGTGCTTCGAACAGCCACTATCCAGATACCACGTTCTGATCGAAGCTTTGGCCTCTTTCTTCTTTTTATGTTTCCTGACATTGACCTGCAAGGAAGAGTTGCTTCAGGCACCCAATCAAGCTTTGGGTTCTTCGATGTTAGCTCGAGTTCCCTTTGGAACCCATATCTGCTTCAGAGTTGGTCTGGCTGATCTCTTGCGCTTTGTTGAATGTCTGATTGACGTCGTTGGCGCTTCAGGTGGCACATGAGCATTCTTCTGTTGAGAAATCCTTTTGAAGGCCTCACTCTTGTAGCAGTTCTGTCTGATGAGTGGTTGAGGTCTTCTTTGCTCGGCGAAGTATCTTTCCTGAGATACTTGAGTCTTTGCAGACTTTTGGAGACTTGGCTGATGTCCAGTAGCTTGTTGTCGTGGATGACTCTTGGCTCGTCTGGACTCAGCATTGCTTGGTCTCCATGGATGTTGTTCCTTCTGAAACGGAACTGTGGATGTCAGTTTCTGACTGATGACTTTTCTTCCCCCTGGATGGGTGAGGAAGATTCTTCTTGACTCCTGATGTTCCTTCCCGGATCTTTGACTGAAATCGGCTTTCCAGCCTTTTCAATAGAATGATCTGGTTGGGGGCCTCCTTAGCTCGTCTGTAGTTTCTCGGAGGTGGAACATTTGATCTAGCCATCAGTCTGCGCTTGCGAACTTCATCCATATCATGATCTCTTGATTCTTCTGAGGTTGTGATTTTAGAAGGATCGTCCTTTGAGATGATCATGATATCATTTCCTTTGACAGCTGCAACCTTTCCTCCGATGCTGTTGACCAGTCCTTTCGATGGAAAGTTGCTCATCATGGGAGACTGCATCATGCAGTTCTTGACTGTTTCTTCCAGCTTGTGATTGAGCCTCTTGATTTCATGAGATGCTCTTTCACATTCTGAGTTGGAGATTCTGAGCTCTTCTTCTAGTCGCCTGTTCTCCATGATTAGCTGATCAAGACAAGTTTCATCCGGAAAGTAGATGATTGTCTGATTCTTAGCGCGTTCATCATTGATCTCCTTGTCCATTTTCTGATTCTGCTTGAGGAGATCTTCGAACATTTTCCTCAGCTGATAGTGATCAGTCATGAGCTGATCAAACTCGTCAGTTTCATCGGATGAGTTATCTCCAAATTCTGAGTGGTCTCCTGAAAGCATCAGGAAGTTATCAGTAAATGGAGTTTTTGAGTGAGAGTTTACCTCTGAGCAATTCATTCCATTGTCGTAGTTGTTGTCAGCCACGCTTTCTGATTCATTGGCCATCAGGGCTCGGCTTTCATCATCTGAGCTGGAACTATCGAAGTCGGATGATTCTGATGTATCTTTGGAAGAGTCAGCATCGTCAGCAACCATCGCTTTCTTCTTCGAAAAGCTACGATCTTTCTTAGCTTTCAGTTCTCTGCGCTCAGCTGGAGTCAGATCAGGGCATTCATGTCAAAAGTGCCCTTTCTTTCTACATCCAAAGCATTCCATATCTTTGATGTCGTAAGCGGTTGACTTCCTTTCTCCGCTTCGATCTGTGGAATGTCTGGAGTTCCCTTCTCTTTCTTTTCCTTTGTAGTGCTGCTTGTGGAACCTTCTGTACTTCCGGAACTTGGACTCCATCTTGTTAAATCTGTCAGTCAACAAAGCATATTGACTGAAGAAGTCTTCTGGGTTGAGTTCCGTTGGCTCCTTAATCTGCTTCTTGCCTTCTCTGGTTGAGGCCTTCAGTGCAACTCCTCTTGAGGTTGATGGACCATCTTCGTCTGATCCTCCAGCCTTCTTGTTACCAAGATTTCTCAGAAGGTCGAACTCATTTACCATGAGATCGGAGAAAAGCTTGTTTGTCGGGAGCTGACTGAATCCTGGCTTATGTTGATGAGCGACTGAGTAGATCTGCCATTCTCCACGTGGCAGTGCTCGAAGAATCTTCAGGTTGATTTCTCGTTGAGTGTATTTGTCTTTGGAAATGGATTGAACTTCATTCAAGATGAGATTGAATCTTTGTTCCATTTCCTCGACAGATTCATTCTTGAGCATGAGGAAGGAGTCGAACTTCTGGCAAGCTATTGATAGCTTATTCTCCTTGATTTCCTCGGAACCTACGCACATTCTTTCCAGAATGTCCCACATCTCCTTTGCTGTTCCGCACTTGATGATCTTCATGACATGCTTGTCAGGAACGGTGCCGGAGATGATGCTTTTGGCGAGGTTGTCTAACTCATCTTGCTTCCTTTCTTCTGTGGTGAAGTCTGCCTTTGACTTGGGCTGGACCTCATCGTAAGGATCCTGATGGAGATCATCAGGAATCCTTTTGACAGTTTCGGTGATGGTGATTGGTCCGCTGGTGATGACTTCCCACATTCGGCAATGTTGGGCAGTGAGGAAGCTTTCAAGCTGAAACTTCCATATGTCGTATTTTTCAATACTAAACATAGGTAGAGAAGATAATCTGTTGTGGTTAGTCTCCATCAAAAAAAAGAGAACAGATAACAGCAGATAGAGCAAATAGCAAGCACAAAAAGAAAGAGTAAAACTTTTTCGAGACCCTTAAGAAAAAGGATCTAGTTCAAATAGAACCAAGTCAGATGCTGATAGTTCTTGCGAACAACCTGCTCTGATACCAATTGTTAGGTCCGGGGGGTCTCGAATAGGTGTATGGGGGGGGGAATACACCTATAGGCTATTTTTACAACAATCTACTGACCTCAATCAGAGGGATCTCAGTCAGAGATCAAAACGAAACTTTACACGCAAACAAGGACTCCTGTTTTACTGAAATCAGTTTTGACCAACAGGGTTGACGACTGATACTGAAAGCTCTTCAGTAATGAGTTATCAGTTAAGTTGCTGGAACTTAACTGATCCAAGTAAGGGCTTCAGTCGTGTTTGCTAAGATAGAGATGATATCACTCTTCCTTACTATCAGAGGATAGTTCAGTCAGATTGATATCATACGCAGCGGAAATTAAACTTCGTTTTGTAATAGCCTCGGTGGAGCAGATAGTTGGATTAAGGTTTCTCTTTGCAGTTATTCATTGTTCAGTTTTATCAATAGAAATAGCACAAGTAAGAATGTAAAACTGAAACCTGTAAATAACACAGAGACTTTTACGTGGTTCGGAAAAACCCTTTCCTACATCCACGGCTGGTTGATCAGACCAACAATCCACTCCGCAAGTGCTTCACTGTTGCATTGCAAACCGTACCCGTGTGCTTGCCTGGTGCACACAACCGTAAACTGAAGAAAACCCTTCTTCAGCACCCACACACCTCGCGTAGGATTTCCCTGCTAAGCACACCTCGTGCTCAGACTTTTCACTCAGAGTTCAGAGTACCTTCCTGAACTCCGAACCACTCAAACACTCTTATGGGGGGGAGGTTTGAACGAGTGCCAACTATACTTACAAAGAACAAGTTCTTTGAAGCAAGTTTGACCTTTGGCTTCTGGGTAAACATATATATGCCTAGGGTCTAAGAGAATGTATGTAATCAGTAGTGACTGATTTTGGCTTTGGAATTCTCTTCTTCGATTCAAGCTTTGGGGCGGTTAAGCTTTAGGCTGAGTAGCAATTTCTGCAGAGCTTCAGCTTATGTCGTTGAATCGGTGAAGGTTGAAGTGATCCTCGAGCGCTATTTGTAGGAGAACTCTTGAATAGATCCGTTGGCGTAAATCGTCCTCAAGATTTCTTCCGTTGGAGAACAATTCGAATTTGGGCTGAGGCTTCAATCTTCGAGGTTCCTTGTCTGTGTGGAAACGGCTCTCTTTGATGAACAGGAGATGTGACATCTCTGAAAAGTAACCACCAGATAGGAATGACCTCTGCAGAGATAAGATATTCTGAGATCTCTGCATTTAATGCGGCTGTACTTGTGCGTACGTGGCTTCCTCTGAACGTTGGAAGATCAGTCCTAGGAGGAATGTTCAACTGATACTTGACTTTAGTATCAATCCTTTGCGCGCATTAAATAATCAGTCTTCAACTGATTCTTCAACTGATACTTCAGTTGGTATCTGCAGTCTTCAGTCTGCAGTCTTCAGTCTTCAGTCTTCGTTATTCAGTCTTCAGTCTTCGACACCGCAACTAAACTAGAAACGAACTCTAACACTTGAGTTCAAAATGATTCTAGACTATTACATATAAGTCCTATGAATTTTGGTATCATCAAAACAAGGGTTGGGATATTTCACAAGGTTCCCAACAACAGTGACAGCTTGAGCCTGATGAGTTTGCAGGGGTTGGCCATGAAATTTCCCGGGCTGCTGCTGTTGTTGAATTTGGTTCAAAGTGCCCGATAATTGCCCCTCGGTAGTCTCAAGTCTTTTTATTGTGGCGGATTGAGACTCAAAATTTTGCTTAGTCATCTCCATGTTCTACTTGCTGATCTCCATGAAGGCTTGCAAGGTATCCTCGAGAGATGTTTTCTGTGGTGGGATGGGCTGTGCACTCTGCTGCGGGGCTGATTGTTGGTGTTGGTATAGCGGTCTATATGGTTGAGAGGAGCCTTGCTGCGGTGGGAAGTAAGGTGGTTGTTGTTGGTAGCCCACTTGGGGTGGTCGACGGTATTGATTCCTCCCAAAGTTTTGATTTCCCCATCCAGCGTTCGGCTGATTTCTCCATCCTCCAATAACATTTTGTTGGCCTTGATTCATGTTCTGCCCATAAGGTCTGCTTGGCCCTTGATTGTAGCCTTGAAATCCTTGTGCCGCATAGACCTCAGCTTGTCCTTCCGGAGTAAATTCTCCCATTCTATGGCACTCATTGGCTCCATGGCTGAAATCTCCACATATACCACACGGCTCTACGTACTGCATGGCTGGATTCGGCGAGGTTGACATCGGCGGCGTTGTCATCGGCAGAGCAGAATTCTGCACCGGAGCTGAATTTTCCATCTTGTCCATCTTCAACTGTTGTACTTCTCGCATGATCGAGGCTAACTGCTGCTGCATCTCGAATTGATTTGTCACCGCGCTGGCTTCAACTCTTCTTCCACGGGTGGACTTCTGTTGGGAGCTTTCGGCCAAGGTCTTGAAAATCTCTTTCAGATCTGCTGCGGCCTTCCGAGCTATGTTACCTCCTGCCGTGCTATCCACCATAAATTGGGAAGTTTGCACTAACCCATCGTAGAAGAACTGCATCAACATAACATTAGTGAATTGATGTTGAGGGCATTGACGGGTGAGTTCTTCATATCTCTCCCAAGCTTCGTGCAAAGGCTCGTCCACTCCTTGGGTGAACTCCATTATTTTCGTTCGCAGCTCCTGTGTCTTGTGACTTGGGTAGTATTTCAGCATGAATTTTTCACAAGCATCTCCCCACGTAGTGATAGAGTTGGGCGGCAGAGAAAGCATCCACGTCCTTGCCCGGTCTTTAAGTGCATAGGGAAAGCACTTGAGCTTGAGTTGGTCCTCCGTGAGGCTAAGCAGAGGAATCGTTTGCACTTGTGTGCAAAAATCTCGGATGAATTGCAGAGCATCCTCGCTTGGCATCCCGTGGAACACCGGCAGCAAATTCGAGTCATTGGGTTTGAGATTGTAGTTTCTCACAGCAGTGGGGAGCACGATTGCCGACGTGTTGGTATCTCCAATCACCGGCCTGGTGAAGTCTCCCATGTACTCCATGTTTTGAGCCATCTCCTTCCTTTTCTCGTTTAGATTCTGCTCAGTGCTGAAAGCGGCAGAGCTGGCCTCTTCTTCCTTAGTGTGTTCTGCCGTGTCTATGGTCTGCTCTGAATGGTCAGAGCTGGCTTCCTCCTCTACTATGGTCTGCTCTGGAACGTCAGAGCTGGAGTCAGAGTGGGCCTCAGAATCAGAGTCAGAGTATAACACGTCTGCTCTGGTATGTGTCCGAGTGTTATCCAACGGGGACGTTAGTTTTCTTTTCAGACTACGGCGTCCCTGCATACACAACACTTAACACACGAATTAAACGCACCGAGTGGAAGAAACGCAAAAACGAAGACGAGAAAAACTTAAAATTATAAAAAGCAAGTAAAAACAACACAACTAAAATGCCTAAAACTTTCCCCGGCAACGACGCCAAAATTTGACTCAACCTAGAACACCTCTAGTTTGACTTGGAATAGAACAAGGACTTCCTAGTGATGGTAAGTTGACCCAGTGTCATCTCTCAAGGAAAGTCTTAAAGGGCTTCTAATTATATCGCAGGAAAAACAGTAAAGAAAGCAGTAAAGAGTTTGATTATTGAACTAAAACTTGGAATTAAAAACTTAATTAAAAACCGAACTTAAAATTAACTAGGCGAATTGAACTATTAAACCCTAGGCAAGATTTTAAAGAACTTAAATTAAACCTAACTTATGAAATTAAATACTTGTAAATTAAAAACCAACTAATCTAGGCGTGAAATTAAAGTGCATAATTTAAATTGCATAATTAAAAAGAAAGCATAAACATGAACGAAAAACGTAAACATGATTAAACAAAATAATTTGAATTGAAATACGAAAATACCGTAAACGTCTTGAACGTGTAATTGTGTCACGCAATCACAATCCAAGAATAAAAGCTAAACAAAACTAAATTGAAATCTAACTAAAAACAATGAAAATCCACAACTATGAAAGCACTAAGAAAGCAAGTAAATCCTAAGCTTCGGATGCCAACAGATCTCAAAGATGGCGTCTAAAACTAGGGCAAAGTATGATATCTTTACAATGAAAAGTATGGCCCTATTTATAGACTTCAAATCCCTCTGGATCACCATGGAAGTTGCCTTGCAAGGTAGAACTCTAAAGGTAATAAAATCGTGCAAGAAAAGGCAACTCTCCAGCTGTGACGCGCGCTGAAAGTCATCTCCATTCTGGCCGAATTCGCGGCTCTCGCCAGAGAAACGGCTTCCGCTCTGGCGCACTTGTCTGCTCTGACTCTCGGTTTCTCTGGCGATTCACTTCGCTGCTCTGGCATTCGGTTCCTCTGGCTTCTTGATTTCTCTGCTCTGGCTTTTCTCCCCTCTGACTAGTGATTCCTCTGCTCTGACTAGTTGACTTCGCTGCTCTGGGCTTTGATTTCTCTGGCGAGTGCATCTGCTCTGCTCTGCAGTGCGGGGCTTCCGCTCTGGCGCGGGCTTCTCTGTTCTGGCACGCCAGAGTATGCACATAAACACGATTCTTAGCCCAAACTCTCCAAAATTTGCACTCTTCATCTATAAAATCTAAATCTCCTGCAAAGCATAAAATAAGCCATAAGACGCACCAATTTCCAGAAGATTATCTTAAAATAAAGCTCATGCAAGCCCCAAAATTTAGAACAATTAGGCATAAATCAGGCCAGTCCAGGGACCAGATGCAAGGAATAAAGATGGGCCTCAAATAAATTAATTATCTATGGTCAGCCCAGACCATAATTAATTTATAAATATTAGTTCATTCCACTAGAAAACCAATATTGACTTACCCCTTTATTGCCGGTGTTGAGTCGGGGCTTGTATTTAGACTTATTAAATCCCCGTATTTAAAATATCTAACATCCATTAATTAATTAAAGCTCTGACAGCTTAAATTAATTAATCTCTTTGTAATCCTTAAGCAGTACCACTCAAACCTTATTATTGCGCCTGAACTTAATCAACCTGCAGGTGATGAGGACTAGAATACTCATCAGCGCTGTGCTCGGCAATACAAGAATATCTTACTTGATTATTATTATAGTTATTATTATTTTTATTGAACGAAGCCAACCAGCGCAGGTTTAATTGAAGACCTCAGATAATAAAGGGACTCGGCAGCGCAGATAAAGGGACTCGGTAGCGCAGACGAAGGAACTTGGCGGCGCAGACTACCCAAGTTACTTGGCAGCACAGACTCTCCTGCGCAGCTCAAGGGAGCTACTCAACACGGGCAACGAAAGACAGCGCAGATGGGTCAAATCAAGACTAAAGTGTATTAAGACATTAAAGGGCCTAAATCCAATTATTAGAGTTCATGGGCCTAAGGCCTTTAGGAAATTGAGCTAAGGCGTGAGATTCATTAGGTTAGCATTAGCATTAGGTTACTGTTGGATTACTGTTCATTCAAAAAAAATCATCATTTTCGGCGTTACTGTTCATCGAAGTCGGATCCAATCTGTCAACAAAAAAAAGTCGAAAGGGGAAAAAGGGGGCTCGCCACTGTTCATCGGAGGTTACTGTTCATAAAAAAGTTGAAGGACCCTCAGATCTGAATCGAGGCCCGACCACACCTCCTTAGAAATTTTACTCCTCGGCTTATCGTGAATCTGGTCGATCCCCTCCTCCGAGAACGAATCTCAGCCAGCGGATCGCCACTCCTCCGCAGCCAGCGAATCGCTGTTCGTTCGCAGTCGGGGATTCGCCTCCCTCCTCCGGCCGAGCACTGGAGATGCTCTTCATAGCGGTCGAGGATCTGTTGCCCGATCTCGCCACCGCCGATTTCGTCATTCTCTCTAAATCTGGACAAAGCGCCGCCGTTCAGGCCTTCGTGAAAGCACAGAGCCGCGCGCCGCCGCTGCGCAAAAGCCGCGCACTGTCGTCGATTCATGCCGTGCACCACCGCCGCAACCAGAGCTACGCCTACAGACACCTCGTCCTCTTCGGTCCTATTTCTTCGATTTAGGGCAAACCTCGATCCTGAACCGCAACGCCAGCGAGCCCTAGGTATGCCCAGTATTGCAAAGCTAAGTGTATTTTTACGATTTTCTCTTATCAGATTGGGATTCTAATTTTTGTTTTTGAAACATATGAGCATGATTACAATAAGATTAACACTCACCTTTGAACCTTGTTTTAGCCACTGAACTTGTTCAAATTGGTTTTCTGCTGGTTATTGAATATAGTTTGGGCTCATTTCTGACAATGAAAATTGGGGTGTAACTCAGGCTCACCCTCATTGTACAGTCCAGTTTTTCATCTGCAGAGTGATTTAATGGATCAAGGAATCAGCACGCAAAGCCAAACAGCTCTTCCTTATCATCGTCCTACGATGCTACTCCAATGACAGTCGAATTAATGCCGAGGCCTTGATCATATTTGGTATTCTAACATGTGGTTATGTATCCCAATTTTCTCTCAGCTGCAGAGCAGCGCCTTGGCGGTGGCGGAGGCCATCCTTCGCTGACGAAGTTTTTAACGTGAGCTGCATCGCCGACAGCCGCACCAACAGCACAGGAAGTACATGAATTATAATGAATTATTCCAACACTTGAGTCCTAGGAGCTCGCCTGCTATTCCGGAGGAGTAGAGAGCAGTTCATCAGCCCACCGCTGCGCCGATGCAGCGCAGGGAGTAGAGGGCAGCTCATCAGTTCATCAGTAGACTTAACTTTGTGAAGAAGCTCCGCATGGAAGAATAGGGACCTGCTCGTCAATAAAAAAGCTAAGTTCTTCATTTAGTTGATTATAAATTGAAAAATGACCGTTGTTTTGACTGGATTTTGTCGAGTGGGGGAAGTTGATCAGGTTAAGAAATCACTGCAGGAGATGTACAAGCATGGTTATAAGCCTAATTGTGTCTCGTACACAAACTTGTTAATACACTTACTCTGATCTTGCTGTTGTTGTTAATACGCTTATTCTAAATTATTGAATGGAAGAGAGGGATTTTATGTGTTGATGAACTGCTCAAACTCAAGGGATTTGATGTTCCTTATTACAGGATGTATTTTTGGGGCATATTGTTTGAGTATCTATGCTTATGCTCATATTCTTTTTGAGGGATTATTCTGTATTGGAAGTTATATATCTACATAATGGGGATGTATTATCTGCTATGTTTACTTGTATCTCTACCGATAATCACTTCACTTGATTTAAGGCTTGAGTGACTGATTTAAGACTTCACTATGATCTTGATCTATTTGTTGTAGTTTATCTGAAACTGCTGCTACTGTTGTGACTAATCGGAGATCGATTATTGTTGATTCAATCACTGGAAAAATCATAAGTATGCGCTTCACATTGCCTTAGGGGTAGCTAACGCTGGCCACCAAGTTACATCCGTTGGGGGTTAATCGGTTCATCCCGATCTCGCTGTTGTCAATAAGCTCATAGGGAAGGGAGAGGGCAGTTCGCCACTGCATTGAAGCAGCGAGGCATCAAGAACGTTGGGTTATCTTCGAGGAGAATTGAAACATCAAGAGGGCAGCGCAGTATGTTCGTCTTAAAGAACAGCGCAGGAATCTTGAACTCCAACAACAAAAACTGAGAGTGGACTAAATACGAGATGTCTCAGGGCAGCGATGCTATATCTTTCTACGTAATTCCAGCGCAGGATCATCTTTCAAGAAATATCTACAAAAAGCCGAATTAATGTTGAAAATGGGGCCTTGTTGAATTTCTAAAAAATATGCTTGAAGAATTCAACGCAGCTACTCAGCTCGGGAAGAAGTTTTCAATCTTCAGGGTTGTACTCTAGCCCTGCGGGGATAAGATAACTGATGATTGGGAGATGAACTCATCGACAAATCAAAATTTAGGAACGCTACGGGAAAATCATGAGAGCCATGGTTCAGCTTAATTTGACAGGGAGATTTTCACTTTCATTTGAGATTTTCTTGATTCATGTCATGACCAGAGCAGTCCCCGAATTTCATTCGCTTACTTTGCTTATGACTTCCTGTGCTTTTGTTTGATTTTTTGCAAGGGCATGTTAATACCACTATGACGAGTACAGCTTGGTTGCTTAAGGGAATTATCGATTGAAAACACCAACTGGTCATCCAAGTCGTTGACAATTTGTTCAATATCCATCAGGCTCGTGGTTTGGGGTTCGCAACTACTGCAGCTCAGCCTCCGCGTCGATACCTGCTGTGAAAGCCCCGCTTCGCGCAGCCTATACCAGGAAAAATTAAAGAAGAATTGTCGGTATGGGGCAGCAATCAAAATCATATCTTCTCTGTGAAGTATGGGAATAAAACGAGGACTCCTCCAAAGGAAACAGTAGCTGATGAATACTCAAAATTCTGAGGATGAAAGTTATCTTGTCCAAGATGTTGGCTCCACCAGGTTGTTGCTACCTCGCAGTTCAATCTCTGCTCATGGCTTTACTTATTCGTGCAAAAACTTTGTTTGTGTTGTTGAAAACATGACTCCTCAGCGAGGGAAACTCGCACTTGAACTCAAAGCTCTCTATCATTTTATCTTTATATCTTGTTCGATTTTGAGAACGAGGAATACTTTGTTGAGCAATAAATGTATAACAATATTTTACATGATCAAAGGTTGAGATTATCTTCACAATAAGTTTATAGCCCTGTTAAGAGGGGCTCTCATGTTTTACTAACAGTAGTACTTGAGGATTCTTACAGCACAGGTGATAACACTCATGTTTCCATGGTTTTTAATGTTCTTATGATGTAAATTTTATAGGAAATTGAGTGTTTGATGATTGTTTTATGCTTAAATTGCTTTATATTGTGAAATATGTTACTTGCTCGTACTTTGATGAATTTTACAGAAATATGAAGTTCGAATTTGGACTGTTGATCTTAATGAAAGTTGTATTTCGTCTCGATACGAGTTCGTAGGAGCAAACGGTTCGCGAATCCGAGTTCGGACGAGAAAGATATGGCTGAAACAAGAAAGTCGCGCACAGCAGTGAATAGTGCCCGACGGGAATTTCCGAATTTTCAGGATTTTGCTGGATTTTCGGATTTTATCAGTATTTTCGAGCTCTATACTGTATTTATCCCCTGTGCCTATATATAGGTCATCTTTTGACCTATTCAGGGTTCCTTTTTCAGTTCCCAACTTTACTTTTTCAATTTCATAGCTTTAGAATTTATTGCTTTCCAGTTTTTACTGCTTGGATTGGATTTTCACAAGATTGAAGATTCAAGCTGCTACAATTCTTCTTATTCAGTTTTTATATAATTCAGTTCTTCCAATTGATGTTCTTTTAATTATGTTTATGTTTTATTTTATTATGTCTGGCTAGTTTCGTTTAGCTGATTCTAGGGTTTGTAAATAGTTGATTGAATTTATGTGATTTATTTGTTAATACCTTTGTGCCTTCCAGTTTATGATTTATAATTCCTGGTGCTTAATTCCTTGTGAATTATCTGATCAATAGTTTGCATGTTTACCTATTCGGTTTGAGACCTAGCGGAGATAACTGTTTAGCGGATTCAGGAATGTATGATATGATCTTAACCTTGAGACCTAGCAGAGATAGGTGGATCATAGGGAGCTATTCTTAGGAGCTATTGGGAGTTAGTATATTTTCTTGAGACCTAACGGAGATAGATAATTTACTAATCTACGATCGTTGCTGCTCTAGCGAGAGTGATTGATTAATTAAGTGATCTCTCATCATAACTGGATTAAACTGGTACATAGGATTGATAGATTTATTGCGTAGATTTAGTTAATGAATTTACTACCCTAGGATCAGTTGTCTTCAATATTTGATTTTTCTACGTGCTTTTATTTACTACTGTTTGAGTTTAGTTATAGTTAAATCCTCCTTAATTTTCGTTTGCATGTCTACTGTTTTAGTTTGTTTAGGAGATAGCTAGAGTGATTTCGATTTTTCAGTCTCTGTGGATACGATACTCGATTACTTGTTGCTTGCTACAATTACCTGTGTTAGTTGCAGTCATTCTTGTTGCTAAGAAATTAGTGATCAACAGGATAAGCATATTTCGGGAAAACACTTGAACAAGTGTGATACACACTATATTACAACATGGGAAACCCACTAAATAGTGATGATTCAGGTACCTCACAGAACCAAAGTTTCTCATGCATGACCTTAGTTATCGAAGCACGTGAGCATGATTGGGATTTGAAAAATATTCTACTTGAACACTTGGGCATACTAATGATTTATATTATCTTCTGATGGGACTTGGGAATTTGATACTAAGTACACGAAGCTGCACACCTTCTGCATATGTGCCTAGGGCTAGAATATGAATTGACTAAGTACACGAAACTGCACACCTTCTGCAGTGCTAGGACATGGAACATAATTTGAATAACATACTTGGGGACCATAGTCATAACAGCGCTGCCACTAGCATCACAAGCAGGAACACCAATCACAAGCATACACATATAATGTTTTGTTGAATCATGCACATGTTCATAAGGGGGGGAGTGGATTACATACCACCGTGTGTGTTTTCTCGAAAAACTTAGCAGGATATTTGAGCCTTAACGGCAACTCAGCCGCGTAGCGGATATTAAAACCTTAAATGGTAACTTAGCCACGATCCGGAACTGTAAGCCTCAGAATATATCTGAGCTTTCTCAGTGCAGTCAGGACAGTCTCAGCCTGTGGAGCTATAAGCTTCAGAATGTATCTGAGCTTTCTCAGTGCAGTCAGGACAGGCTATCTCAGCATGTGCAGCTATCAGCCTCAGAATGTATCTGAGCTTTCTCAGCGCAGTCAGGACATGCTATCTCAGCCTGCGCAGCTATCTTAGTTTTTTCAGTTATTTCAGCCGGCGCAGCCATCTCAGTCATTTCAGTTGTCTTGGCTAGGAGAACTATCTCAGTTATCTCAGTACAATCAGTGCTCAAATTATCAGCGTGACTATCTCAGTCAGCTCAGCCTGTGCAATCATCTTCATCTAAGCCATCTGCAACGCAGATTGCATAAATTGTCTCAGTGCAGCCAGTATGGCTATCTCAGCTATCTCAGTACAATCAGCGCTCAAATTATCAGCATAACTAGCTTAGTCATCTCAGCGCAGCCAGTATGGCTACCCCAGTGCAGTCAGTGCCATTGTATCAGCGCAGTCAGTGTGATTGTATCAGCGCAGCCAATATGGCTATCTCAGTGCAGTCAGTGCGATTGTATCAGCGCAGCCAGTATGGCTATCCCTGTGCAGTCAGTGCGATTGTATCAGCGCAACCAGTGTGACTATCTCAGCGCAGTCAGAGCAGTTATTTCAAGTACAGGGAAAATAGTTATCTCAGTTATCTCGGTCGGCGCAGAATGTCCGAGTCGTTGTCAGGTTACAATGTCTATGCTCCGCGCAAAAATATTGTAAGCCGTGAAAGTTAGACAGGGTTCTTTGATTGTCTATGCTCCGCGCAAAAATATTGTAAGCCGCGAAAGTTAGACAGGGTTCTTTGATTGTCTATGCTCCGCGCAAAAATATTATAAGCCGCGAAAGTTAGACAGGGGCATTAATTGCAAAATTCAAGGCATTAATTGCACGACGAGGGCATTAATTGCAAAATTCAAGGTATTAATTGCACGACGAGGGCATTAATTGCAAAATTCAAGGCATTAATTGCAAAATTCAAGGCATTAATTGCACGACGAGGGCATTAATTGCAAAATTCAAGGCATTAATTGCACGACGAAGGCCTCAATGTCTATGCTCCGCGCAGAAACATCGTAAGCCGCGAAAGTTAGACTGGGGATAAGCCTTAAGTGGCAACTCAGCCGCTCTACGGATATTTGAGCCTTAAGTTAGTCATCGTTGATGACGTCCAAATAATCCAAAGGAAAAATTACTCTCTTTTATCTTGGTTCATTTGCAGCGCTGAAATACTTTGTCTTTACAATTTTTACAAAGATTGACAAGTTCTTATCTAACAAGTGCAGGGAATCATGTATACTTAATTGACACGGAAGAGCAGCACAGCGCTGACTCTATATCACACACCACTGGTTGAACAACGAAGAAGACACGGTTCAACCAGACTAGGGGGGAGTAGCTGATGAGGACTAGAATACTCATCAACGCTGTGCTCGGGAATACAAGAATATCTTACTTCATTATTATTATTGTTATTATTATTTTTATTGAACGAAACCAACCAGCGCAGGTTTAATTGAAGACCTCAGATAATAAAGGGACTCTGCAGCGCAGACAAAGGGACTCGACAGCGCAGACGAAGGGACTTGGCGGCGCAGACTACCCAAGTTACTTGGCAGCACAGACTCGCCTGCGTAGCTCAAGGGAGCTACTCAACACGGGCAACGAAAGACAGTGCAGATGGGTCAAATCAAGACTAAAGTGTATTAAGGCATTAAAGGGCCTAAATCCAATTATTAGAGTTCATGGGCCTAAGGCCTTTAGGGCTCACTCTTACATCTATAAATAGAAGGTTAGCATTAGCATTAAGGGGATCATGATTTATTTCTAAGCAACACTTGTAATATGTAAATACTCTCTCAAAGTATAGTGAAACCAATGAAGAACTCCCGTGGACGTAGATCATTTATGATCGAACCACGTACATCTTGTCTCGTTTATCGTTTATTAATTAGGGTAAAGTTTCTTGTTTCATCAGCAGGGTTTAGCGCAATAAACATTATTGAGCTTCTTAAGGGGATATCATTATCCTCTATCGGATACGGGTACTAATACATATAATCAAATATCATATGTTAAACGCTATTACCCAAGATACAGAGTACTCAAGTTACTAAATAACTCTCACTCATAGTAAGTCAAAGTGATATACGAATTAACATATATATATGAAATCTTATTAGTATTAAGATCTTATAAGTCACCGAGATCTTTGATTCTTCAGTTAAGTCAGATAGAAGAATACATCTCACTGTGGTCCTATCAATACGTTATGACGTACCAGTATAGACAAGTAGCCAAGACAAACTACTTCCATCTATACCGTAGCCTAAACCAATGACTCGTCCTAAAGTCATCTCGGCTGTGATCATATTATATCTCTTAAGGTTAATCCAATTATATGGTCTTCTGTGATCTACAACACACCATATAATCTACTTATATAGAGATAAAGAACATACATATGCAATCATGAACACAAACAGATAGGAGATTAAAACAGTGAACATAGGAATCATTGTATACAAGCATAAAAGGTTCTTGCTTTCAGTATACAAATCCAACAATCTCCCACTTATACTAAAGCAAACTTTTAATATACAATGTGTCTAAATACTAGCTATTACAACACTATCACTTCTTCTCCCACTTATACTGAAAGTTTTCTCTAAGTGGGTGGCACCAACTGCAACCCCATCCCTCGAGCATGCTTCTCGTAGGCCTTTTGCGGCAGACTCTTCGTGAAAGGGTCAGCTAAGTTCTCCAAAGTATTGATCTTCTCAACCAGCACATCTCCTCTGCTTACGATTTCTCGTATGATGTGGTACTTTCTCTCTATGTGTTTAGTCGCCTTGTGGCTCCTGGGTTCCTTAGAATTTGCCACTGCACCCGAGTTATCACAATAGATTATGATACTCTTAGGCAAATTAGGTACCACTCCTAGATCCAAGAGGTAGTTCCGAAACCATACAGCCTCTTTAGGAGCTTTGGAAGCAGCTACATACTCGGCTTCCATGGCGGAGTCTGCAATGCACTTTTGCTTTGCACTCCGCCATAAACACATAGCCAGAGGTAGATCTCTTCTCATCCCGGTCAGCCTGGAAATTCGAATCGGTGTAACCCGAAGGAGATAGACTGTCAGACTGGTAAACTAGCCTATAATCTCGAGTCCTTTTCAGGTACTTGAGAATATGCTTTACCGCAGTCCAGTGTCCTAGTCCAGGGTTCGACTGATATCTTGCAACCATGCCAACGACATAGCAAATATCAGGTCTCGTGCAAAACATTGCATACATGAGGCTACCTACAGTGGAAGCATATGGTACCTTCCTCATTTCCTCAACCTCACTAGGCGTCTTAGGACACATGTCCTTAGACAGAGGAATGCCATGTCTGAAAGGTAGCAACCCTTTCTTGGCAGTTTGTATGCTGAAACGAGCAATCACAGTATCAATGTAGGACGCTTGAGATAAGCTCAACATCCTTTTCTGGCGATCACGAACGACCTTGATCCCCAGGATGTACGCTGCATCTCCTAAGTCCTTCATTTGAAACTGTTCGGATAACCACTTCTTTATGTCTGATAATAGCTCAACATTGTTGCCAATGAGGAGGATATCATCTACATAAAGTGCAAAGAAAACCACGTCACCATTGGCATCTAAACGGTACACGCAACTTTCGTTTTCACAATGAGTAAATCCATAGGATTTAATGACCTCGTCAAAACGTTTGTTCCATGACCTCGAAGCTTGCTTAAGTCCATAAATGGACTTCTTCAGCTTCCATACAAGATGCTCTTCGCCCTTCTTCACAAACCCTTCGGGTTGCTGCATATAGATGTCCCTTCCTTCTTCAAGGAAACCGTTTAAGAAAGTGGTTTTGACATCCATTTGCCAAACCTCAAGGTTCATGTGGGCTGCTATGGCAAGGAGTATTCAGATAGACTTAAGCATGGCAACCGGCGAAAAGGTTTCATCATAATCTATACCATGTTCCTGGGTATAGCCTTTCGCCACCAGTCTAGCTTTAAAAGCTGCGACTTCGCCATCCGAATCTCTTTTTCTCTTGTATACCCACCTACTACCTATAGCTAAAAAGCCATCTGGTAGTTCAGTTTTCTCGTATACATCCATAGCAGTCATGGATTCTATTTCAAAAACCATGGCGTCGTACCAAGAATCTGCATCTAGATCTTCCATCACTTGTCTAAAGTTATCAGGGTCGATATCCTTTTGTTCATCAACAGGAAGAAGATCCGAAGACTCTCCCAAGAACATAAATCGATCGAGTTGAACTACAACCCTCCCACTGCGACGAAGCGGTGGTGGTACAGCTGTGACAATGGTTTGTGCAGTATCCTGTTGTGCATTCACTTGCACACTTGGCTGGGGTGATGGAATCGCCTGTCCATTGCCTTCGATTTATTGAAGGACAATCTCGGACTTAGTCTTGTGTTTATCTATATAATCCTGTTCCAAGTATCGTGCGTTGGTGCCAACAACCACTTTCTGATTCTTAGGATTATAGAAATAACCACCCTTCGTTTCCTTTGGATATCCTACAAACAGCATTACTTCGCATCTAGGTTCCAATTTCTTTGCCTCTTTGTCAAGCACGTATGCAGGACAACCCCATATCCTCACATGACTGACTCAACTAGAAACACCTCTAAGTTGACTTGCAATAGAACAAGGACATCCTAGTGATGGTAAGTTGACCCATTGTCATCTCTCAAGGAAAGTCTTTAAGGGCTTTTAGTAGTATCGTAGGAAAAAGCAATAAAAGAAAGCAGTAAAGAGTTTGATTATTAAACTAAAACTTGGAATTAAAAACTTAATTAAAAACTGAACTTAAAATTAACTAGGCGAATTGAACTATTAAACCCTAGGCAAGATTTTAAAGAACTTAAATTAAACCTACTTATGAAATTAAATACTTGTAAATTAAAAACCAACTAATCTAGGCGTGAAACTAAAGTGCATAATTTAAATTGCATAATTAAAAAGAAAGCATAAACATAAACGAAAAGCATAAACATGATTAAACAAAAATAAATTGAATTTAAATACGAAGTACCGTAAACGTCTTGAACATGTAATTGTTGTCACTCAATCACAATCCAAGAATAAAAACTAAACAAAACTAAATTAAAACCTAAACAACTAAAATCGAAAACTACGAAAGCAATTAAATCCTAAGCTTCGGATGCCAACAGATCACAAAGATGGCGTCTAAAACTAGGGCAAAGTATGATATTTTACAATGAAAAGTATGGCCCTATTTATAGACTTCAAATTCCTCTAGATCACCATGGAAGTTGCCATGCAAAGTAGAATTCTAAAGGCCATAGAATCGTGCAAGATAAGGCAACTTCCAGCTGTGACGCGCGCTGCAAGTCATCTCCATTCTGGCCGAATTCACGGCTCTCGCCAGAGAAACGGCTTCCGCTCTAGCGCACTTGTCTGCTCTGACATTCGGTTCCTCTGGCTTCTTGATTTCTCTGCTCTGGCTAGTTGACTTCGCTGCTCTGGGATTCGATTTCTCTGGCTTTTCATTTCTCTGGCTTTGATTTCTGTGGCTTTGATTTCTCTGGCTTTGATTTGGTTCCGCTGCTCTGGCTCTGGAGCATTTCTCTGGCTTCCCATTTCGCTGCTCTGGCATGCGGGGCTTCGCTTCTCTGACATGCCAGAGTATGCACGAAAACATAATTCTTAGCCCAAACTCTTGTAAATTTGCACTCTTCATGTCGAAAACCTAAATCTCCTGCAAAGCATAAAATACACCATAAAACGCACCAATTTCCAGAAGATTATCATTAAAATAAGCTCATACAAACCCCTAAAATTAGAACAATTAAGCATAAATCAACCCCCCCACACTTAGCCTTTTGCTTGTCCTCAAGCAAAATCCGTATGAATCCTAGGAAGAGATTGATTTCAACAATGCTAATTTCCATCCAAACATTCACAAAGTCAATTCAAAATTTTACAATCAACACACATCTATCGATCATGCAAGTAACTCAAAGTTTCAGAAACAACAAAACAGTAATGTAAGCAATTCGATCAGACCCAATTCTCCGCTAGAAGTGAATTCCCTAATGTGATCGCCTTTATAATCAATATCACTATTTTTCACACTTTGTGTGCTTGAGATTTTGACAGTTGAGCCATAATTCGTGAAATAAAAACCATTTGGATGTACTCCAAAGTCTTCTCACGTGGTTTCTCATGCTCATAGTTAGACTAGAGGAGCAGAGACTCAGAGCTGTCACGTTTTCAAAACAGGCCAGATGTTTCAGAGCTGGCATTTTTAGGGTTGGCAATTCGTCCAACATTTTTCACATTTCACAGATAAGATACGATCGTAGGCAATCACAATGACAACACTCCTTCTAGCATCTACCGGACAAATCACGTTTTACTTTCTTACAATCGTGTTGCAACAAAACTCAAATTCTTTGCACAATCAAGAAACATATATCAACAATAAAACAAGAATAACCACCAAACAAACACAAACCCAAAATTCTCATCGAAAACCTTATTCTCTTCCACAAATTCATAAAAATTAGCAAGATTCGAGACAAAAAACTAAGCATAGAAAGACTAATCTTGCCCAATTGAAAGCATAAACACAATAAAACACCCCCCCCCCACACACACTTAAAGCATGCCATGTCCTCAGGGCACAAAAGAAATAAGAATAGAGGAGAAAACGTCCCTGATTATTGGCATGGGAAAACTGAAGCATCGTGAGAGGCGGTGAAGAGTGGAGTTTGTGGTTGATGCAGAGTAGAAAGTGGCCACGCTGAATCAGGTCAGCGCTGGCAGAGCAGCGTTGAGAAGTGTAGCGCTGGCGTTCTGTAGTGCTTAACGGGGTGGTGGCAGCAGCGCTGGCGGCATATTGAGAATTGCAGCACTGAAAACAAGACATGCACACCACGCATCATAGTATCCGCAAAGCAACCGAAACTTAGGAAAAACACAAAACAAACAACGAAAAACAAGGAAAGAACAAGAAAAAAAACAAAACAAGAAAAACATAAACAAACCAACGGTGGGTTGCCTCCCACCAAGCGCTAGAGTTAAAGTCTCCAGCCCGACTTCAGATCTGACCCTTAGTGAGGATCGTGCAGAATGTGAGACTCCACCACCATCGGAGTACTCATCTGCCCATAATCGAATTTCATGCGATGACCCTCTCCTCTGAAATTCTCCTTAGACTGGGCTACACTAGGGTCAAACACGTCCTTTAGCAACACACCTTCTTTATTCTGGGATAGCGCTACCAATCTGAACCTCGGCTTCCTATTTTTCTCTTCTAAGAATACATACTTGAGATTGGCTGGGAGTTCCTTTAATTCCAGCGCTGACTTCCTGGCTCCCACTTGTTCATCAATTTGCAGCTTTGTATGGCAAGGCAGCACTGAGCTCGACAGGGCTGGCTGGGCAGAGCTGAAGGGCAGAGCTGGCTGGGCAGAGCTGAACTCTTCAGCTTCCCTAGCTAATTCCTCCATGTCGGCAAATCCAGCGCAAACTTCCACGCATTCCTGCTCCTGTAAGAATACCTTCTCAACCAAGCCATTAATAGCATCTATATATGAGCATTCATTCATAAAGTTGGCAAAAGGCATAGCCCGATTTTCATGCATCGAGAAAGACACCGATTCCCCTAACACTGTCATTTTAATAGTTCCATTTTTGACATCAATCAACGTGTTAGTGGTCGCCATAAAGGGTCTTCCTAATAGCAGCGTGTGATCTCTACCATTCTCGTGTACATCCCCAATCTCAAGTACAACAAAATCAACGGGCACTATCAAACCCCCAACTCTAACTAGGATATCCTCTACTATACCACGGGGGTACCTGACGGACCTATCAGCAAGTTGGAGACACATGCGAGTAGATTTTAAATTACCTAACTCTAATTGTTGAAAAATAGAGTAAGGCATCAAGTTAATCCCAGCCCCCAAATCTAACATACCCGTGGCTTCCTTACCATTTCCCAAAGCAATATTAATCACAAAACTACCTGGATCGCGCTGCTTGGGTGGCAAGGATTGCTGCATAATGGCGTTCGCTACTTCCGAGACCAACCCCCTCTCATTGTCGCTAAATCTTCTTTTATTGGATGCCAACTCCTTGAAGAACTTTACATATGCAGGAACATTTCGGATCACATCAAGAAGAGGCAAATTCACATTAACCTTGGCCAACATATTGTAGAATTCTTCAAACTGTCGGTCCTGCTTCTCGTTTTTCAATCTGCTCGAAAAAGGAACCGGTGGTCGATAGGGTGAAGTAGCTTTGTGGAGCTTGACCTCCTTCACCTTCTCTCCTTCCTTTTGCTGGTCTGCATTCTCTCCATCAGTCGTGCTGGTCAGGGCTGAGCTCGGCAGCTCTGCTCTGGTCTGGACAGGGCTCGGCAGCTCTACTCTAGTGAAGGCAGAGCTCGGCTGCTCTTCTCTGGTGAAGGCAGAACTCGGCTGCTCTTCTCTGGTGAAGGTAGAACTCGGCTGCTCTTCTCTGGTGAAGGCAGAGCTCGGCAGCTCTTCTCTGGTCTGGACAGGGCTCGGCAGCTCTGCTTTGGTCTGGACAGGGCTTGGCAGCTCTGCTCTGGTGAAGGCAGAGCTCGGCTGCTCTTCTCTGGTGAAGGCAGAACTCGGCTGCTCTTCTCTGGTGAAGGCAGAACTCGGTTGCTCTTCTCTGGTGAAGGCAGAGCTCGACAGCTCTTCTCTGGTGAAGGCAGAGCTCGGCAGCTCTTCTCTGGTCTGGACAGGAACATCCACTTTGTTATCCACCATCTTACCATTGCGAAGAACAGTGACAGCTTGAGCCTGGTGAGTTTGCAGGGGTTGGCCATGAAATTTCCCGGGCTGCTGCTGCTGTTGAATTTGGTTCAAAGTGCCCGATAATTGCTCCACGGTAGTCTTAAGTCTTTTTATTGTGGCGGATTGAGACTCAAAATTTTGCTTAGTCATCTCCATGTTCTGCTTGCTGATCTCCATGAAGGCTTGCAAGGTATCCTCGAGAGATGTTTTCTGTGGTGGGATGGGCTGTGCACTCTACTGCGGGGATGATTGTTGGTGTTGGTATAGCGGTCTATATGGTTGAGAGGAGCCTTGCTGCGGTGGGAAGTAAGGTGGTTGTTGTTGGTAGCCCACTTGGGGTGGTCGACGGTATTGATTCCCCCCAAAGTTTTGATTTCCCCATCCAGCGTTCGGCTGATTTCTCCATCCTCCAATAACATTTTGTTGGCCTTGATTCATGTTCTGCCCATAAGGTCTGCTTGGCCCTTGATTGTAGCCTTGAAATCCTTGTGCCGCATAGACCTCAGCTTGTCCTTCCGAAGTAAACTCTCCCATTCTATGACACTCATTAGCTCCATGGCTGAAATCTCCACAAATACCACAGGGCTCAACGTACTGTAGGGCTGGGTTCGGCGGGGCTGACATCGGCAGAGCAGGATTTGGCTGAGTTGTCATCGGCGGCGCTGAGCTCTGAACTGGAGAATTTTCCATCTTTTCCATCTTGAGCTGTTGGACTTCTCGCATGATCGAGGCCAACTGCTGCTGTATCTCGAATTGATTTGTCACCGCGCTGGCTTCAACTCTTCTTCCACGGGCGGACTTCTGTTGGGAGCTTTCGGCTAAGGTCTTGAAAATCTCTTTCAGATCTGCAGCGATATTCCGAGCTATGTTACCTCCTGTCGTGCTATCCACCATAAATTGGGCAGTTTTCACTAACCCATCGTAGAAGAACTGCATCAACATAACATTAGTGAATTGATGTTGAGGGCATTGACGGATTAGTTCTTCATATCTCTCCCAAGCTTCGTGCAAAGGCTCGTCCACTCCTTGGGTGAACTCCATTATTTTCGTTCGCAGCTCCTGTGTCTTGTGACTTGGGTAGTATTTCAGCATGAATTTTTCACAAGCATCTCCCCACGTAGTGATAGAGTTGGGCGGCAGAGAAAGCATCCACGTCCTTGCCCGGTCTTTAAGTGCATAGGGAAAGCACTTGAGCTTGAGTTGGTCCTCCGTGAGGCTAAGCAGAGGAATCGTTTGCACTTGTGTGCAAAAATCTCGGATGAATTGCAGAGCATCCTCGCTTGGCATCCCGTGGAACACCGGCAGCAAATTCGAATCATTGGGTTTGAGATTGTAGTTTCTCACAGCAGTGGGGAGCACGATTGCCGACGTGTTGGTATCTCCAATCACCGGCCTGGTGAAGTCTCCCATGTACTCCATGTTTTGAGCCATCTCCTTCCTTTCCTCGTTTTGATTATGCTCAGTGCTGAAAGCGGCAGAGTTGGCCTCTTCTTCCTTAGTGTGTTCTGCCGTGTCTATGGTCTGCTCTGAATGGTCAGAGCTGGCTTCCTCCTCTACTATGGTCTGCTCTGGAACGTCAGAGCTGGAGTCAGAGTACGCCTCAGAATCAGAGTCAGAGTATAACACGTCTGCTCTGGTATGTGTCCGAGTGTTATCCAGCGGGGACGTTAGTTTTCTTTTCAGACTACGGCGTCCCTGCATACACAACACTTAACACACGGATTAAATGCACCGAGTGGAAGAAACGCAAAAACGAAAACGAGAAAAACTTAAAATTAAAAAAGCAAGTAAAAATGACACAACTAAAACGCCTAAAACTTTCCCCGGCAACGGCGCCAAAATTTGACTCAACTAGAAACACCTCTAAGTTGACTTGCAATAGAACAAGGACATCCTAGTGATGGTAAGTTGACTCAGTGTCATCTCTCAAGGAAAGTCTTTAAGGGCTTTTAGTAGTATCGTAGGAAAAAGCAATAAAAGAAAGCAGTAAAGAGTTTGATTATTAAACTAAAACTTGGAATTAAAAACTTAATTAAAAACCGAACTTAAAATTAACTAGGCGAATTGAACTATTAAACCCTAGGCAAGATTTTAAAGAACTTAAATTAAACCTACTTATGAAATTAAATACTTGTAAATTAAAAACCAACTAATCTAGGCGTGAAACTAAAGTGCATAATTTAAATTGCATAATTAAAAAGAAAGCATAAACATAAACGAAAAGCATAAACATGATTAAACAGAAATAAATTGAATTTAAATACGAAGTACCGTAAACGTCTTAAACGTGTAATTGCTATCACTCAATCACAATCCAAGAATAAAAACTAAACAAAACTAAATTAAAACCTAAACAACTAAAATCGAAAACTAAGAAAGCAATTAAATCCTAAGCTTCGGATGCCAACAGATCACAAAGATGGCGTCTAAAACTAGGGCAAAGTATGATATTTTACAATGAAAAGTATGGCCCTATTTATAGACTTCAAATCCCTCTAGATCACCATGGAAGTTGCCATGCAAAGTAGAATTCTAAAGGCAATAGAATCGTGCAAGATAAGGCAACTTCCAACTGTGACGCGCGCTGCAAGTCATCTCCATTCTGGCCGAATTCGCGGCTCTCGCCAGAGAAACGGCTTCCGCTCTGGCGCACTTGTCTGCTCTGACATTCGATTCCTCTGGCTTCTTGATTTCTCTGCTCTGGCTAGTTGACTTCGCTGCTCTGGGATTCGATTTCTCTAGCTTTTCATTTCTCTGGCTTTGATTTGGTTCCGCTGCTCTGGCTCTGGAGCATTTCTCTGGCTTCCCATTTCGCTGCTCTGGCATGCGGGGCTTCGCTTCTCTGACATGCCAGAGTATGCACAAAAACGTAATTCTTAGCCCAAACTCTTGTAAATTAGCACTCTTCATCTCGAAAACCTAAATCTCCTGCAAAGCATAAAATACACCATAAAACGCACCAATTTCCAGAAGATTATCATTAAAATAAGCTCATACAAACCCCTAAAATTAGAACAATTAAGCATAAATCAATGACTCGGGCTAGGTTTTCGCCCTGACCATAGTTCAATGGGGGTCTTAGGCACAGATTTGGATGGTACTAGATTCAGCAAGTAAGTCGCCGTTTCCAAGGCATATCCCCAAAACGAAATAGACAACGATGCATAACTCATCATTGATCGTACCATTTCCAAAAGAGTTTTATTTCTTCTCTCCGCTACACCATTCTGTTGGGGAGTACCAGGTGCAGTCAATTGGATGTAATCCCAGAATCTGACAAGTATTGCAAAAATTCGTTTCCGAGGTATTCGCCACCGCGATCAGACCGCAATGACTTGATAGATTTACCCAATCTCTTCTCCACTTCCGCCTTGAATTCTTTGAATTTCTCAAAGCATTCAGACTTGCGTTGAAGTAGGTAAACGTACCCATATCTTGAGTAATCGTCAATGAAAGTGACAAAGTACTCATACCCTCCACGAGCTTTTGTGGACATCGGTCCACACAAGTCAGAGTGAATCAATTCTAACACATGCGAGGCCGTATTCCCCTTAGCCTTAAAAGGCCTTGCCGTCATCTTTCCTTCTATACAGGATTCGCAGGTTCTAAATGGAACAGCTTGAAAGTCTTTCAAGATTCCATTTGATACGAGCCTTTGGATCCTATTTAGATTGATGTGGCCTAACCTTAGGTGCCACGCATGCGTATATTGTTCATGAGAATAATATTTCCTCTTATTCGGATTTGGACAGATTTGTGATGTAGATGCAACATGGACAGAATTTTTAATTGGACATGTAATAGTATAGAGAGAGTTATTCAAAATTTCGGAGCAAATAGTCATGTTATTTTTCATGATAGAGACACCCCTATCAAAAGTAACAGAATATCCATCCAAAAATAATTTTGAAACTGAAATAATGTTCCGCCGAAACTCCGGCACATATAAAATATCTCTCAAAACTAAAATGTCATCACCAAAACATAAAGATATATCTCCAATGGTAACAGCTACGACCTTCGACGCATTGCCCATGGAGATGGTGATCTCGTCACTTTCCAGACTCCTTGTCGGCTTGAAGCCCTGCAAGGTGTAACAAACATGATCAGTTGCCCCCGTATCCACTACCCAAGACTGAGTAGAAAACGAAGCTAAGCATGTTTCAGTTACTAGAACTTGTGACGTACCTTGTCCCTTTGCCTTGAGCACCGGACAATCTTTCTTCCAGTGCCCAGTCTTACCGCACTTGAAGCACTTTCCCTTTCCAGTTGGCTTCTTCACGCCACCAGTAGGGCCTACTGCTTTGCCACTCCCACTAGCTTCCTTGCCACCTTTGCCCTTTTGACCTTTGCGCTTCTTTTTCCCGTCTTTCGACGAAGAAGCAGGTCCCTTGGCAGTGACAAGTACTTCTTTCCTATTGCCCAAGACTTCCTCTGCCGTAACTAGAGCATTCAACAACTCATTAAGAGTATAGTTGACCTTGCTCATAACGACATTGAGACGGAAGTTCTCAAAGGATTTGGGGAGAGTGTTCAGGATGATATCGACTTTGGCTTCGCCTTCGATACCTCCTCCGAGTAACTCGAGCCTGTCAAAAAGATTTATCATGTTCATGACATGCTCGTGTACAGAACTGCCCTCGCTCATCTTACATGCTAAGATTTCTCTCATTATGTTAAAGCGAGCAGATCTCTCGGACTCCCCATAAACCTCAGAGAGGTTCAACATGATGCCAGCCGCGTCAACCATGACCTGATGCTGGAGTTGCAAAGTTTGTGACATAGTCATCATAATATAGCACTTGGCCATATTATTAGACTTGTGCCACCTTTTATGCGCCTCATGTTCCGCAACAGTCGACTCATCAGTTAGGGCCACGGGACGTGGAGTGGTAAGCACAAAACTGTGCTCCTCAGCGTCAAGAATGTACATAATGTGGCGTTTCCATTCAGTATAGTTTGGACCGGTGAGAGGATTATTTGCAAGAATAGAGATGATTGGAGACATAGACATATCTGAATGTAAACAAATAAACATGTAAGAACATGAAGCACATAATTCGTAACAATAATATTGTAACCTTTTGATAAAAACAATATTAATGAAACCTCCAACTGCCCAAGAAATCTCACGAGTAAGCCACGTTAGGGTGGTCGTTTACACATGAATTCCCCAACCAGACTATTTACCTAGTCGTTTAATTTCCATCCATGTCAACTTGACCTTTTGACAAAGGAAATTAATTGTTGGACTTTAACTAGACCATATCATATTCAAGAAGGGACTCCGATGGGTAGTTGTACATTGTACTTGAAATGATATCTAAGCAGCGACCACAATTTAACCTTGAGTATTAAATTCTTGAAATTGGCATACTCACTAGGACCATACCGCTTCCAATTTAACCTCTTGGTTATCTTATTTAAAATCCATCCTCTAAAGTACTTATGAAAATCATACGAGTAAGCCACGTTAGGGTGGTCGTTTACCGCATAACTCCCACTACTTAAATGGATTTAAATATTTTCTAATAAAAATCTCAACTTAACAAACTTGTGAAATCAAATATGAAGTAAGCCACGTTAGGGTGGTCGTTTACTAATATTCTCAATCACTTTGTCTTGAGACCGCATGTGGAGGTCTAAAATAATTTTTAAATATCATAAAAATTATTAAAACAGCTTAGTCTTTTTTTATTCAAAAGGTTTGTTCATGCTCAAGCACATAATTCTAAACATGCTCCTCTAGAACGCAACATGTAAAACATGCTCGCAGAATTCTAAAACATGCTTAAGAAAACGATAAATCTACTATCATGCTTGTCTAAGCGCAGTTAATAAAAACATATTAACAAGCAAAGACAAAGAAAAGCAGGTAAAGAGCATAAGGGATAAACACCATGGCATGCAAAGAACAGAATAAAAGAATTAAATTCTTCGTGACCCATTCGTGGAATCCCAATTTCTAATCTATTACATTTAAAACAGAAAAGAAACGCCCAAAAACTAAACTCTTGGCCCGAACTGCTTCATCCGGCCCGTCTTTGGAAAATAGGGTTTGGGCCCCCTAGGGTTTAAGACACGCAGCTAGGGTTTGGAAACCCTAGCTGCCGCCGCCACCATGCCAATGGACAACACGCACGGCGCCGCTGCACCAGCCACGGCGCGGCAGCCCAGCAGCGGTTCGGCGTGCGCATCAGCCCGGCGCGGCAGCCTCCAAAGCGAGCAGCAGCCTCCGGTCGACAGCACCAGCAGCAGCAGTCCCCGGCGCATCCAGCAGCAGCGGCAGCAGCGCAGCAGATCCCCGGCGCACGGCAGTAGCAGTGGCAGCAGTGGCAGCAGCGGCAGCGCGTCGCCCGCTGGGTGCGCAGCGCGCAAAGCGCGCAGGCGCGGCCCCGGGCGCGCATCGCCCCTGCCGGCTGCCTCCTCGTCCGCTGCCTGACCCGCACAGCAGCAGCCGCCTCGCGCACGGCGCCCTCGGCAAGAGCAGCAGCGGCGTGCACGGTAGCCTAACCAGACGCGCGGCGCACAGCGCGCAAGCGCTCGTGCGCGCGCTGCCCTCGGCGCCTGCAGCCCGCTTGCTCCAACGTTCGTTCCTTTCGATGTTAATTCGTCGTCATCTTCATCTCGTTTCACAGTTTTACAGATTACAAAGGAAAAATAAATACAATTTGAAATCATAATCTAACCACGGATTTTCTCGCGGTGAAAAATGATTACAACGTCAAAACGACGTATCCCACGAATCAACAGACCACGAAGAACAACAACAGTAAAAACAACGCACATTATTAATCGTACATAAATTAATAATAGAGCCAAGAAATTAATCCTGGGCTCTGATACCAATTGAAGGAATATTAAACTGAATTAATGCTCCGTTTGCCTGATGATCGTTTCTTGGATTATTATTAATTTATCATACAACGATTAATCCTAACATGCTCCTATGAATTTAACAGCTGCACGTTGGTGTTAGGATTACTTACTTGTGAAGCGTATGCAGAGGCTGTCGATGATCGAATCGAAAGACTCTAGTTCTGATCTTCTGAACTGTATCCCGCTCAGCTTTCACCGTTGGATGGACAACGAATTGTGAAAGTCCCAAGGCAGAAAGCTCCCACACGTTTCCTGCGCCTCTACAGCTCTCCAAAACTCTAAGTTTTATCAGTGTATTTTTCTGAGAGCTGACAGCTGTATTTTATAATAAAATAAAACACATGGGGCGCCAGTTTCTAGATGGGGGGCGATTTCTGCTCCTTCTAGGGCTAGGAGACTTTGGGCCAGTCCAGGGACCAGATACAAGGAATAAAAATGGGCCTCAAATAAATTAATTATCTATGGTCAGCCCAGACCATAATTAATTTATAAATATTAGTTCATTCCACTAGAAAACCAATATTGACTTACCCCTTTATTGCCGGTGTTGAGTCGGGGCTTGTATTTAGAATTATTAAATCCCCGTATTTAAAATATCTAACATCCATTAATTAATTAAAGCTCTGACAGCTTAAATTAATTAATCTCTTTGTAATCCTTAAGCAGTACCACTCAAACCTTATTATTGCGCCTGAACTTAATCAACCTGCAGGGTTTAGCGCAATAAACATTATTGAGCTTCTTAAGGGGATATCATTATCCTATATCGGATACGGGTACTAATACAGATAATCAAATATCATATGTTAACCGCTATCACCCAAGATACAGAGTACTCAAGTTACTATATAACTCTCACTCATAGTAAGTCAAAGTGATATACGAATTAACATATATATATGAAATCTTATTAGTATTAAGATCTTATAAGTCACCGAGATCTTTGATTCTTCAGTTAAGTCAGATAGAAGAATACATCTCACTGTGGTCCTATCAATACGTTATGACGTACCAGTATAGACAAGTAGCCAAGACAAACTACTTCCATCTATACCGCAGCCTAAACCGATGACTCGTCCTAAAGTCATCTCGGCTGTGATCATATTATATCTCTTAAGGTTAATCCAATTATATGGTCTTCTGTGATCTACAACACACCATATAATCTACTTATATAGAGATAAAGAACATACATATGCAATCATGAACACAAACATATAGGAGATTAAAACAGTGAACATAGGAATCATTGTATACAAGCATAAAAGGTTCTTGCTTTCAGTATACAAATCCAACAATCCCACCCGAGATATAGTGAAACTCGAGCAACCCCGTGGACGTAGATCATTTATGATCGAACCACGTATATCCTTGTGTCGTTTATTGCTTTTATCTATTTTCCAATTATTAAAGTTATTTCTAGTCGCATCACTTTGAAAAAAAATATTACTCTCTCTGTTCCATTAAAAATGACATGTATCTCATTTTGGATCATCTTACTATAAATGGCCCATTTTTATAAATGAAAAAATTCACACCTTTTTCTTAATTGTCGTGCCGGAAAGGTTTGAGCCACTTATAGTGGAACGAAGGGAGTATTATACTTTCTTCGTCCACAGAAAATGGGGCACAATTACTATATTTGAGGTCTACAAAAAATAGGGCAGATTTCTTTTAGTACTTGGTCCCACCTCTTTTCCTTATATTTTATCCTTACAAATACCCCTTATTTAAAACAAAAAATCACTTTTAATTCAATCTCAAACACTCATTTCATATAATGGTGTGACCTTTTTCCCACTAACCACCCATTTTATTAAAACTTGTGCCCAAAGAATGTGCTCAATTTTTGGTGGATGGAGGGAGTATTAATTTTAAGAAGTAAATTATTGAAATTAGAAAATCGAATAACAAGAACATTTTAAGGGTTAATGGTAGATTTTACCCACTCTCAAAGATAAAAACAAAAAAAATACCCACACAAACTAAAACATAAATATAGTATCCTTTTTTTCAAAAACTTGACATTTGTATCCTTAAAAAAAAAAAAAGAAATTTCCAGCCATGCCCCCTCTCCCTCCAAACGTGGTGACCCCTTCCATGGAACTTTTTCTCTTATCTCTTTCTCTCTCCACCGTTTTCTCTCTCCGGCAATTGCATCACGCCTCCGCTGCGGCTTCCCAGATCTGCCGCGTCTCAGTCTTGTCGCGCCGCGCCTCTCCTGCAACCTCTCTCCCGCCCAGTCGCTCCTCCGCTCCAACCGCCCAGCCGCATCGCCCTCCTCTATCTTGGCCGCGTCGCCTCGTAGCGGCGAGCCTCTGCGTCGCCGTGACTCGCCTCACCTCGCCGCGGCGCACCTCCTCCTCATTGTGCCTCGCCTCGCCTCACCACGACGTGCCTCTTCCTCGTCGCACCTAACCACGCAATGCTCGATGGTTCAGTGCTCGACGCTCAGTTGCTCAACACTTAAAGTCGACCAATAGTTCAATTTGAACTATTGCTCGACGCTCGACACCTCCGCCTTGCTCGAAGCTCGACACCTCCACCTAGCTCGACAGTTTGGTGCTCGACACCTCGATGCTCGATAGTCTATGCTCGATACTCGACACTCGACACTTCAGTGTCGAGCAATGCGTGAATGATACATAAGGATAAAAATGTCCTAAGTGGGTATAATTTGTTGTTTTGTAAATAGTGGGTATTTTTTATATCTTGTCTTTCAAAAAGGGTATATCTCATTTTGCCCCATATTTTAATATAATCAGATGAACACATTGTTTTTATATTAGCTCTATAATGTTCTAGCAATTTTCGAGCCAACCCAATCGACTAATCATGCTATTCGATTACGCGCTATTCGGACAGAAATTTTATCTAGCTGAAAATTTTCAGCTCTAGCCCTCTCAAGTTGTCTGTCCATTCGGACCAGATTACAAGTTTCGGGCTCTATTGACCTCTCTAATTTCGTTAATCACATTAGACCTGAACACGACTTTTAGTTATTTATCTATAGTTAGAATAGCACACGACTTTAGAAGACTAGTGTTCAACTGTAGAAACCGGGCTTTGGAGCACAGAATAGGAAGCCAATTTTCCAACATTATCTCTCTATCTCTTTCACACAACTCACTGCGCCTAGTGAGAGAAATCCTAGTCCTTCAACAATGGCCGCTCTTCAGAGCTCATTTACGTCGTTAAATCTCGGCACCAGTTCCTTCCTTGGCCAACGCGTCACTCCCTCCCTCCATCTGCCTCTTGTACGTTTTTCTTTTCAAAATTTCCGCTCTATTATCTATTAGTTTCTCGAAATCATCAGTTAAATAAATTCGAAATTCACAATTTAATATGTCAAAAAAAGAGTTTTAACTGAACACGGAGTTATAACTTTCGATATGAGCTCTTTGTGTTAAAACCCTGGCTGCCATATTTGAAGTCTTAATAAATTAAGTTGTGGCATTTATCCCCCTTGCGAAATGGCTTATTTTCGCTTAATACAATCTTAATTTTGATTATGAGTAACTCTATGTTTATGAGCAATTGAAATGAAACAGAGAAACGAGATTGATGTTATCTTGTTAAAGGAGCTGAATTGTGTGATTACACTTCAGTATACTTCTTTTTACACATTAATTAATATACTTGTAATGATTTTTTTTTAAAAATATATAATTGTAATGAAAAAAGTATATAGAATTCCGAGGTTTCTGAGCGATTGGTCTCACATAGTTACATAGTCGAACTCAGTAAGCTAGGATGTCAATGCATATATATAGCTTGTTTTGTGAACTTAGGGAATTGTTTTTGGTGCAATGTGTGAGATTTGCATGCTGCCTATTTTATATTCCAGAAGCCGTGAACCTAGATGCAGCGTTGGTTTGTTGTAATAACTTGTGCTTCTGTGTGCAGGTTAAGTCAACAGAGCAGCCAAGTTCAATTGTCGCAAAGGTTGGTTGATTTTGATTATGTTTACACGTCTTTTGCTCCTAGTAGGAAAGAAATGTGCCTGACTTAGCTGCACATGCTTAAGTTGAATCTTAATTATGCTTAATGCAATACAAAATCAAACAAAAAACTCTTACTTTTCTCTTGAGTGTAGTCTCCCGGTGTATGGTATGCACATTTAGCATAACCTGATGAAACTAATTGTCATACCATAAGTAATCTAGGATTGGACAGGAACAAGTCATGCTTCCAGTTATTCACCTGTATCTCGTTCATTCTATTGTGGTGTCTTGATTGTTTTTTAAATTACCTTCGGTTTGCTTGATTGATTCCTGCATTCGAAGAGTTGCATTTCTGCTGTGCTCACAATTCCAGCATTTTGTTATGTAACACAGCTCAGAGCATTCTACAATTCAGAATGTATCTGCAAAGTTGCAACCGAAGTTCCTTACTAACCATATTGAAATATCACCAACAGCTTAAACGATGGGAGCGGAAAGAGTGCAAACCAAACAGTCTACCAGTGCTACATAAAATGCACGTTAAACTTGGAGATACTGTAAAAGTCATTTCCGGAAAGGACAAAGGTAAAGTTGGTGAGGTTAGCAGGATTATCACGCATAACAGCAGCATTGTAATTAAAGATATTAACTTGAAGACAAAGCATGTTAAGAGCAAGGGGGAGGATGAACCAGGGCAGATAATCAAGGTTATTTTCTCTTCTCAACTTTGAGCTTAGACCTACAATTCATGCTTGAAAATCGTATGTGGTGATATGCATGTAAGTTTCAGTGAAATCATTCCACTTATTCACAAGTTTAATGTTTTATCTATTTTCAGATCGAAGCCCCTATTCACAGCTCAAATGTTATGCTATATTCGAAAGAGAAGGATGTGGTGAGCAGGGTTGGTCATAAAACCCTGGATAATGGTAAACGTGTTCGTTACCTAATAAAGACGGGAGAAATCATTGACAGTGCAGAGAACTGGAAGAGAGTGGCTAAAGAAAAAGAGAAAGCAACAGAATTAGCTGCTGCCTCTTAGGATACCAGGTTCTCTATATCCGTTCATATATCCCAGCAATGTAATATTCTAGGATCTGCAATTTGTACACCTTCATTTATTCTTTTGACTTACTTTCAAAGGACACACATTTGCTCCTTCCTAAATCCTAATATGGTCAACTTGATAAAATTTTCATGCATTTGTTAGTGTATGGTAACCTCTCGATGTGAATGACAACATGTCTTTCTGTAATTGATGGATTTTTGCATTCTCTTTTCTTGAAAATCATGAAGGGAAGATGCTGCTAATCATCTAAATAATTTGCAAAAGGTTTAACTTAGATGTTGCATAAGAATAAGCAGTTATATAGATGATTATTCAACTAATTTACCTGGAACTAAAATATGCATTGGTGTATTCTGCTGCCTAGTCATGGTGTCGTATTTGGAGATTTTGCAGCTGAGTTTGTTGGCAGGTGTTCTTCTACTATCTTTTCTCTTTCCTCTCCTTTATAAATTAGGTGGGCGATTGATAGATTTTGCTGCTGAGTTATTAGCAAGATTTTATTTAGGTCTTGTGTAGGTTTTGAAGTGGTATATAACTAGGTCTGAATTCTTGTTAAAATGCTCAATTTTATTAATTGACATTTAAGCTTATGAAATCTTTTGAGGGTTTTGTACCTAGTCTAAGAACTATTAACTCATAGTTTTAAGACAGTAACATGTATATAGCTATAGTGAGTATTGGAGAAGAATAGAAGACTCAAAATTTGATTGGATGATGTTTAGTCTGGGGTTGCTCGTGAAAATGCGTAACATGGATAGACTATAATATGAACAGGGATCCACAACCTGGGTTGAGGTTCTAGTAGCTCAGTTCACCAATCATGCTCATCTCATCCCATCGTGAACAAATTTACCTAGCGTAGCTGCTAGTGACTGTTTCATTATGCCACTTGAGTGTTATGAAGTTCCATGATTTTACAAATTCATTTAGTCTACAAAACAGAGGGAGTAGCCAAACTTCAGTTTCGCAAACAGATTAAACCATTAACTGTCATATCATATGGAAATTATGGAGTATTATTTTTAGTATGTTTTTCCTGGATATTTTGATATTGGTTGGCTCCTGGGGAATTTCCAAGGCTTTTGCAGAATGAATCAGATGAGAAAAGCCATTACAAGAAGGTTTTGGGATCAATTTTTGGTGGTGAATTCTTGTAAACAAAATCCTTCTTGTTAGAGAGAGAGGGGGGGGAGAGAGAAGGGTGGCAGGTTGTTTCTTGTGAAGAGTCCATATCACCATTAATGCCTTCTACATTAGAATATACTTTTAAATTATTTGAACCTAATATAGATAGTTATGAGTGGTGCAAGCATTCATAAGTTGCGTCTACCACTCCATTTAAAATCCATGTTTTAATTTTGGTTGCAGAAGATTTGATTCTCCCCAAGCAACCTGCCTCTCTTTTGTTCCTTCTCAGTCTGAAGAACCAATGAAATTTGCCAGAGTACACTTATCATACAGCTACAATTGAATACTAGTATTAATTACCAAGTATCATACAGCTAAGGAGAGCAGATTTCTTCATCTTACCTTTTTGTTTTTTTCCTATTAAAAAGGTCCAAAAATGAGTTCATATCAATGTGATGATTTGAGTGTGTTGACAAGGGAAAATCGTATTTGCTACCAAGGTGTGCATTAAGGTAAATCTCGTGCACTAGCATGTAGACTACACAAAATAGTAAACCATACTTGCAAATCAAATGTGACTTCATAGGTTCGATCTATAATATATTGGTGAGATTCAAACTTGAGATAAGTAAATCTTAAAAATACATGTTACACTATTTTAACCCATTTACATCATTAGGAGGGTGCCTGGGTGAGCTTACAAGTTCTTAAAAATAATTTAAAATAGCTTACATCACTTTATTAAAAGTGTTTAGCAAAATAAGTTCTTGAAAAACTTATAAGCTTATAAGCTTCCCAAAATATAAGTTTCCTCTATTCCTATTTATTTTTTCATAATTTTACAAATATGATTCAACTATAATTTATTATTTTCATCATATACTATTTCAAGTTTACACCTTTTCAATTTTCTCTCTCTAACAAATATTTTTTCTCTTTAACAAATATTTTCTCTTTCTAAAAAAAATCTCTCTTAAGCTTATAGGGTCCGTTTGCTTTTTATCCCTCTAAATAGAGGGATAATATAATGAAGTATAAATTAATCACTTAAAGTGGGGATCATATTTTTTATATCTTATCTATATATATATAAAAGTAAAATAAGCTCTATCCTACATGGCGTAATAGAATCACTCTATTCTAATTTTCCTCAATTCTCATTCATTCTTATTTTTTCTAAATTTTTAATCAACAAATTTCTATATATCTAATTTTGAACCTATAATTTCTTATGCATTAATTATATCCCAACCATAAAGTCAAATTATACACATTATAAATACAGAATCTATTAATTCAGTTAGTAATACCAATTAAACATACGTCTGCACTGAGACTAAGGGGGGAGTAGCTGATGAGGACTAGAATACTCATCAGCGCTGTGCTTGGCAATACAAGAATATATTACCTGATTATTATTATTGTTATTATTATTCTTATTGAACGAAGCCAACCAACGCAGGTTTAATTCAAGACCTCAGATAATAAAGGGATCCGGCAGCGCAGACGAAGGGACCCGGCAGCGCAGACGAAGGGACTTGGCGGCGCAGACTACCCAAGTTACTCAGCAGCGCAGACTCGCCTGTGCAGCTCAAGGGAGCTACTCAACACGGGCAACGAAGAACAGGGCAGATGGGTCAAATCAAGACTAAAGTATATTAAGGCATTAAAGGGCCTAAATCCAATTATTAGAGTTCATGGGCCTAAGGCCTTTAGGGCTCACTCTCACATCTATAAATAGAAGGTTAGCTTTAGCATTAGGATGATAGTTTATTTTGAAGCAACACTTGTACAATGTAATTATCTCACAATATAGTGGAAGAACTCGAAGAACACCCGTGGATGTAGGTCTTAATGACCGAACCACGTAAATCCTGTCTCGATTATTGCTTTTTAGATTAGGCGTTGATTTCATGTTTCACCATTATATATTTTTAAATTTTATTTATTATTATAATTTCGTTAAAGGTAAAATATTATATTTAAACAAAAAATAATTATAATATTTTTTATTATTTTTGCAGCTAACATCAATCTTTTGTTAAACAAAATCGTTATTTACATGTAAATATATATATATATATATATATATATATATATATATATATATTTCATAAAATATTTATTTTAGGCCTATTTCAAATAAATATTACATCCTTTTAATTTAACACAATTTTATTAGATGCTCTCTTTAGTGAAAAGAAATTTATGAAATAAAAAATAAATTGAATAATCACAAAAAATTATTTTTAATAGAGAAAAATATTAATATTTCACAGTAAACATAATATGATCTTATTAATTTTTGGTTGTATATCATTAAATACTAACTATTGGACCCATATATTTACTTGACATGAAAGTGGCGCCAATGTATCTATGATCTATGGTTTATAGTTTTGATTTATATATTATATTGTTCTAATGACTTTTATTAAATAGATTTGCAGTTACAAATGACCAATTAAAAAATCTAGCATTGGTTGCTTATAGCTAATTCCACCAGTTTAGTCAATTTTCCTGGCATGCCGTTACCAAACGAAACTGTCATATCTAATTCAGAAAATCTACTGATATTGGAAGAGATGTCTTACAACATAGAATAAATGAAAGAAGAGCACGCTAAGCTATATCCCTCTTTGACAGATGAGCAAAGAATGGTTTATGAAACAATAATGACGGCAGTTGATAAAGGCGAGGTAGGATTTTTCTTTCTATATGGATATGGTGGTACAGGAAAGACATATATTTGGAACACCTTATGCTCGGCCACACGTGGGAGGGGCGATATAGTACTTCCAGTAGCTTCGAGTGGTATAGCATCGTTATTGTTGCCTAGGGGCAGGACTGCACACTCTAGATTCGGTATACCATTGGACTGCCACAAAAACTCCACGTGCAGCAAGATAAACCCAGATAACGATTTAACTGGACTACTTGTTAAAACAAAGCTTATTATTTGGGATGAGGCACCAATGACGCATAGATATTGTTTTGAAGCGCTTGATAGAAGCCTAAGGGATATTATGAGATCTTCCGATAGGCCTGGAAAACCTTTTGGAGGTTTGTTGGTTGTTTTAGGAGGCGACTTACGACAGATACTTCCAGTGATCCCTAAGGGAAGTCGGCATGACATTGTGCATGCCTCTATAAGTTCATCTCAACTTTGGAATTCGTGTCAAGTTCTCAAGTTAACTAAGAACATGAGATTACAGGTATTTTAATCTTAATCTAAATATATATTTAAAAAAAATTATACTCCATGATAATTTATTAATATTATTTTAATTCAAATAAAAAATATTAAAATATAAAAATTACTAATTATTTGTATCTATGTATTTATCTTAATAATTTTATCTTGCATTGTTCGAATTAGTCCTCATTCCTTAGTAGATGTTATATAAAGGCGACTATAGTAAATTAAGTTCAGCGATAATAACAAAAATTTATTAATTTATTCTAAATCCAAATACCTTGATAGAATACGACGGCATTTGTCAATTATATTAGGCTAATTAAAACTAATGTAGTAATAGATCGTTTTTCTATGGATTACATACTTTACAAGACGACACAGTAAGGTTAAATGGCTTATCTTGATTGATTTTGTGAACATTTAAATGTAATTATGTATAGTTAGGATATTTTCATGAAAAGACTACAATACAACGTATAGGGAAGGGAGAATCTGTTGTGGCATTATCAGAAGATATCCTTATACGCAATGCAACAAATCCTATTGCAGCTATAGTGGAAAACACATATAATGACGTCATGAATAATGCATTTGATCCGGAAATGTTTAAGAATAGAGCTATCTTGGCCCCCACCAATGAGATGGTTGATACGATCAATGATTACGTCATGTCTTTGATGTCTAGCAAGGAAAGGGTTTACCTAAGTTCAGATAGTATTTGCAAAGAAGATGGACAAGTGGACCTTGATGAACATGTATTCTCGGTTGAATATCTCAACACAATCAAGTGTTCAGGATTACCGAGTCATGAAATTAAATTGAAAGAAGGATGCATAATAATGCTTCTCAGAAATATTGATCCATCTAATGAGCTTTGCAATGGCATTAGGCTGATAGTAACTCAACTTGGGGAACGCGTAATTGAAGGCAAACTCATTTCAGGAAAAAATGTGGGCATGCAAGAAATTTTCCATAGCTAGAATGATTATGAGACCATCAGATTTCGCTAAATTTCCAATTCAGTTTCAGAGAAGACAATTTCCTGTGAGTGTTTGTTTTGCTATGACAATAAATAAAAGCCAGTGACAATCTCTTTCAAATGTAGGATTATACCTACCGAAACCAATTTTTAGTCATGGACAACTCTACGTGGCAATCTCAAGAGTCACTAGAAAAAGAGGTCTAAAGATTTGAGTATGTGATGAGAGTGGTCATACGCAAGACACAACAACTAATGTTGTGTATGATGAAATTTTCGATAGATTATGAGGTAATTGCTAATTTAATATTTTATTCAAACTTTAAAAGTTGTAAGTCATTAACGATATTATTTAAAATATTTTTTTTTCTTATATTTTGCTAGGTTGATTTGATATGTGTGTGCTGCTTGTGCTTGGAGGGAAGAAAGGTGCAATAATTCCCATCATATTTTTTCATGTTTATAGGTAAAATATTTTATATAAGGATGGTTGAGCCGGGTCGGCTTAGGGACGATGGTTAGGCCGGAGTTTTTGAAACTGACCTTCCTGCTCCTTTTTCATTTTCTTTTTGTTTTTGTTTTAGACGAGTACTCTTTTTTCTTTCTACGATTTTTCCTACCGAATTTTCCGTAAAAGGGTTTTAATGGGGCTCGGCCCTTAGTCTGCTTCTTTTGTGCTTTCAAGGGTTTCTTAGGTTTTTCTTTTCTTTTATATATAATTGCATTACAATAATATGTTATATGATGATGGATATATTTCATCTTTTACAATATCATGTTATGGCTTGGGACTTCGGAATTTGTTTTTTTTTTTTTTTTTGGAGGGGGAGACAGAAGTTGACTTTTAAGCATCGGAAATTTCTAAAATCATCACAATCAGATTGGATCGCTGGAAGTGTCTAAAATTAGTTTCTTACAATTAGCTTCTGAGTTGAGAGAATTGTTTGACTAAATATTAATAAAAATATATTTAGTTAACAACTTTTACTTTAAAACAAATTTATTTAAATCTTTATTTTAGTGAAAAAAAATCATCAAATAAAAAATGTATTGAATAATTATAAATATTTATATGTTTTCATTTATTCCCGTCGATTTTCGACGCGTTACTGACTAGTTTGTTTTGAAGTATAATATATTTATCCACTCCTTATAAGGTGGTATAAAATTATACCGCCCTCTCTTAGGTATAAAATTATCCATTTCCTAAGAAAAATTATATAATCTGTCCAAATTTTTTCATATATCAAAAGCAAACGACTTCATTCCTTATACCTCAAAGCAAACACACTCATAAACTCAATTATTTAAACACTTTGATAACTTATAAACGCTTAAATATATCTTATAAGCTGACCCTTTTAAGTCATACCCTAGATGACAATGATGGGCACCAAAGACATTACTTGTCTATAATGTCTGGATCATATGAAAGACGTGAAGCTTCGTGGTTAAGATAGCATGTTCCCCTCAAAGAAAGTTGTGATATAGCTCCAAATGAAAAAATAACAAATAAAATACAACATGAAAGTTAGAGAGGGCATCAAAATAAAAGGGAGTTGCACAAACACAAGAAATCAAATAGGAAAGTCGAGACAAATATAAAACTGCCAGTACCAAATGACCTGTTATTGTCTCGATTCTTGTTCTATATTTTGAACTTACACTGTAGGATTCATAACTGCCAACTAGCCCCCACATTATTTACCCCACATTTATTACGCAGAGCTACTTTTTTGGATTATTTTTTATCCAATTTGTTATTATCATGCCTCTTTAATCTAAGCAACTCAAGACATTCCTCCTTCTTATACATTCATTGATTTCAATCACTTTCTCACATTCACTACTACGATATTGACCCTTCTTCCTTACAACAATCACAAAAATGAGTCCACTGTTTTCGTTTGTCAAATTTCAAGACCAATGATTTGCTACATTTTCTATGTCAGTCTGCACATAATTATGTACATTTTTATGAATGTGGGCAGATTGTTCACAATCATTGTACTCTACAAACATTACATTTTCATACAAGTAGCATTTCAAAATCAGGACAAAGGCAACCCTTGTCATAATACACTGTGGAACAAATATTTGATGCTAATTAGACTTTAGGGATAGATCAAATATCGATTATCTGTAGAATCTAATGCATACATATATAACTTTTGACATGAAACTCAAAATCGTTATTATAAAAAGTTTTTGGAAGCGGAACAATTGTTACTTTTGTTTTTGGATAAATATTCATATAATCTGTTTTTAAGATTTTGATCCCTTTCCAAAGTAGGATGCATTGTAGGTCTATAAATACTGTATTTTATTTCCGTATTATACGCGCGACGTTCATTAATATCATTTATAATTTCCGATAAATTTAAGAGCACGTGTTGTTAATTTCAGCTATGAAACAATCGACACAAGAAAACCATGCACACAAGAATTACGTGGTTCGATCTCTTGTGAGGAGATCTACGGAAAAGAGCGATCAAATCTTATTAACTTTGGAGAACAGTAAGGACTTGAGCTCTATCAATGCCTACTTCTATCTCTCTCACCATACAATCTTCTCTCTCCCACTCAATGAGTAATGCGTACAAATTGAATCTAACTGCTAACCTATCACTAGGAATGAGCAGAGTATATATATAACCAGCTAAGGAGCATCATGATCTTCAGATAGCAACGGCCATGATCAGCTGAATTAGTTCAGCCTGAAACCATTTTGATATTGCTAAACAGTTCCTCATGCATTGTGAATAGAAGAAAATACCACCCCTGAGCTTATAGGCTATCACATTAATCTAACGTTTTTCAAATTTTAACTAACAACAAACACAACATATACATCAATAGTTCAAAGTTGCATTGCATTAGATTACATTAAAGGTGCAATGCAATGAATGAGTTGTGCAGATGATGATACTCCTCAAGTAGTCTTACATATGACGACAAAGCAAGGAAGCAGAGCTTTAGGGCTAAGCAAGTAAAGCTCCTCAACATTGGAGTACAAGCCAACCTTCCCAGCCAGGGAGTCGAAGCCCGTCTGGCCGATGATGTGGTGCACGTTGTCGAGGGGCCGGTGCACTCTCCCGGCGATCACCCGGCACACGATCAACGCCTTTCTAAGCGACGGATCCTCCTCTATGGACTCCAACGCCCTCCCGCTCGTGGAGGTGGTGAAAACGCCCACTCCGTTTTTGAACTCCCTCTTGCTGGAGAAGCCGTGTCGGATGATGCGGCACACGCTGCATTTCTCCGACACGCAGAGGCTCGAGGACCCCACGCCGAGGGCGCAGGCGGCGTGGGTGCCGTAGAATCGGAGGAGCTCGTTGCCGTCGGCCAAGCAGCGCGGGTGTTTCTTGGGGAGCTTGCTTGCTCTCATCTTCACCATCTCTCTGTAATCCTCGAATCTGCATAAGCTCTTGTGCATGTTGTGGACCTTCAACACCCTCTCGATTCTCACGCTGCGGCTCTCCGTCTTGCTTGATCTGCAGATGATTTCCACTATCTTCCGCGACGAGTCGCCTTCCACTAGCTCCGTCACTGCAGAAACATATAATTCATATTCATTAATCGTAAATTAATTAATCTCTTCTAAACCCTAATTAATTAGGACCTACCGGCATGTTTGGAGAGATGGTGGGATTCGAGAGCCTCCCACTTCACAAACTGCTCGCCGCATTTGTGGCACGTTGCAGCGCCGCCGCTGACGGCGGCGTTTCTCTCAAGCGGAGCGCGCTTTTGGGAGAGAGAGAGGTTGGGATTTTTCGTATTGAGAGTTGCAGTTTGAGGGGCGGGCCTTGAATTCCCGACGGCGGCGGCGGCGGCGTCGTGGTGGAAGCCGGTGATTTTGAGGTCGCATTTGGAGTTGGTGAAGATGACCTCGTGGGCGATGGGGTTGAGAAACTCGCTGCTGCCGATGGAGCGAGGGCTGCAAGCGGGGGGCCTGTCGAGATGCCTCTTGCTGCCATGGATCACGTCTTTGAGATTGGCGATGGACCTCGAGCAGCCGGAGCGGCCGCTTTTCTTGGTGAGGATTGAGCTCAGATGCTTCTCCGGCCGCCGAGGGTGAGGGTGAGGGTCGTGCACATCGGAGGGGTCGGATTTGCAGTGGAGTGAGTTCTTCAATGAAAACCACACGCTTGGTATCTTCTCTTTCTTCTTCTTCGTCTTCTCCCACATTCTTTTCTCTTTTTTGGTGTTCAGAGCTTCTGCATTTTGCTGAATACAAGAGAAATTGAGGGGAACGCAAGAAGAAGAAGAAGTAAATTCATTACACAAAAAGTGGTTGACATGTGAAGACAAGAAGAAGAGTTTCTACTCTTGGCTAACATTAATATTGCAATTCTGCCTTTTCATTTTCAAGAAAGCGGCCCCTCATCACTTGCTACTAATTTCATTCATCAAACAAATTACAACAAACCCAAAAATTAAAAAGAATTATATGAATGCAGATTAAAGTGGATGAATATTGGGTTTGAGAAGAAATATGACGATGATTAATTGGACTGACACTTGTTGTGTTTGATTTGTCATATCATATGGTTTTTGAAATTTTTCCATCACGGGCTTCACTTACCTACCAACCACGACAATTTATGTGTGTGCCTTCAAATACTGTTTAAGTATTTGGATTTACTTCCCAATTATTCATAACTTGAATTTTCTTTTTCAGAACGAATTTTGGTCAAGTTCAATTCTTTGTATTAAGACTTTAATTAGAATTGCCATATTAATATTGGTCAACTTCAAATCTTTGTATTAAGATTTCGATTGAGATTTGATAAAATACATTTTGACCAAATATTCAAATTGTTTTTATAATCTCGGCTATAAATTTGGACCAATATTTTCAACGAATTGTGTAATCCAAGATTCCGACTTCAAAGCATAGTCATAGAACAATGCCGCTTTTTATGCAACTTAGTTTTCAGTTATGGCATAAACTTTAAGATATTATGAATAAAGAGTAACTTTGAATGACATTGTTTGAATATAATAGAAGTAGAGCAGAGTTCTTATGATCCTCAATTTATTATGTCGTTCACTAGGATAGTGATTGTTGAATATAATAGACATAGAGAGCAGAGTTCTACCTTAATGTGTTATTCTCTCGATGTTGACTAAGAGAATATTAGAATGTGTTGGATTTATAATATGCTTAGGGACTGATAGAGTAAAGATGACAAGAACTAATAACTGAAATTAATTGAATAAGAATACTTTGCTAGAAAGGAGCCATAGAGAGAACTCTGTTCACACTGTTGCGCAGTCTTTTATTCTAAAAAATAATAATCCCTAATAATCATGCAGAAAAACCCTATAAATACCCTACTAAGGCCCATGCAAGCATAATGCTTTACAAGGCCTGTACAAAATAAATTTAGAGAAATACTAAGAAATAACATAACATAACACTAAAAGATAATCCAGCGCCTAATTATCCAATGTTGTCGCCTTCTTTTGTCGCCGAGCGTAAACCTTCCAGGCACCACTCGGCGCCACTCTATCAATTACCCATTTCGGCGAAGCAGCCTTGTCCTCAAGGCGGACTTCAGGGACCTAACCACGCAAGTCAGCCATGTCGATCCACGAACTATCTTCCTCCCCGAGTCTATGCCACTGAATGAGCACTTGCTCTACCATTTCGCCATTCCTTTCCACAGATCGCCGTTGTAAGATAGCCGTAGGAATAAAAGGCGGTTCGGCCTCTAGTAATTCCTCCGGCAAAGTAGGGGAACCTAAAATAGACCCAACTGCTAGCTTAAGCAAGGACACATGAAACACCGGGTGTATCTTTGAATATGTTGGTAGCTTCAACCTGTACATTGTTGCTCCAATTCGTGCTTCCACCTCAAAGGGGCCAAAGTACCGCGGTGCAAGCTTAGCGTGAGCTATTGGAAAAAGACTTGGCTGGCGGTACGGTCGACACCGAAGATATACCCTGTCTCCAACGGCAAATTTCAAAGGCCTCCAGTGTTTGCTCGCCTCGGGAACCAGATGCTGTTGAGCGCTAGTCAAATGCTCTCTCAAGTGAGCCAGTACTTCATCACATTCACGGAGGGAGTCCGCCAAAGCCTGCACGCGCACCTTGCTTGGTAAGGAAGGCACTAGTGGTGGCGGTGGCCGCCCATAAACTGCCTCAAACGGGGTCATTCATATGCTTGACTAAAAATCGGTATTAAAATAGAACTTAGCCCAAGCAAGCCACTTTCCCCAACTCCTGGGCTTCTTCGATGTGAAACATCGTAAATAGGTCTTCAAACAACGATTCATGACCTCAGTTTGCCCATCCGTCTCAGCAAGGTAAGCAGAGCTCATACAGAGTGTGGCACCCGCTGTTTTAAACAACTCGCGCCAAAATGAGCTTAAGAACATTGGATCGCGATATGAAACAATGGACCCAGGTATACCAAGGAGACGCACCACCTCTCGGGCGAACACGTCAGCAACTGTCTTTGCTGTAAAGGGGTGTTTGAGACCTAAAAAATGACAGTATTTGGAAAACCTATTTACAACAACTAATATTCAATCCAATTCCCCTGAACGAGGAAAGCCTGTTATAAAATCCATGCTTACACGCGGTCTGGAAGAGGCAAAGGACTGAGCAGCCCGGCTGGGCTCTTTGTTTCATATTTATTCTTCTGGCAAATGTCACACTCTGCGACAAACGGGTGACGGTCTTCATCATACCGGGCCAATATAAGTTGGCTGCCAACCGAAGGTAAGTACAGAAAGAGCCAGAGTGCCCCCTGCTGGAGATGCATGGAATTCGCCCAACAACTTAGGTATCCATGGAGAATCCACTGGTAAACCAAACGCCCCTTATAAAAAAAAGTGCCCTGAGATAAACTGTAATGTTTTGGAGTTGGCTTGCCTTGTAAGGCGTCGATATTAAGGCCAATTCTAATTTCTCATCTCTTCTAGACAAAGCGTCTGCATCCCGATTATTCCTCCCCTCCTTATAGGTGATTTCAAAGTCAAATCCCAAAAGCTTAGCAGCCCAATTCTGCTGAGCTGGTGTTATTAAGGTCTGAGCTAGTAGTTGCTTCAAGCTTCTTTGGTCAATACGGACCAAAAATCGGCCTTCCAAGAGATATGGCCGCCAATGTTGAACTTCTAACACCAACACCATAAGCTTTTTTTCATAGGTTGATTTTGTCAATAGCTGACTCGATAGGCCTTTGCTAAAATAAGTAATTGGACGATCATCTTGCATTAATACCGCCCCAATGCCTCAACCTGATGCATCGCACTCCACTACAAAAGATTTAGAAAAATCTGGCATACCTAGTACAGGTGTAGTGGTGAGAGCCTGCTTGAGCGCATGGAAGGCGGACTCAGCTTCAACAGACCAAATCCATGACTTCTGCCCTTCTTTAATTAATAAAACTGTTAAGGGGGCAGCCAACCTACCATAGCCACAAATAAAACGGCGATAGTAGCCGGTTAATCCCAAAAATCCACGCACCCCTTGTATAGACGTGGGGGTTGGCCACTTAAGCACGGCCCCCACTTTGCTTGGGTCCATTTGCACCCCTTGTCTCGAAACAATATGTCCCAAGTACTCAACCTGCGAATTTCCCAGCACACACTTCTTTAGGTTAATAATAAGTGAATTTGAGCTTAGAGTTGAGAATACCTCCCTCAAATGCTGAACGTGGGCTTCCCACGATACGCTGTAAGCCAATATATCGTCGAAGAAGACAAGGACGAATTTGTAAAGATAAGGCCGAAATATGTCGTTCATAAGACTTTGAAAGGTTTTTGGCGCATTTGTCAGGCCAAACAACATGACCAAAAATTCATAATGCGCCCTGAGTGAGTTTGGAAAGCTGTATTTGACAAATCTTCAGGGGCAATGTGGATTTGATGGTAGTCGGCGCGCAAATCCAGCTTACTAAACCAACTTGCACCATGAAGTTCATCCAAAAGCTCTTGAATGACTGGTATCGGATACTTATCGACCATTGTTTCTTTATTCAAAGCTCGATAATCCACGCAAAGTCTCCACGACCCATCTTTCTTGTGGACGAGTAACACTAGGCTAGAATAGGGGCTATTACTTAGCTGGATAATGCTTGCCTCGAGCATTTCAGTTACCAGCCTCTCCATTTCATCTTTCTGGGCATGATTGTATCGGTAGGGCCTGACGGACACCGGTGGAGTGCCCTCCTGTATAATAATGCGGTGATCTGCCTCACGCTCTGGTGGAAGCCCTTATGGAGCCTTGGTAATCGCTGGGAAGGCTGACAATAATGCCTCAAATTCAGCCCGCTGTTCAACCCCTAATGTCAGGCCTGTGTGAAAGGGTAACACGGTGTCCTCCTTCATAACCCATAACAGCTACCCCTCTTCTCCTGGTTCTAGTGTTGCTAGATCGACATGGTCACACGCCCGTCGCATGAGGGATGGGTCTCCTCGCAAACACACTTTCTTCCCTCCTGTTTCAAACTCCATTGTCAATCGAGCCCAATTTGCAATCACGTCACCTAGCTGAGCTAACCAAGATACTCCCAAAATAATATCGATGCTACACAACAGAAATATGTCAGCAGTAATATGGAATAGTTGATTGTCAATCATAAGGGGTACCTCCTTGCAAACCCCTCTCGCCGTCACTTTTGTGCCATCCCCCAACATCACTGCCAAGCCTTCCGTAGGATTCACCTGCAATTTCAACCGACTCGCCACATGGTCTGCCATGAAGCAGTGGCTTGCCCCACTGTCAACCATGGTCAGACACCGATGCCCTTCCACTTAGCTGAATAGTTTCATAGTTCGGGGTCCATCAAACCCATTAGATGAGAGTCGCGAGAGCTGTAATTGTTGCAGCTTTGTATAAGGACCCTCTGCCATCTTCTCATCCCTAGGCTCACCATCCCGCTCGAGTGATTCCTCTTTCTCTTCTTCGCCATCTGCCTCGAGTATTTTGCTAAGGATTTTGCAGCGCACTTGTGTAATGGGTTGTATGGCTGGCCACAACGAAAACATTTTTCCTTAGCCCGATACTCTTTCACTTCCGCCGGCTTAAGGTGTCTCACATTCCTGTTTATGTGAGTATTAGACGAACCAAAAGAGTAAGTGGAAGCCTCCTTCAGCCTGCTGCCTTGAAGGTCGACGTAGGTCGTGTAAACAGCCCCGAAGAAGAGCTTGGAAAGGATGGTGTGGTTGTTGATTTTGGGCTGCAAGCTACTCTTCGCACAACAGTGATCGCGGAGAACACATCTGTGAGATCAGATTGGTGTATTTGATCTCGAATAGATGGTTGTAACCCACCTAAGAACATCCCAAGATATTGCTCCGAAGGTAGTATGGGTAATTGCACAACTCTTTCTTCAAATAACGACAAGAAATCCTCTAAGAGGTCTGTCTGTCGTGTGAGAAACATAGCTTCATAAACATTCGCCGAAGTGGTTCACCAATTTTTTGGTAAATTGCTACCATGAGATATTCGTAGCATGGAGTAGGGCCCACTGAGCCCAGAACATAGCCCGTCCTCACATGGCTATAAGAGCCAGCTAAACTCGTTCCTCCATCGATATTTGATGGAACAAGAAATATTGCTCGGCTTGAGCCAACCAAGCAATGGGATCAGAACCCTCAAAGGGTGAAAAATCCATTCGCGGTAGGTTACTCCCGGATCCTCCTCCGCCGCTCCACGAGTGCGTGAAGAGTTATCTTCCGTCGCTGGGGTCTTCGTCGCCTCTATTCTTGCTGTTGGACGAGGATGTTGTTGCCGTGCTTGTTCAGTTTTTCCATGATCAGCGCGAACTGGGTGTCCATTCGACCTAGGGTTTTATCTAGGGTGAGAAGCGACGTCTCCACCACTGAAACCCTATAATTCATTACAGATTCCATACTCAAAACTCTGGTAGCCATGTCTTTAATTTCCGCTTAACATCTCCTTCATCATCTTCTTCATCTTCGTCGTACTTCGGGTTATGGGCGCCACTCTAATGATTCGGCAGGTCGGACCAATTTGATAGAGTAAAGATGATGAGAACTAATAACTGAAATTAAGAATACTCTCCTCAAAAGGAGCCACAGAGAGAACTCTGCTCACGCTGTTGCGCAGTCTTTTACTCCAGAAAATAATAAACCCTAATCATGCAGAAAAACCCTATAAATACCCTACGAAGGCCCATGCAAGCATAAGGCTTTACAAGGCCCGTACAAAATAAATTCAGAAAATACTAAGAAATAATATAACATAACACTAAAAGATAATCCAACGCCTAATTATCCAATGTTGCCGCCTTCTTTTGTTGCCGAGAGTAAACCTTCCAGGCACCACTCGGCGCCACTCTATCAGGGACTTATCATCATTATATGATATGGTTTGGTATTCCTGGCCTCCCCTTGATTTTAGGTCCTACGTGGCATTGTCAGAGAGCTTTATTTTAAATCCCTGCAATTCTAGAGCTTCTAGCTTTAAAATATATATATATATATATATATATATATATATATATCCCATGTGGCTTATTTTATCCTACATGGCTTATTTTATTTTTATTTAAAAAAAACATAAATATTGATTATTTCTTACTCCCACTTAATTCCCCTCTTCCCTGCCAAAACAATTCCCCCCCGCCCCAATTCGGCCTCACCTCACTCAACCAAGGGTAGTGCTTCTTCTCCACCAGTCGCGCCGCCGCCGATGCTGCGGTTCGCAGCACCATTCCCCCTGCCCCAATTCCTATCGATCCTCTTTCCTGCCAATCCAATTCGTCCACCTGCCCCAATTCGTCCTCACCTCCCTCAACCAATAGCAGTACTTCTTCTCCGCCGGTCGCGCCGCCGCCGTTCGCATCACCATTCATCCCCACCCTAATTCCTGTTGATCCCCTTTCCAGCGGCCCCTCTCTTATATCATTTCTCTAACCTTTTTGCCGCGTCAACACGTCAGACTCCCCCTACTCCGCTGCGATTCGCAACACTCACCATTCTCTAACCCGACCATGGGACGGGTCATAGCCAGCACCAATGACTGCCCAGCCGCAGCCACATCTATGCATCGCCGACCACCACATTGACCCCTAGCCCTGACATGGTAAGTATTAAAGATTATGTTTGACTATTGTGAATATAGAATGATTAGTGCTTAATTTTAGAAATAACAAATTTTGGAAATATATATGCAATTATACGATTTAGCTTTCAATCAATAATCAACCAATTTTTAGGTACAAGTTTAAAAATGGAAACTTTGTAATGCTTCGAGTTTTACAGCTAACGCCCGGTATTTGTTCTATTTTTTGGCTGTGTTTCTTCTTCTTTTTCTTGGTATTGTTTTAGACTGAATTTTAGGTACTCTTTTGTTCCTTGAAAAAAGAATATATTTTGTTTCTTATATGGTGTGTGGATGTGATTGTGAATGGGTTAGAGATATTGGCTCCTCATGTGGAGTAATAGTATTCAGAATAATATTTGTGAAGAAACTGAGAAGCACTTAATGAGTTCGTTTGAATTGATGTTGATGCTGCCAACACCTGGTATATATACATCAATATATCATGTCTTTCTTTTATTTGTTTATCTTCATTTGAAAATTAGGATATTAAATAATGTGACGAGGGACTAGAATTTTGTGTGTGCAGTGTTCACCTTGATTATATGCATAACTATGGCATATCTTAGTACTAAAGTAGCAATATGTTGAGTATCCTTTTTTCGTACAAAAGGTTCAAAAACTTTCTTTTGATGGTTTGTTTCTATCTATGTCGAGTAATAAGAACCGAAAATACATTGAAGGGTGTATGTTTTGATGTGAAGTTCTGTTTGAACAAATGTGTAGAAATTAGTAAATAGAAATACTTATGGGGCCATTCTTAAATAAGGTATTTTGCTAACGTGTGATCATGTTGTAGTACTTCCGCAAAATAAAATAATAATAATAAAATCCACAATTTTAATGATGATCTTCTGGTATCTTTGGTTGTTTGGATATTTCCCCTCTTGCTATGCAGTTATCACATCTTTCTGGAATGCTTTATTTATAATTCTTTAATGTTAAGATAATGTTTCAAAGTTCTGCTTCACCAATTCTCATGGCAATAAATGTTTGATATCAGGGATTACGAGTTATTTAGCAGTTAGTTGCGTTCATTGGAGAAATGAGATAATTTGTTTCTTACACAATCTAACACATTGGCCGAGTAAAGCTGTAAAGGCACTCATGGTTCTTCTTTTGTGTGTGTGTGTGACTCTATTTTCTACAAGACAAATCTATTTTATGTTAAAAAGATTGTCAACATAAGTCTTGAAAGTAGATGCGAGGGAAATAATTTAATTTTACAGTTTTTATTATCTCGAATTTTATGTAAATTATTTGCAAGATCTTTTGATGATCAATGATAATCTTTTGATTATATATGTTTTATGTTATAGATGACTTTTTCATTAATTTTTTTTATTTCTCTCTACTGTAGGAGGAATTCAAAGTGCCTCCCTAACAAGTTCTACAAACAATGACGGTATGATTTCTATTTCTTAAAGTTTTATTAAAATGATAAAATTATTTTGAATAGTAAGCATAATGGCAAACACATCACTTAAAAAGAAAATGCTACATTGCTCAGATTCTATAATTCCTTTTTATAGTTACTTCGGCATGAGCTGTTTGGCGTGCTTAATTAATTTAAATTAGAAAAATTGTAGTTCCGTTATATATTTTTCATGCATTCTCCTGGGTGGAAGATGTTGTTTGGCATGAGTTTTCAAATAGACTTGACAATCTTCTATGTGCCTTTTTTGGCATTCGATCGTCATTTTTCTTCATGAGAACTGCACGAGTTTTATTTCAATATTATAAAATTACGAGAACATTCTACAATATCATATTAATAATTTATATGTATGAAAGCAACATATAAATTCATAGAACCCAAAATATATTGAAAAATTTCATATGTTCGCAGGAAAATATATTACGAAAATATGAACTACATTTTGTTTTTATGATGAAACAATAGTAAATTGAGAATACACATGTAAATATATTAAGAAATATGAGTTATATTTTGTTTTAGTTTGAAATAGTAAACTCAGAATGAGCTTGTTCAATCTCAGGAAATCTTAATTAATGTTTGTTTATGAAATTTTAGAAAGTTTCCTCCAAATATAATGGCTCTATAAATTTCACTAAGAAGAAGAAGGGTATTAAAGAAGGGGTAATTGCCTGTAAATACATTAACTTTCACTAAATTCTGGTATTGCACATCATCTTTAAAATCCGCGTCAGAATACATCACCTTTATCTATTTTCTGATTTTGCACATGACCACTTAAACTCTTAACCGTGAAGATGAGTTGGAAGCCGGAAATCCACATAAGCACATCGACCGGACCATTTAAATTACGTGGCTGACAAATTGGCAAAAACTATGTCGTTTTAATTCAAACTCCTAAAATCGGAAATCCCTAAATCAGATTACAGAACTCATGCACGCTGCCTCAGTCAACTCACGCACGCTGCCTCACTCAACTCATGGCAGAGCACACCTCGCCGGACTAGGGTGCCATCGCGCCGACCGAACTCAGGGGGTCGATTTCTCCGGCCGCAGAGTGCCGATTTTGGGCGAGCGACGAAAGGATTGGGCTTGGTATTTTTCAGGCGAGCGATTTCTCTGCTTGGGCTCACGAGGGTAAGGCACAGGGATTTCACTGCCTGAGCTTGGTGTTCTTCAGGCGAGCGATTTCATTATTTTTCAGTTCGTTGCTTTCACAGTTGCAGAGATTCAGGCTCGCCACGACCAGGGTTCGTTGTTTTTCAGCCGCAGGGATTGAGGCTCGCCACGAAACTAGGGCGTAAATCAACAATGGGAGACAAGTATATACACCATTCTTGTGCACGATTATTTTCTATTTATTTTGGGCATTTCTTGAGTATATTTTTTTGTATATTTCGGGCTATAGATTGCGTGGGAGCCATTCGTTTAGGTGGATTGAAACTGAAAATGAGTTAAAGGACTTTTTAAAGCTTAGAAGTAAGTAGTGCAGAATTATCAATGTATATGTTGAGGGAGGGGTCGATGATATGACTGGAGTTCTTCAAAGTAACTTAACTCAAACTGAGATGATGAATCCAGATGAGGAAAGTGAAGAAGATGGTAATACAAATGGGGGAATTGAAGTTGAGGGTGAGAACGAATTGATAGATGTGATCCTAAAGGAGGTGGATGATGGTTTGGGAGATGATGAACTGGCTGAGGGAGATGATGAGTATATACAAGCTAGGCAGATGGTTAGAGAGACTGAATCGGAGGAATTGGAGAGGCTTATAGAGGAATATGTACCACCTGCCCTCGATGAGTTTGAGGGACATGAATCTGATTATGAGGGTTCAGATGGGGATGTTAATTCTGCAGAAACAGGTGAGGATGAGAAATATTGGAGATCTACCTAAATAGAAAGGTGTATGACCCTAAGTGTGATCGCAAGGAACTACAAATTGTCCTTGGGTTGAGGTTTTAGGATGGATACGAGTGTAGGAGTGCTTTAACTACATTTTCCATAGAGAATGGGAAGTTTGTACAATTTAGAAGGGTTTCTAAAGATCAGTGTGAGGCTAGGTGCATTCCTCCTTGTGAATGGAAAGTGTATGCTAGTATTGTTAATGCTGACCAATCTTTTTGCATCAAAACAAACGGGGGAGATCATAGTCGTCCTAGAGCTAGCAATGAGTAACAAGTTGCTCACCTCTAAATGGATAACATCTAGGTACTTGAATGTTTTCAGAGTCAGGCCTGATTTCACAGTTGCAGAGTTGAGGGCTGATATCATTTCTAGGTTAAAGTATGAGTTGCCTAAAGATAGGTCATATAAGGCCAAGGCTATTGCAAAGAGATGGTAAGGGGCACAGTTGAGCATCACTATGGAAAGATAATGAGGTATCTTGCTGAGTTGTGAAGGGTAGATAAAGAAGGTAGATTCGAGTTATTGTTGGGGGAAAATGCTGTGTTTAAGGGGTTGTATTTGGGTTTTAGCTCACTAATCAAAGGTTTCAAAGATGGTTGCAGGCCACTAATTGGGCTTGATGGTTGCTTCCTAAAAACCTATTTATGAGGTATACTATTATGTGCTATAGGGAAAAATGGAAATGATAAGATGTTTCCCATAGCATGGGCAGTTGTGGAGATAGAAAATGAAGATAACTGGAGTTGGTTCCTCAAGTGTTTGAATGAAGACATGGTCATAGGAGATGGAAATGGATACACGTTCATTTCAGATCAACAAAAGGTAATGTTGTTGATACTTTCTTTCCTTTAATTCTCTTGTCATAATACATTTTGTTCAACTGCAATAATTTAGGGTTGGAATATAAAAGATTTGTCACAGTTAAGTTTTCATTCCAGTTCGCTTACCTGCTTCCTCAACTCTTCAACCTTAAAGTTAGTTTCTTCTAGCCTCAACTTCATGCCATCCAATTCTTCACATTTGCCTCTGAAGTTCACTTGTTCCAATAGCTTATCCCTTCCATTTTTTAGTAAGATGTCAATTCAGGATCTACCTATTGCCACAAGCCACAATCATCCGACTAAAAATCAAGCAATTCAAAATTAAGGCATATACAACAACAAAACAAGCAAAAAAAAAAATTGTAACTCAGCTTCAACGATAGGAGTATAATCTTCTAGGTACATTCACCTTCCTTTGTGAACAATAGTAGAATCTTCTCTCTGGATTCTTCGAAGTGTGTGAGGTCTCCTCGACAGCTGTAATACCATGGCCACACAACTTCCAAAATCCACCACTTAAGTCTCTTGCGCTAGATGCATTCGACATCGAAGCCTGGTCCTCTGGTCACCAATCACTTAATGAGTATCAAGATAATAGATGTAGCATCAGCACTATGAAAGCATCAAGATAACATATGTAGCTCACAATGACAACATCAACACAATGACAGCATCAACGATGATCAGGTTTTACTGTATTAAGGTAACAGATGTACAATTGGAGAGTCAGAAACCTTGCTTGATTACAATCTTGATACAATTCATTGATGAATGTTGTTAGATAAAGCAAGGTTCAACCTGAAAAACGCTGCAGCAGCAGAATGTTGAAGCTTCTGTCAAAGGCGATTTCACAGTAAGAAACTTAGAAAAAACTCACTTCAACTTAATTAAATCCACCGTCCGAGCATGAATCCCACGAACCCTAGCCGTTGCGAGTATGAATCCCAAGAACCCTAGCTGTCGTGATCCTTAACCCAACGAATCCTAATCACCTACGAGCGAGCCTTACCCCCACGAACCCTGGTCCGCCGCATCGTCGCGAATCTTACCCTCGCGAACCCTACTCTGCAGCGCCGTTGTGAGCAAGCCGCCGCGCGCCCTCGACCGTGAGTTCACTTGAGAGTGCGTGAGTTAGACTTGTTGTAATTTGCTTTAGGAATTTAAAATTTTAGGGATTGAATTGATGAGCCTAAACGACATAGTCTTGGCCAATCTGTTAGCCACATCATTTAAATGCTCCAGCCGGCGTGCTTATGTAGATTTCCGGCTTCCAACTCATCTTCGCGGTTTATAGGTTTAGTGGTCATGTGCAAAATCAGAAAATAGATAAAGGTGATGTATTCTGAGGTGGATTTTAAAGATGATGTGCAATGCCATAATTTAGTAAAAGGTAATGTATTTACAGACAATTATCCCATTAAAGAATGTGCAAATCAAGTAATCAAGTCACTTGGCACGTACATTGATATGTGATAATTCTATTAAATTTTATTGTCAAATGTTTAATCACTTCAATCTCTGGTATCTGCAAAAAGGTTTTGTGGTTATACAAATGCTTCTTCTTTTTTTTCTGAGTGAAAGTTTAGTGTGTGATTTGCATTTTCTTACCATACACGACTTCTCATTTGGTTTAGTTACTATGTTTGTTTTACATTAAGTGCTGATTCAAATATTTTGGGAGTAAAGGGTTAGTTGATTAATCTGTACTACTCTCCCATAAATTTTTCATTTGAATTTTGTCATTTATTGTTCTTCCACTGTAGGAGTTGATGTTAAGAAGATAGACGAATGCATTGGAGACATAGAGGCAGATGTTGACAATCCTATTTTGAAAGCTGAACAAGAAGCACAAGCTTGATAGTCGTAAAAAAAAATCATGTCGAATTTAGTAAGTATCCTCTGTGAGAGTTGCTAAATTGGAATGGGGTACTTCGTCTCAGATAGGAAAGGGCTCAAGAGGAGACGCTACCATCTTGCCGACTCTCATTGCAGGGGAGCAATGGTGCGAGCCAAGGCTATTGGTTCATCCTGTCTTGCTGATGGTATTTAATCGATGGAATGGAAGGGGCAAACTAAAACGAGGAAAGCTGTGAATTAATCTGTGTGAAACTTGAATATGATTAATTATCTTGCCGACTCTCATTGCAGGGGAGCAATGGAGCCATCCAAGGCTATTGGTTCATCTCGTCTTGTTGATGGTATTTAATCGATGGAATGGAAGGGGCAGACTAAAACGAGGAGAGCTGTGAAATAATCTATGTGTGAAACTTGAATATAATTATCTCGCAGACTCTCATTGCAGGGGAGCAATGGAGCCATCCAAGGCTATTGGTTAATCCCGTCTTGCTGATGGTATTTAATCCATGGAATGGAAGGGGCAGACTAAAAGTCTAAAACGAGGAGAGCTGTGTGACGGGTGTGACGGAAGAAGTGCGAAACTTGAATATGATTGGTGGAGAAGTTGAGCATATGGGCCTATTTTGCGAAGGGCACCTAATGTATTGTGGCCCATGAAATTTTTGAAATTTAAGTAGATTGAAAAAAACTTAAAGAATTATTCTTTTATTTTAAAAAAAATTATTTCATAGGAATTTCTCAAATTCAACAAGAATTTACCTCTTAACGGATATATGGTCATGATAAGGGTACAAATATTCATCAACTTGTCTGCATAATTGAGCATTTTAAATTTTTAATATCTTATTTTTGTATATTACGCCCTCCGTCCCAGCTTTTAGTATCCAGTTGAGAGAGACACGAGTTTTAATAAAGTGATTGGGTATCTTGTGAGTGGAATAAGGGTCCCACCTTTTATGTGAGCGTTAAAATAATTAAAGTGAAGTAAGGGCCCCACCTACTTTTACTAAAAATAGAAATGAATACCAAAATGTGGGACGACCAAAAAAAGGAAAGTTGGATACTAAAAGGTGGGACGGAGGGAGTAATATTTATTATGTAATTATTCGAGTCTTTTATAAAAGAGGCACTCTCTCGTGCAACCGGTTGTACCGTGCAACTAGTTTCTGAATGACACTACTTCAACATACAAATGACACTTGAAGATATTCATGTGTCATTTGTATGTTGAAGTAGTGTCATTCGGAAATGTTCAAGTGTCATTTTCCGAATGACGTAGTGTTATTCTGGAAACCAGTTGCACGGTGCAACCGGTTGCACAGTGAAGGATGATAGCCCCAATAGGATCGTTTCTTGGATATCTTAATTCACCATACAACGATTAATTCCTAACATACTCCTATGAATTTAAGTGCTGCACATAGGAGTTAGAAATACCTGAAGTATTCCTAAGAATTCATCAATTCATCGGTGAACAGGTCAGCCAACTTTAAGCCTTCGTTTGAAGCGTCAAACGTTCTCCAATCGTATTTTGTCCAGAAATACGACTTCTTCCTTTTCGAAAGAGCTTTCCGTGGCCATCTATTTCGTCCAAATCCGAGTTCTGTAGAGGAAGTTATGGCCGTTCTTCGGAAACTGCCAGAACTTGATTTCCTGCGAAAATCTGACTCCAGCTCAGATCTTCTGAACTGTATCCCGCTCAACTCCCACCGTTGGATGGACAACGAGCTGTGAGAATTCCTAAGGAAGAATTAGCCTTGTCAAGTCGGCGCCCTATGCTGCTCTCTGGAAACCCTAAATATCGTGTGTATTTTTCCTGAGAGCAGACAGCTGTATTTAAAGACAAAATATAGTCCTAGGGCACCAGAACTGTGATAGGTGAAAATTCTCCTACTAGGGCACAAGAGACTTTGGGCCAGTTCAGAGACCAGATACAAGGAATAAAGATGGGCCTCTAATGAATTAATTTCTATGATCAGCCATATCATAATTAATTCATAAGTATTAATTCATTCCACTAGAGAATCAATACTGACTTACCCCTTTATTGCCGGTGATGAGTCGGGGCTTGTATTTAGACTTATTAAATCCCCGTATTTAAAATATCCGACATCCATTAATTAATTAGAGCTCTGACAGCTTAAATTAATTAATCTCTTTGTAATCCTTAAGCAGTACCACTCAAACTTTATTATTGCGCCCGAACTTAATCAACCTGCAGGGTTTAACGCAATAAACCTTATTGAGCTCCTTAAGGGGATGTCATTATCCTATACCGAATACGGGTACTAATACAGATGATCAAATATCATATATTGACCGCTATCACCCAAGATACAGAGTACTCAAGTTACTATATAACTCGCACTCATAGTAAGTTAAAGTGATATACGAATCAACATATATATTTGAAATCTTATTAATATTAAGATTCTATTAAGTCACCGAGATCTTGATTCTTCACTTATGTCAGAGAGAAGAATACATCTCACTATGATCCTATCAATACATTATGACGTATCAATATAGACAAGTAGTCAAGACAAACTCCTTCCATCTATACTGCAGCCTAAAACAATGACTCGTCCTAGAGTCATCTCGGCTGTGATCATTTTATATCTCTTAAGGTTATTCCAGCTATATGGTCTTCTGTGATCTACAACACACCATATAATCTACTTATATAGAGATAAATGACATACATATGCAATCATGAACACAATCAGATAGGAGATTAAATAGTGAACACAGGAAACATTGTATACAAGCATAAAATATTCTTGCTTTCAGTATACAAATCCAACAATCTCCCACTTATACTAAAGCAAACTTTTTGTATACAATGCGTCTATTTACCAATCACCTAACACTTCTCTCACTTATACTTAAAGTTTCCTAAGTGGGTGGCATCAATCGCATTCCCATCTTTCAATGACCATTTGCGATAAGCATTTTATGAAAAGATTAGTAGGTTTCTCCAATATGTGAGAATTTATTCTATGAGCACATAACCTCGATTTACGAATAATCGTATTACTCTCCATGTGTTTGACCCCTTGTTGTTCATGGATTCCTTAGAGTTTGCAACTGCACTTGAGTTATCACGAAGGTGATCCTCTCACGCAAACTAGAAATCACTCTTAGATCCTGGAGGTAGTGGTCAAACCAAAAGGTTTTACCTCCCAAGGAAAACACATAACTCGAGGTAATTATTCTTTGTTTCGGTCAGCCTGGAAATCCGAAATCGTATAATCCAAGAAGGAACTAAACTGTCTAACTGGTAAACTATCCTTATTCTCTAGTCAGGGACTTGAGAATATAATTTACCACAGTTCAGTGTCCTTAACTAGGACTATACTGATATCTTACAACCATGCTAACTGCATAGCAAATATAAGATCTCGTACATAGCAATCCATACATGAAGCTATCTTCTGCGGAAACGTAGAATACTGCCTTCATTTCCTCAACCTTAATAGGCATCTTCAGACATATGTCTTTAGATAAAGGAACGCCATAGCTAAAAGGTTACAATCCTTTCTTGGCGGTATGCATACTAAAACGAGTATTCTCAGTATCAATGTAAGACACTCGAGATAAGCCCAACATCTTATTCTAGTGATCCTTGATCACAAAGATGTATACTATACCTCCTTAGTCTTTCATCTGAAACTGTTCGGATAACCACTACTTTATGTCTGATAATAACTCCATATTGTCGCCAATTAGGAGGGTACTATCTACATAAAATGCAAGAAAAACCACATTATCATTGGCATCTAAACGGTACACGCAACTTTCGTTCTCCCAACAAATAAATCCATAGGATTTAATGACCTCGTCAAAACGTTTGTTCCATGACCTCGAAGCTTGCTTAAGTCCATAAATGGACTTCTTTAGCTTCCACGCAAGATGCTCTTCACCCTTCTTCACAAACCCTTCGGATTGCTGCATATAGATATCCCTTCCTTCTTCAAGGAAACCGTTTAAGAAAGCGGTCTTGACATCCATTTGCCAAACCTCAAGGTTCATGTGGGCTGCTATGGCAAGGAGTATTCGGATGAACTTAAGCATGGCAACCAGCGAAAAGGTCTCATCATAATCTATACCCTGTTCCTGGGTATAACCTTTCGCCACCAGTCTAGCTTTAAAAGCTGCGACTTTGCCATCCGAATCTCTCTTTCTCTTGTATACCCACTTACTACCTATGGCCAAAAAGTCATCTTGTAATTCAGTTTTCTCGTATACCTCCATAGCAGTCATGGATTCTTTTTCAGAAACCATGGCATCGTACCAGGAATCTGCATCTAAATCTTCCATCGCTTGTCTAAAGTTGTCATGGTCGATATCATTTTGTTCATTAACAGGGACAAGATCCGAAGATTCTCCCAAGAACATAAATCGATCGGGTTGGACGATAACCCACCCACTACGACGAAGCGGTGGTGGTACGACTGTGACAATGGTTTGTGCAGTGTCCTATGGTGCATTCACTTGCACACTTGGCTTGGGTTATGGAATCGCATGTCTATTGCCTTCAATTTCTTGAAGCACAATATTTGACTTGGATGAATTATTATTCACATAGTCCACTTCTAAGAATCGCTTGTCATTGCTAATAACCTCCTTCTGATTCTTTAGGACTAATTGCAAAGATGCATAACTCATCATCGAACATATTTTTCCAAGAGTGACCTATTTCTTCCCTCCACCACACCATCTTATATAGGGATTACATGATGTACTAAACTAGGTTGGAATCCCAAACACTGACAATGAATCAGAAAAGATCATTCCTAACACATTATTGGCCCTTTATCCCCTTTGCCATGAATGACCCGGTCTCCATCTTCTCCTCTATACAGGATTCGCATGTTCCAAATGGTACAACCTGGATTGAATCCAATGTACTATTTAGACGCGAGCCTTTGGATCCTGTTAAGATAGATGTGACCTAATCTAGGGTATCAATAAATGTGTAAGATCCTCATGAGAGATTAGCCTTAACTTTTCTCTTTCTTTTGTTCGATGATGTAAATGCAATATAAAGGTATTTTGTAGACAAGTTATAATATGAAGAGAGATGTTCAAAATACCAGAATAGACGACTTTGTCATTTTTTATGATAGAAACACCACTATAAAAAATGACATAAGATCCATCTATTCAAAATTTTGGAACATGATAAGGAACTCTCAAAAATTAAACTATGTCTTTAGGACTTAAAGACAAGTCTCCAATTGCAACAACTGCGACTCTAGTCACGTTGCCTATGAAGACAATCATCTCATCACTTCTCAGCTTCCTTGTCAGCTTATAAAAATCCATGCAAGGTGTAACAATCATTATCAGTTTCTCTCGTTATCTACTACTCACAACTGAGTAGAAAACGAGCTGACATGTCTCAGTTACTACAGCAAGTGAAGTATCTTAACCCCTTGCCTTGAGTATAGAAAAAAAATTCTCCAATATTCAATCTTATCACACCACTACTCCCACTATTTTCCATGTCTTTCTTGCCCCTTGGACCCTTCTTCTTCCCGTCTTTCGACAAAGAAGATGGCTCTTCTTTGGCAATAACAAGTGCTTGCACATCTCTTTCCCACAACTTCCTTAGCCGTAACTAGAGCATTCAACAACTCAAAAGAGTATTATCCTTCTTGCTCATAACAACGTTGAGGCGAAAGTTCTTAATTAAAAGACTCGGGAAGATAGTTCAGGATAATATCGACTTTTACCTCACCGTCGATACTCCCACTGAGCAAGTCAAGTCCATCAAACAAGTTTGTCATGTGCATGACATGCTCGTGCACTGAGCTATGCTCGCTCATAAAAATAACAAGATTACTCTCATCAAATTTAAACGAGTAGCCCAGTCCGACTTTCCGAACATTTTCTTGAGATTCAGCATGATGCTAAGAGCATCGTCCATGCCCTGATGTTAGAGTTGCAAGATTTGTGACATTATTCTCATAATATAGCATTAAGCCGCATTATTCGTCACATGCCACCTTTTATGCAGTTCATTTTTCCCATCAGTTGTCTCATCGTTCGAACTAATAGAATGTGGAGTAGTAACCAACACAAAAATTGTGCTAGTTTGTGATGAAGATAAACTCCAAAAAGTGTTTCCATACACACACACACACACACACACACACATATATATATATATATATGGGTTAATGGTGTTTTTTACCCTATTTGAAAAAGGAAACATAAAATGTACCCACCCAAAAATAAACATATAAAATGTACCCAATTGAGTGTTGAAAAGACTAACATGCCCTTATTTTTCTTTTTGATTTATTTATGTTTTTCACATTTATTTAATGCCATTATTTTTCTTTTTCTTTTAATTTTCGTTTTTCACATTTGAAGGCTGAGTAAAACGAAAATTGGTAGCTGCAACTTCAACATCAAACACAAAACCAAAAACTTTTGAAATATTCATCTTCAAAACCCCCAAAACTTCTTCAATTTTGGGTTTCTTCAATTCGATCATAATCTGGTGGTTTGAAAGGTATATTGAGGTCTTCTATACATGAGTTATTGTTATTCAAAGCTATTTTATGGTTTATGAAGAACAATTTTCAATTCAGTTGATATATTTTGAATATTCCCGTTTTTATTCTATAGTGCTCGATTCACGAACTTCACTCGGCATGCTCGACAAGTCAAGCATGTCGAGCATACATGAGATATGAACAAATACTCGGCATGCTCGACCATATGGAGTCGAGCATGGTGAGCATTAAGCATTTAGTATTGTTGCTCGACAAGCTTGCCTTGTCGAGCATTGCGTGCGAGGTTCGCGAATTGAGCATGCCGAGCATATCGAGCAACAGTAGATGTTATGCCTCATTTTTTTATTCAAATCTCATTTTGATATTTCTTATGTTTCGTTCGTATTTTCAGATGAGCCAATTATGTATGGTTGTATCATATGGTGGTTCATGGAATAATGACAAGTATGAGGGGGGGCATCGTGAATATCTCCGTTTTCCATCATCGGGCATGACATTCAACACATTAGTAACTCTGATTCAAGGGATTGTTTGTTTAGATACAAATATTTATGAGTATTGGATATATTCATATATGAAAACTCTGGAAGATGAAACTTTGAGAATCAAGATACTAGATGATGATGATTTAAAATTAGTAATTGATTCTTTTCAAGTGCCGAAGATCTTTGTATCAGTTCTTCAAAAGATAAATGTTCCTTTTTCTAGTTTTGTGAATATGTTGAACTCTCAAGTCACAAATGTGAATATGAAACAACCACTGTTTGAAACGCTACAAAATTCTCAAAGAAACATGGATCAACTTATAGTGCCTAGACATGACGTTCAAACTGAAAATGTTGCTGCCAATCATTTTGAGCGCATTGCCAATAATGTTGTTGATGGTGAACATGGTGTTGATTGGGGTTATAGTGAGAATGTTGACAGTTTGGATAGTTTAGGTGATGCTTTTGATGATGGTTGTGATGATGATGACGATGATGATGATGATGACGATGATGATGATGATAGTGATGGTAATGATGAACAACAAAGATCTAAGATTTTCATAAAAAAATTCAGAAATCAATTTCAAAGTTTGATGAACGTCGACATAAGTAGATTTCATTACCAAAAGGTTCATAGTCTAATAAACCTTGAGAAAAAGAGTCAAAGTCGACAAAAATATTTCATAAGTCATAAATTCATTACAAAAACACCACAAACAAACTAGTCTTCACTTTCGCCCTCAGTGCTAAACTTGTAAATAGTGGCTGCTACATCAACACATAATTTTTCAACATCCTTCTTCTCAAATGACGGGAGATGTTGCTTCGTGAGTATCATCTCAGCATACTTCAATGCATATGCTCCACCGCTTTTGGTGTCTGTTTGCTTGTACACATTACCACTCTCGAGGTATGCAAAGCGCCATTCTGTCAACTTTGGCTTCACTTCTTTCCTTTCATCGTAGAATCCAGAGTACTTGAGGATCTGTGGCAGCATGCGTGCCAATGGAGTGAAGAATGTCTTTCTAACTGCATAGTCAGTATCATCCAACTTGCGCTGAGTAGAATCATATATAGTGATAGCACTCTTGATGAAATTGACACTGAAAGTCACCCAATGACTTTCTAGCTCGCAAACCATAATCAACTGTACCAAACAACTATGACGATTAGTGCAATATAATAGATAACAATAATAGAGATTTCAAACAATAGTTTGCAATAATAAATTAGAATATGTTTACCTCATCATAGTCGTACCATGGTTTGTACTTACCCCAACCTGGCAGGTCACTTGTGACGTATTTTGACAGCCCATATAGATCCTCAACAGGTATCACTCCTTCCACATCCGGATTAAGCTGCTCATTACGGTCCGTCTTGTGATATTTTTTCCATGCTTGTGTAATGGCAGCATTCCCTGTTGGAGTGGAGTTTTGATCTTCATTGTCACCTGCAACCTTTTCATTCCCACTCTAGCAAATATATCCAAATATCAAACAAACAATAATATTATAGCAAGAGTTTAATATTCAAACATTCATTCTGACTTGCTAACATGGTTGACATATTTAGTCGACAATATAATGTCTCATGTCTCATTAGTGCAAAATGCACTTATGCTCGACATGCTCGAAACAGACACGCTCGACATGCTCAATGTACTCATGCTCGACAATATAATATCGAGCATGTCGAGCATTAGTGCATTTTACACTAATGCTCATGCTCGACATGCGCATGCTCGACAATGTCATGCCAAGCATGTCGAGCATAAGTGCATTTTTGCACTTATGCTCGACATGCTCGACATGCTAAATGTACTCATGCTCGACAATATAATATCGAGTTTGTCGAGCATTAGTGCAAAATGCACTTATGCTCGACATGCTCAATGTACTCATGCTCGACAATGTAATGTAATGTCGAGCATAAGTGCAAAATGCATTTATGCTTGACATTCTCGAAACAGACATGCTCGACATGCTCAATGTACTCATGCTCGACAATATAATATCGAGCATGTCGAGCATTAGTGCATTTTGCACTAATGCTCGACATGCTCAATGTACTCATGCTCGACAATGTAATGTCGAGCATGTCGAGCATTAGTGCAAAATGTACTTATGCTCGACATGCTCGACACAAATATACTAGAAAGACATGAATTACCAAAAAATGAGTTTTCCCTTAGTACCATGGCCCGCAGATACTCATCACATAAAGCAATACCTTTACCAATCCATCAGTACCATGGCCTGCAGATACTCCAACATTTTCCTTCTGGTTCAACTGATTTCCAACTCATTTTATTCTATTCTTCATCCGTGGGTTTTAATATCGGATATGCCTGTTTCATTTTTTTTTTAAATTAAGCTTGAACATGATAACAAAAAAGATTCACAAACATAATAAACCTTAACAACTTACAGTGCCCGTGATGCTGTCAACATCTATCACTGTCCTCAAATATAGAAATCGCAACATACGAGGAATTCATGATTTTGAAGCTATACCTCCATAGTTCTTCCCCAGTTCTGGGATTGCTCGACATGCTCGAAACAGAGTAGTCGAGCATTAGTGCAAAATGTAGAAATGCTCGCATTGCTCGACATGCTCGAAACAGAGTAGTCGAGCATTAGTGCAAAATGTACAAATGCTCGCATTGCTCGACATGCTCAAAAAATAGTAGTCGAGCGTTAGTGCAAAATATACAAATTCTCGCTTGTTCCGCATCGAGCATGTCGAGCATTCCGAGCAATTTCAAACACTACGGTAATAGAAAAAATTTCAGAAAAAAAGGCACCAAAATAGACATCAGAAATAATTTCATTCACAACATGAATCAATAAACACAAAATCAGAGATCAAAAAATCTGAGCATTCAACTACACAAAATTTAAACACAAATGCTCGCTTGTTTCGCATCGAGCATGTCGAGCATTCCGAGCAATTTCAAACACTAGGGTAATGGGAAAATTTTTAGAAAATCGACACAAAAATAGACATAAGAAATCGAGCAATCATCCACATAAAACATAAATCGAGCAATCATCCACATAAACTAGAAATCGAGCATTCAAATCGAGCATTCAAAATCTGAAATTTCGAAACGTGGTTCCCCAAAATCGGGCATAACAAGCACACAAAATCTGAAATTTTGAAGCAAACATACCTCTTGAATTGGATTGTCGGGATCGTTGTTTGAATCGTTGTTCTCCGTAAAATGTTCATCTGACGACATTTGGTAGCTTGAACCGGAGATTTGCGGTGAAGGCGGGAGGGTGATGGAGTGACCGAGCACCGCGCGAAGACGACGACAGAGAGACGGCGGCGGCGAGGGAGTCACAGCGGCGAGCAGCACCGCGCAAAGACGACGACAGTGACGGCGGTGACCAGCACTGCGCGACGACGACGACAGAGAGACGGCGGCGGCGACGGTGAGGGAGTCACGGCGGCGGAAGGGTGATGCGGCGGGGAGGGTGACGGGAGGGGGAGGGTGAAAATGGGGGGGGGGGTGAAAATGAAATCCCCAATTGGTGAAAAATGAAAATAGAGCACCTTTTTTACATTTTTTATTTTTATGATTTTAATAGAAAGGGTAGAATGGTCTCAAATGGGTACATTTTATTGTTTAAAAAAAGGTGGGTACATTTTATGTTTTCTCTTTCAAAATGGGTATATCCAATTTTGCCTCTATATATATATATATATTGACTGGTTAAAGACTTTTTTGCAAGAATAAATAAACAGTAGGAGACATAGACATATCTGAAAGTAAAACAAAATAAACATGTAAGAACATGAAGCACATAATTCGTAACAATAATATTGTAACCTTTTGATAAAACAATATTAATGAAACCTCCAACCGCTCAAGGAATCTCATATGCAAGCCACGCTGTGTGGACGTTTACACACGAACTCCTCAACCAGACTATTCACCTAGTCATTTAATTTCCATCATGTCAACTTAACCTTTTGACAAAGGAAATTAATAGTTGGAACTTAACTAGACCATATCATCATCAAGAAGGGACTCCTCGGGGAGTTGTACATTGTAGTTGATATGATATCTAAGCAATGACCACAATTTAACCTTGATAATTAAATTCTTGAAATTGACATACTCACTCGGACCATGCCGCTTTCAATTTAATTTTCTTGGTTATCTTATTTAATTCCATTCTCCAAAGTACTCGTGAAAATTATACAAGTAAGCCACGCTGTGTGGACGTTTACTGCATAACTCCCACTACTTTAACGAATTTAAATATTTTTTGTAGAAACCTCATCTGACAAACTTATGAAAGAACAAACATGAAGTAAGCCACGCTGTGTGGACGTTTACTCACATCGCCAATCACTTTGTCTAGAGATCGCTACTCACATCGCCAATCACTTCGTCTAGAGACCGCTTGTGGAGGTCTACATAATTTTAAGAATAAACATTGTTAAGTAATAACCACAATTTAACCTTGATAATTAAATTCTCGAAATTGACATACTCACTCGGACCATGCCGCTTTCAATTTAATTTTCTTGGTTATCTTATTTAATTTCATTCTCCAAAGTACTCGTGAAAATTATACAAGCAAGCCACGCTGTGTGAACGTTTACTGCATAACTCTCACTACTTTAATGGATTTAAATATTTTTTTTATAGAAACCTCATCTGACAAACTTATGAAAGAACAAAGATGAAGTAAGCCACGTTGTGTGGACGTTTACTCACATCGCCAATCACTTTGTCTAGAGACCTCTTGTGGAAACCTAAATAATTTTTAATCATCTATAAAATTATTAATGCAGCTTAGTCTTTTTCTTTCAAAAGGTTTGATCATGCTCAACACATAATCCTAAACATGCTCTTCTAGAACGCAACACGTAAAATATGCTCGCAGAATTCTAAAACATGTTTAAGAAAATGATAAACCTAGCATGCTTGTCTAAGCGCAGTTAAAAAAACACATATTAACAAGCAACGACAAAACAACATAGCAAAGAGCAAAAAGGATTAACACCACGACATGCAAAGAACAGAATAAAAGAAATAAAGTTCTTCGTGACCCATTCGTGGAATCCCAATTCTAATCTATTACATTTAAAATAAAAAAAAATACACAAAAATGTAAAACTCGGCCTGAAGCAAATCCATCAGGCCCGTCTTTGAAATTAGGGTTTGGGAACCCCTTAGGTTTGCCTCGAGAAAACTGCACCGCTTCCTCCGCAGCCTTGGCAGAACAGAGCATAAACAACTCGGCACCAGAGCAGACACCGCTCCGGAGCCAGAGTAAAGACCGCCCCGCAGAGCAGAGACCGCACCGCAGAGCAGAGCCCGCATAGCATAGCAGAGCCCGCCTAGCAGAGCAGAGCACGCTCATAGAGCAGAGCACGCTCACGCAGAGCATAGCACGCTCAGCAGAGTAGAGCACGCTCACGCAGAGCAGAACACGCTCACAGAGCAGAGCACGCTCAGCAGAGCAGAGCACGCTCACACGAGCAGAACCCGCTCGCCAGAGCAGAGTCCGATCAACAACCAGAGCGGAGTCTGTTCATCCGCCAGAGCAGACTCCGACCAGAACAGAATGCAGTGCAAACGAAAATCTGTTCATCAACTCCAAAACCTATTCTTCGTTCAAGGTTTGATCGTCGTACCCAGAATTACAGATTACATCCGAAAACCAATTACAACAATTGAAATTCTAATCTAACCACGGATTTTCTCGTGGTGGAAAAAACGATTACAACGTCAAAACGACGTACCCCACGAATCAACAGACCACGAAGAACAGCAGCAGCAAAAACAAAAACAACGCATATTATTAATCGTACGCGAATTAACTGACAGAGCCAAGAAAAACAACCTCGCTCTGATACTAATTGAAGGATGATAGCCCCAATAGGATCGTTTCTTGGATATCTTAATTCACCATACAACGATTAATTCCTAACATGCTCCTATGAATTTAAGTGCTGCACATAGGAGTTAGAAATACCTGAAGAATTCCTAAGAATTCATCAATTCATCGCTGAACAGGTCAGCCAACTTCAAGCCTTCGTTTGAAGCCTCAAATGTTCTCCAATCGTATTTTGTCTAGAAATACGACTTCTTCCTTTTCGAAAGAGCATTCCGTGGCCACCTATTTCTTCCAAATCCGAGTTCTAGAGGAAGTTATGGCCGTTCTTAAAAAACTGCCAGAACTTGATTTCCTGCAAAAATCTGACTCCAGCTCAAATCTTCTGAACTGTATCCCGCTCAACTCCCACCGTTAGATGGACAACGAGCTGTGAGAATTCCCAAGGAAGAATTAGCCTTGTCAAGTCGGCGCCCTATGCAGCTCTCTGGAAACCCTAAATATCGTATGTATTTTTCCTGAGAGCAGACAACTGTATTTAAAGACAAAATACAGTCCTAGGGCACCAGAACTGTGATAGGCGAAAATTCTCCTACTAGGGCACATGAGACTTTGGGCCAGTCCAGGGACCAGATACAAGGAATAAAGATGGGCCTCTAATGAATTAATTTCTATGATCAGCCCAGATCATAATTAATTCACAAGTATTAATTCATTCCACTAGAGAATCAATACTGACTTACCCCTTTATTGTCGGTGATGAGTCGGGGCTTGTATTTAGACTTATTAAATCTTCGTATTTAAAATATCCGACATCCATTAATTAATTAGAGCTCTGACAGCTTAAATTAATTAATCTCTTTGTAATCCTTAAGCAGTACCACTCAAACTTTATTATTGCGCCTGAACTTAATCAACCTGCAGGTTTTAACGCAATAAACCTTATTGAGCTCCTTAAGGAGATGTCATTATCCTATACCGGATACGGGTACTAATACAAATGATCAAATATCATATATTGACCGCTATCACCCAAGATACAGAGTACTCAAGTTACTATATAACTCTCACCCATAATAAGTCAAAGTGATATATGAATCAACATATATGTTTGAAATCTTATTAGTATTAAGATTCTATTAAGTCACCGAGATCTTGATTCTTCACTTATGTCAGAGAGAAGAATACATCTCACTGTGATCCTATCAATACGTTATGACGTACCAGTATAGACAAGTAGTCAAGACAAACTCCTTCCATCTATACTGCAGCCTAAAACAATGACTCGTCCTAGAGTCATCTCGGCTGTGATCATTTTATATCTCTTAAGGTTATTCCAATTATATGGTCTTCTGTTATCTACATCACACCATATAATCTACTTATATAGAGATAAAGGACATACATATGCAATCATGAACACAATCAGATAGGAGATTAAATAGTGAACACAGGAAACATTGTATACAAGCATAAAATGTTCTTGCTTTCAGTATACAAATCCAACACACAGGAGTATTTGTGTTTATAAAATGGGTAAATTATGTGTTGATAGTGAACTTATATTATTACACAAAAACTCCTGTGAAACCGGTTTCATGGTGAAAATGGCTTCACAATGACAGTACTTCAACATACACAAATGACACATTATATTTGATGAGGAGTAATATGTGCAGAGTAGAGAAGGGACATAAATCAGAGGAATCATCTTCATCAGAAGAATCATGCGGAAAAATGGCCATTGCCAGAGAAGCCATCACTACCAGAGGAGTCATCCTCGACGGAGGAGCCATCACTACCAAAAGAGTCATCCTCGTCAGAGGAGTCATCTTCACCAGAGGAAGCATCCTAGTCAGAAAAGTCGTCAATACCAGAGAAGTCGTTGCCATCAGAGAAAGTATATCCTTGCCAGAGAAGTCACTACCGCCAGAGGAGACGCCCTTGCCAGAGAAGACGTGTTTACCAGAAGAGTCACCTCCACCAGAGATGTCAACATCACCAGAGAAGACGCCTTCGCCAGAAAAGACATTTCCATCAGAGGAGCCAACAAACGCGCGGGAAGGTCTCCCGCATATTATCGAAATTACCAGCGTACCCTTCCATCACGCAAGACGCATGCACCGCAGATGTTTTTACTATTTTACCCCTCCATTTGTAAACCTATAAATAGGGCCCGAGCTCGTGTACTGTGACTTACGCTATCTCATATTTTTGAATACAACCGCTATTTTCTCTTTGGGGGCAAGGTTTCCGATCATTTTTACTTCGTCTTCTTCAAGTCACCACACTAGGTATAGTTCGCGGTTTCTCTCTATAGTTTTAGGTGTTGGTTTCGTAAACACCAACTGGCGCCGTCTGTGGGAAAGCTACTGAATTAAGACGTGAGATTACGGTCGCCGGCGTACGCAGATCTGTGAATCCAATCGGATTTGCGGGCGTTGGCACCGATTGGTCCGATAATCCGGACACCCAGCTGTGTTTAATCGGTTAATTGCATTTTCTGGGTTAATATGTTGTTAATCTGCTTAGCTCTGCGTTGATTTGTGTTTTGGGTGCATGGGGAAAGGTGGCGACGGGCGTAAAACATGAATCAGGGGAAATTTACGTTTATTTACCGCTTGTTTGGGGTAGTTATCTGCGAATAAGGGGTTCTCTTGTAGAATTGAGGTTTTCTTCACCGATCTAATGTTTTGCATGAGGAAATTGTAATTGGGTGCTCTGTTCCGATTGTGTTCGTTGTTTCCTTACGGATCCCCGATATTTTGGGTTTATGTTGCTTGTATGTGGTTGTTTTGCGTGTTAATGTGATAATTGTGGGCGATCTTCGTGTTTTATCTTGTTTTCGGTGAAGCGTGTGGTTATTACTGTTAATTCATGGGTTTGCATCGATAATACGCCGATTAGTACTTTGCTTCTGTTGTGCTCGGGTTCGCGTTGTTAATCCGTGGGTATTCTTTGTTTGCGATTGATAATTACCGTTACTTCCTATGTTTTGGTGACTAATCCTCGCTTTGTATCGTTGAATCGGGGGTGATAATCTGTTTCTGGTATGTTGGTTCTGTGCCGTGAGTTTACAGATGATTTTCGTTTAAGGAAGGGTATTTAGGGGTGTTTCTCATGTTTTTCGTGGCTAATCTTCGATTTAGATGGTTGAATTGGGAAGTTATGCTCTGTTCCTGATATATTGGGGTTTTTTGCTATGGATATGTGGGTTTTTGTGGCTCATCTTCGATTTCAAGGGTATTTATTGTCGTTGATGCGAGGGCTTTACCTCAATAATATGATAATTAACACTTTGTCTTTGTTATGGTGAGATTCGTATTATTGTTTTGTGGACGATCTTCACTTATGGGAAACGATTATTCATGTTCTTCATGTTTTCCTTGACTAATCTTCGTATTATGGCAGTATTTGTTTTCTTACATAATTCCTTTTCTTATCATGTTTAATGAATCGTGCTAACATATCTTCTGGTGGTTGCTCTATTTGTACTTATCTCTGGGTATCTTGCGTCTGTTGGATTTTACTGAGGGCTCTGTTTTCTCAATCTATACTCTGGGTTTATTTCCCCGAGTGTAGAATTACTTGGAAGGGAATTTTTTAACGGTCTTCGTACCGGTGCTCGGGATTCTTTATTGGGTTTCTTATATCGGAACTCCCATCGGTAACGGAGGGTTTATTCTTTCGTCGTTAGGATTGTTTCTCACTTTGTCTACATGTAGGTACCATGGGATCATCAGATGCTCACCGCAACCTGGAGAAGGAGTTCGACTCCGCTGCTCTCACCACTGAGGTGCCTCCTTCATTGTTCACTGGCCTACAGGGCAATGCTACCTTCACTGCCCCACCAGGGTTTCAGGCTATCTCCGCCACTCCGTTGATAGGGTTGAATGCAAGCCTCCAGAGATCTGCTCTGGTGACTCCAGGATCTGACATGCCATGCTTAACTCCCGCGTCTGGAGCGGGACAGCTCACGTTTGGGTCGATGGAACAGATGATGGCGCTGCTTCACTACTCCGCTGTGCGTCAGGCACTAGGAACTCCCATGTTGTCCACTGTTCCCACTGTAGCTCCACTGGTGGGAACGGCTACTTTGCAGGGCACTGAGGCCCCACCTCCCGCTGCTCAGGAGGTAAACACTTTGGCAATCAACAAACAGGCGGTGATGCCTTTGGAAGTGCAAGGGGATCCCGTTGACAGGGAAGTGGAAAGAAGACCAGAGGGGAGCCGTGTCAGGCTCAACAGCGTTGTTAGAAAGGAGAGGGTTGACGAGTCTGATAGTCAATCTGTCTCCCTTGTGTTCGAAGAAGAGAGACCAAAGGAGAAGGCACGGTTGAAAAACCAAGTATCCCAGCTGAAACATCAACTCCAGGATCTGGAGGAATCTTTGAGGGAGAAATCCCGGAGGGACGACAAGGGACAGAGATCAGAGAGGTCGAACAGAGGGGAGCGGTCGTACAGGGTAGAGAGGTCCCACCGTCAAGAGAAATCCCGATACACGGAAAGATCAGAGGAGAGGGAGCCAGAGTATTCCTCTGGCAGACATGAATATAGAATTCACAAGCGCCATGCTCACGACACACCCAGGGACAGAAGGGAGCAGGGGAGGCACAAGGGGGACAAGAGGGCTAAGACTTCACGATTTCACCCCATCAACAACCGTAGTCCTTTCTCTGATGATATTCTGGCAGATACCCTACCCAGAAGTTACAAGCCCATCTCGTTGGATTACGATGGCACTACCGATCCGGAAGTGCATCTCAATCGGTTTGAGGGATTGGTCACATTGCACATGTACACTGAGGGCATTAAGTGCCGAATCTTCTCCACTACTCTTACTGGACCGGCTCAGTTATGGTTTGGGACGCTGCCCCCAAATTCCATTCACTCTTTCGAAGAATTACAGACTCATTTTTTGCGTCAGTTCGCGAGTTCACGGAGGGTAGGGAAGTCAGCCCTTTCGCTGATGGATATCAAGCAGGAGCAGGGAGAAACACTACGGGAGTACACATCGAGGTTTAACCTTGCCACTCTGGAGGTGCCAGAGGCAGAATCGCAAATTAAAAACTGCGCCTATGTCAGAGGACTCAGGCCGGGGATCTTTTTTGACGAATTACAAATTCGACCAGCAAGGGATTTTGATGACATCATGGCAAGGCTGCCGGGTTATCTACAGTTGGAGGATGCCAAAATGGCAAGGAAGGTGGAAAATGAGAAACACAGGGTCAAGAAAGCTGAGGAAGCACCCGAAAGACAGAGACATCAAGATAGGGCCCCGTTCAGAGGGTTGCCTCCGAGAGTACTCCCACCCCAGGGAGGAATGCCACCTCAACAACAGCGCACTGTGAATGAGGTTACGCGGTTCACCGAGTACACGCCCCTGAATAAACCTCAGGACGAAATTTTTCACTTGATAAAGGATCAGCCGTTCTTTCGGGCACCAGGAACCTACCGGACTGGGCCGCCACAGGAGGGGTCCAATAATAAGTTGTGCGAGTATCACAATTCTTTCGGGCATTACACAAAATACTGTGGGCATCTTAAGCACCAATTGGAGCTACTGGTACGCCAGGGATACCTCGACCAGTTCATTGATAGAGGAAATGAGGGCCAGAGGCGGAATGATCAGAGGGATCAAAGAGATCAGAGGGATCAGCGAGATCAGAGGGATCAAAGGAATAACCGTGATCACCGACAAGAGCAGGGGAACAACAGGGATCGCAGAGCGGATGATAACCGCGATAATCGCAGAGAGGGGGCAGATAGGCAAGCGCCTCCTCCTCCCCCGTATAGAAGGGAAGTTCACATGATTTGTGGGGAGAACAGGATGCCCACATCAAATAGGGCTAAAAAGCAAGTCGTCAGAGCAGTTAAAACAGGGTATTATCCTAAAAGGGTCATGGAAGTCACCAGCGCGGCAGAGGAGCCGGCAATTACCTTTGGAGCAGAGGATATACGCACACTAATGTATCCGCATGATGATGCGCTGGTCATCACGGCGGACATTGCCGGCTGCATTATTCACCGTATTTTCGTGGATTCGGGCAGCGCTGTAAACATCTTGTATAAGGAATGTCTCCAAAATATGGGAATTAACGCTCATGTTGAGCCGACAAATGCTCCTCTATTTGGGTTCGGGGGAGAAATGGTCATGCCTCTAGGATATGTAGAGCTGCCATTGATTCTTGGCAGTACAGTTGCGGGCAACAAAATAAGGATGGTACGTTTCTTAGTGGTGGATATGCCTAAACCCTCGTACAATGTCATACTCGGCCGGCCTGCCTTGACGGCGTTCAGAGCAGTTATTTCTTTGTTTCACCTGAAAATGAAATTTCCCATCGAGGGAGGGAGAGTGGGAGAAGTTTGTGGCGATCAAACGGCATCAAAAGCATGCCATGTACAAATGCTGGCACAGTCAGCGGGGCAGAAAAGGGAAAGACTGACAGAGGGGGCGGATAGTCGGAAGAAGGGGAAGGTAGGCGAAGTGCATGCCCCAGCCGAGGAGCGCCAAGAATTGACAGATTTACTGCAAAACAGAGACTCCACAGGAAAAACCGCGCTGGTGTCCACCAGTGATGTGTGCAACATGATCGAGTTATTTCCAGGGAAAGAGGGTTTCCAGACTAAGATTGGATCGGCCATGAGTGATCAGGTCAGAGAAGAGCTCATTGGTTGTCTTCGGCGAAATGCGGATGTGTTCGCTTTCAGCACCGCAGATTTGAAGGGAATCGATAGAGGGTTGGCGGAGCATTGCCTCAACGTGGACCCTAAGGTCAAGCCGGTAAAGCAACGGACAAGGAATTTTGGGGCTGAAAAGGACGCTGCGATCAGAGAGCAGGTCTATGAATTATTGAAAGCCGGGCATATTGTGGAAGTGCAATACCCAGAGTGGATCTCAAACGCGGTGATGGTACCCAAGAAAACGAATACTTGGAGGATGTGCGTGGATTTCAGAGATTTAAATGCTGCTTGTCCGAAGGACCACTATCCTCTGCCGAGGATTGATCAATTGGTGGACTCTACTTCAGGATGTGCCTTATTATCCATGATGGATGCGTACCAAGGGTATCATCAGGTAAAGATGAACAGGGGAGACATCGCCAAAACGGCCTTTGCCGTCTGTTGTGGAGTATATGGGTGAAAGAGTATGCCGTTTGGTCTGAAGAATGCAGGAACCACGTATCAACGGATGATGGAGAAAATTTTCAAAGAACAGCTTGCTAAGAATATCTCAGTGTACGTAGACGATATGCTCGTACGGAGTAACAGGGCAGAGGATCATGTGTCTGATCTGGAAGAGATCTTCACAGTAGTCAGAGATCACAGACTCATGTTGAACCCAGCCAAGTGCACTTTTGGGGTCACAACAGGGAAATTCTTGGGGTATAAAGTCACGCCAGCAGGGATTGAGGTCAACGCCGACAAGGTCAAAGCTATTTTAGAAATGACACCGCCCAGAGGAATCAAGGAGGTGCAGACTCTGAATGGGCGTATCACTGCTTTGAGCAGGTTTATATCGCGATCGGCAGAGCGAAGCATGCCGTTTTTCAAAGTATTGAGGAAGGGAACCAAGTTTCTATGGACAGAGGAATGCCGAGCGGCGTTTGAGGATCTTAAAGTATACCTAGCAAAACTCCCAACTCTGACCAAGCCAGTTCCGGGAGAAACGTTGTATTTATACATAGCTATGGGGGAGGAGTCAATCAGCTCTGTGCTAATCAGAGAGGAGGGAAGTCATCAGAGACCTATCTATTTTGTCAGCAGAATTATTCAGGGCCCTGAGCTCAACTACACAGAGATCGAGAAGGCTGCTCTGGCGGTCATGATCACGGCAAGAAAGCTGAGGCCTTATTTCCTTTCACACCGAGTGGTGGTACGCACGTCTTTACCTTTTAAACAAGTTTTGGGGCGCCCGGATTTGTCGGGAAGAATGGTTAAATGGGCTGTGGAACTAGGGGAATATGATGTAGAGTACGAGCCACGAAAGGCGATCAAGGCGCAGGCATTGGCAGACTTCATACAAGAAACAACTCGTCGTCCCATACCAGAGTTCTGGGTGGCTTGTGTGGATGGATCAGTGACAAAAGAGGGGTGCGGAATCGGGGTACATATCACTTCGCCAGGATATGGAACATATCAGTTCGCTATTAAATTCACCTGCCGGCTATCTAACAATGAGGCAGAATATGAGGCAGTGGTCAGAGGGGCACATATCTTGTCAGAGCTTAAGGCCGAGTGTGTCATCATCAGGACAGATTCTCAGCTGGTAGCTCAACAGTTCTCAGGAGGATACAATATCAAAGATCAGAGGATGAAAGCGTACCACACCAAAATCAACGAAATGAAAGAAAAATTCATGGAATTCAAGCTCGAGCAGATTTCACGGGAGGAGAATACAAAAGCGGATCTACTGGCGCGAATGGCTAGCGCGGTGGAGCAAACTTGGAGTGATGAGATTATTCTACTCTGTGATACCAGAGAGATGGAGACTTCGCAGGTGTTCTCGGTAGAGATCAGGGATGATTGGCGGGCTCCGATCATACACTTCCTAAAGACAGGGGAGCGGCTAAGCAGAGAGTCCAACCAGAGGGCCCGTTATGAGAATTACTGTCTAATCAACGATCAACTCTTCAAACGATCTTTCACCCAACCTCTGTTAAAATGCTTGTCACCAGATGAAGCTAACTTTGCTCTTGAAGAAATTCATGCAGGTTGCTGCGGTGGGCACACGGGATTTCGGGACCTTGTACGCAAGATCATTCGGGCAGGGTTCTATTGGCCTCATATCAACCAGGAAGCCAGAGAGTTCGTCCGCAAGTGTGAAGCTTGTCAGAGGCATGCCGGGAGAATCAACATACCAGGGGAGCCCATGGGGGTCATGTATGCTGCTTGTCCGTTCGACAAATGGGGCATTGATTATGTCGGCAAGCTGCCTACAGCACCTGGAGGGAAATGCTTTCTCATTGTGGCAGTAGACTATTTTTCTAAATGGGTCGAGGCTGAGGCTGTGAGCAAGATCGATGAAGTTACAGTGGAACGCTTTATCTGGAGGAATATCTGTTGCAGATTCGGAGTACCACGAATCATTGTGTCTGACAATGGGACTCAATTTACAGGGCAGAGGATCGCGGATTTCTGTGATCGAATGGATATTACACAGAGGTTTGTCTCAGTGGCTCATCCACAGGCAAATGGACAAGTGGAATTAGCTAACAGGACCATATGTGAGGGAATCAAGAAGAGGCTAACTCAGAGCAGAGGGAAGTGGGTGGAAGAGCTGGACACTGTTCTCTGGGCTTACCGAACTAGTCCAAAAACGGCAACAGGGGAGGCACCATTCACGCTGGTGTACGGATCTAACGCGGTGATACCAGCAGAGGCACGACTAGAATCATACCGGATTACCACGTATAACACTGAGCACAATGAGGAGCTCCGCCGAGCAGAGCTGGACTTGGTGGAAGCACAGCGGGAGGAAGCCCGTATCAGAGCGGCCAAGTACAAAGGCATCATCAAAGCGGGATATGACAAACGGGTCAGAGTGAGGAAATTGTCAAAGGGCGATTTGGTTCTCAAGCGAGCTGATGCGTTAAAGGCGGTGGGCAAGTTCGAGGCCAATTGGGAAGGGCCATACATCGTCACAGAAGTCTTGGGAGGCGGTGCGTACATATTGTCGGATTCAGACGGCAGAGCTCTCCCCAGACCATGGAATATAAACACGCTTAAAAAGTTCTATGTGTAACTGCTGCCTAGCAAGAATGATCACTTGTAGACCGGATACTCTTTTTCCCCACAGGGGTTTTAACGAGGTCCGGGGCCATGATATCAATAAAACAGATATGTGGTTCTAGGGAATTCCCTGGTGTTGCGTTTGTTTATTTCAATTATTGCTTTCTGACATTACATATGCTACTTAACATGTTCGTGCAGAGCACTGCACATGTCACCAGAGGGGGGAGTAGGGTGTATACCCGTAATCCCTAATTTTTAAATTCAAAATGCAAACTGCTTCTTAGCAGGACAAGGGAGAAACAAATACAAAAACTGCTTCTTAGCAGGTTAAAGGGAAAGCAAACAACAGGGATGGACGTTTCTTCTTCCACGATCCAACACTTCGAGTTCTCTTTCGCTGCCCGGACATGCTCATTTCTCAGATCTACTTCAGCTCCACCACACGCCTGCAGAATATCCAGAAAAACAACAAGTCAAAATGCCAAAAAGAAAAAAAATACAGAAGAAAAACAAACCAATGTCCAGATCCGGGGAATCAACGCTCAGATCTGGAGAAACAACGGCCAGATCCGGGAAACACGGCAATAACGCTCTCAAGCAAGGGAAGTCCGCTCATTACAACCACAAAGTTAGAGATCTGCACCAGAAATACAGAGCCTTTAGGGATGTGAGTGCTCAGAGGGGAACTTCCCTTACCTGAGTGCTTTACAACCAAGATGAGGAAAGATACATAACAAGAGAGGCAAAAGGTTGGCAGATCTAGGGTTTGAGAAGAAAGCAGCTTGGGGCGGCGGAAAGAAAATAAGGGATTCGGAGCTAGGTCATGAAGAATGGAGGGGTATATATAGAGATGGTATCGGGCCTAAGTAAGGGGCCAAGGGGTAATGGGCTTATGCAAATTTATGGGCCGGAGAAGGGAGTAAGAAGTAATTGGGCCAACATGTTCATAACAGAGTATTGCACATGTCACCAGAGGGGGGAGTAGGGTGTATACCCGTAGTCCCCAATTTTCAAATTCAAAAATGACTTCTCAACAAGTAAAGGGAAAAACAGAGGGATCACGCTCCAGCAGAGCAGAGGGAAGCGCTCGTAAGCCGCGAAAAGTTGGTTGTGTCATCCGGGCCTTCCATGCTCCGCGCAGAGGGAGGGAAGCTATTCAATCGTAAGCCGCGAAAGTTGGTCGTGCCATCCGGACCTTCCATGCTCCGCGCAGAGGTGACACATAATCGTAAGCCGCGAAAGTTGGTTGCACCCCCCGGGGTCTTCCATGCTCCGCGCAGAGGTTGCTTTAACCGTAAGCCACGAAAGTTGGTCACACCCCCCGGGTTTTCCATGCTCCGTGCAGGGTGTTCCTGTCAATCGTAAGCCGTGAAAGTTGGTTGTGCCGCCCGGGCCCTCCATGCTCCGCGCAGAGATAGCACTCAATCATAAGCCGCGAAAGTTGGTTGCACCCCCCGGGTCCTCCATGCTCCGCGCAGAGGTTGCTTTAACCGTAAGCCACGAAAGTTGGTCACACCCCTCGGGTTTTCCATGCTCCGTGCAGGGTGTTCCTGTCAATCGTAAGCCGCGAAAGTTGGTTGTGCCGCCCGGGCCCTCCATGCTCCGCGCAGAGATAGCACTTAATCATAAGCCGCGAAAGTTGGTTGCACCCCCCGGGTCCTCCATGCTCCGCGCAGAGGTTGCTTTAACCGTAAGCCACGAAAGTTGGTCACACCCCCCGGGTTTTCCATGCTCCGTGCAGGGTGTTCCTGTCAATCGTAAGCCGCGAAAGTTGGTTGTGCCGCCCGGGCCCTCCATGCTCCGCGCAGAGATAGCACTTAATCATAAGCCGCGAAAGTTGGTTGCACCCCCCGGGTCCTCCATGCTCCGCGCAGAGGGTGCTTTAACCGTAAGCCACGAAAGTTGGTCACACCCCCCGGGTTTTCCATGCTCCGTGCAGGGTGTTCCTGTCAATTGTAAGCCGCGAAAGTTGGTTGTGCCGCCCGGGCCCTCCATGCTCCGCGCAGAGATAACACTTAATCATAAGCCGCGAAAGTTGGTTGCACCCCCCGGGTTTTCCATGCTCCGCGCAGAGGTTGCTTTAACAATAAGCCACGAAAGTTGGTCACACCCCCCGGGTTTTCCATGCTCCGTGCAGGGTGTTCCTGTCAATCGTAAGCCGTGAAAGTTGGTTGTGCCGCCCGGGCCCTCCATGCTCCGCGCAGAGATAGCACTTAATCATAAGCCGCGAAAGTTGGTTGCACCCCCCGGGTTTTCCATGCTCCGCGCAGAGGTTGCTTTAACCATAAGCCACGAAAGTTGGTCACACCCCCCGGGTTTTCCATGCTCCGTGCAGGGTATTCCTGTCAATCGTAAGCCGCAAAAGTTGGTTGTGCCGCCCGGGCCCTCCATGCTCCGCGCAGAGATAGCACTTAATCATAAGCCGCGAAAGTTGGTTGCACCCCCCGGGTTTTCCATGCTCCGCGCAGAGGTTGCTTTAACCATAAGCCACGAAAGTTGGTCACACCCCCCAGGTTTTCCATGCTCCGTGCAGGGTGTTCCTGTCAATCGTAAGCCGCGAAAGTTGGTTGTGCCGCCCGGGCCCTCCATGCTCCGCGCAGAGATAGCACTTAATCATAAGCCGCGAAAGTTGGTTGCACCTCCCGGGTTTTCCATGCTCCGCGCAGAGGTTGCTTTAACTGTAAGCCACGAAAGCTGGTTGCACCCCCCGGGTTTTCCATGCTCCGTGCAGGGTGTTCTTTCAATCGTAAGCCGCAAAAGTTGGTCGTGCCATCCGGGCCTTCCATGCTCCGCGCAGAGGTGGCACTTAATCGTAAGCCGCGAAAGTTGGTTACACCCCCCGGGTCCTCCATGCTCCGCGCAGAGGTTGCCCTTAACCGTAAGTCACGAGAGTTGGTCGCACCCCCTGGGTTTTCCACACTCCGTGCAGGGTGTTCTATTAATCGTAAGCCGCGAAAGTTGGTTGCACCCCCAGGGTCCTCCATGCTCCGCGCAGAGGGTTACTATTTAATCGTAAGCCGCGAAAGTTGGTCGCACCCCTTCTGGGTCTTCCATGCTCCGCGCAGAACATTCCAGTTGGGATGGAAAGCAGCAAAGGAGTGCTTGGATGGGAAGCAGCAAAGGAATGCTTGAACGGAAAATAGTCATCAAAATCCTCGCCAGAGGAGCCGTCAGAATCCTCGCCAGAGGAGTCATCAGAATCCTCGCCAGAGGAGTCATCACAATCCTCGCCAGAGGAGTCATCAGAATCCTCGCCAGAGGAGTCATCAAAATCCTCGCCAGAGGAGTCGTCAGAATCCTCGCCAGAGGAGTCATCGAAATCCTCGCCAGAGGAGTTATCGAAATCCTCGCCAGAGGAGTCATCGAAATCCTCGCCAGAGGAGTCGTCCAAATCCTCGCCAGAGGAGTCAACGGAATCCTTGTAGCAGAAATTAAAAGAAATCCCAAGGGAGGGGATCAGAGAAGCATCAACAACAAGCATAACAAGTCAACTCAAATCAGCAGGGGAAAGACGGGAATATAAACTCAAACATCAATGAGCAGTGAGAACAACGTAAAGAACGAAGGGAGAAAAGCGGCACAAGCAAGGAAAAAACTTCACATAAATATGCCAATGAGGCAGAGCTATACACCCCAAAACGAGAAGTAAGTATCCAATTTATACAAACTAGAGAAATTACAAAATTTGTCATCAAGTTAGGCAGGAGGGACGGAGGCATCTGCAGGGGAGGTAAAGGAAGCAGGGACAGAGGCAGAGGAGACCAGAAGAGGGACACCACTTGTGGAGGGCTGGCTAGCAGAGGCTCCCCCTGCAAATACTGGCAGCATGCCAGCTTCCTTCACTTTCGGAAGATGAGCCCCCAGATCCAACAGCTTCGCGGCCTCCTGCACATATAGGTTCTCATCTCGATACAGCTCAAACAGTTGGTCCACCGCAGCAAAGGAGGAGGCAGAGTCGGAAAAAGCTGAAGGCGCCAAGGTAGAGGGCAGGGGAGGCTCCATGCTGAACTGAGAAAATCTCCGGGTGCTCTTGCCAGAGGGATCTCGCAGCTGGTTCACAAAGCGCACCAGAGAAGCAGAGAAAGCAGGCATGTACATGGGTGCGGAGGGCAACGAGTCAAATCCGATCCCGAGAGTAAAATAGGGAATGGCCCTCTCCAGCACTGGATACCACCATTCTGGTTTTTTCGGAGAATTCGCAGGGATCCCCATCAGCTTATTTATTTCCTCATCGTTGAGGTTATCCATCAGGGCATGCAAATCCAGGGTAGCGAGCTGCTCCGAGGTCGCCCCTGCCATTTCTAACGCCTTGGAGGCGGACTGCTGTATCACATAGGCAAAGAGGGGTCCGAAATCCTCCAGGTATTCTGGAGTCCGCTTGAAGGCTGCCAAGGTGCCTTCCAGCATCAACCCCAGAAAGTGTTGACCCTGCGGAGACAAGAAATACTCCAGGCGCTGATCTCGCGCCCCCAGAACGTAAGCACGATTCTGCGCTTCCACGAGCGTCTTCTTCCAATCACGCCGAGTCGCCTTGTAGGCTTCTTCATATCCTGCCTTGAACCGGGCCAAGTTCTCATGGCCTTCCTTGGTCGTCCTAGTCAACTCAGAAACCAGGGAGGACTTTTCCACTTCCAATTGGGCCAGCTGAGCCTTCAACTCAGCAATTTCTACTTCAGCCTGGCTGAGACGCTCCACTACTCCAGCAACATCGTAATCACGCTTGGCGATCTCCGCCTGCTCCTTTTCTCTCTCTTTCTCTGACACGTCGTAATCATGGATGCACTTAACAGCTCCCCATATCCGCGATTCCACCTGCAAGAAAACAAAATGGGGGCCGACAGAACAATAAAGAGGTTAGTAATTTCAAAATTTTACAATAAAGGGGCCGACAGCTTCTCCACTTTTCCCTGATCCTCTGAATGGACACGAGCTATCAAAGCATCAATCAACTTCTGTCCAGACAAACTTGAAATTGGTCCGGGAACCATATCCTCTGATTCATCAGCAGGGAGCACAACAACTTTGCCTTTGCCCTTTCCCCCGGCAGAAGGGAGGGCTTTAGAACCGCCAGTAGACTTCTTCGCCGGCCCCTTGCCCTTTTCCACTGCAGAGGAAAGGACCTTCGAACCACCAGCAGATTTCTTCGCTGGCTCTGAAGACTTGCCGGCCTTCCTATGGCTTTCTTGTTTCTCCTTCTTACCAATAGAGATCATAGAGCCCCTCTTCCTTTTCTTCGAAAGATCGGCAAGGGTGGCACCGGGGACCGAGTCGGGTGAGGGAACCTCATCAGTGATATCCACAATTTGGATATCTTCTTCATCAGCACCGGAGACACTACCAGTTATGGGACGGCTGCTCCTCTGAATAAGGGCGCCTGCATCGGCCTCTTCTGCGTCAAATGTGCGAGAAGCTTCTACATCCCCCTCCGGGACCTCTACCACAGGAGGAGTGGCGATCAGATCAGCTCCAACTGGCTGATCCGAAGGGCTTGTTCCGGAAACAGAGCCACTCGTGCCATGTTCCCCGCTGCCAGCGAGAGAAGTAATGACAGGCAAATTGCTCCCACATTTCTGCCTCCAAGACATATCTGCAAATCAAATTTATACATCGTTAAAATCAGGGTAACAAAAGCTAATGTGTTTTTTAATTTATATCTTTTACCTATCGATTTCTCTGGATATAGGGGAAATAGGCCATTGAATGCCAGAGACGAAGGGTTTTCAGCAAGGTACCTACAGTCTAAGGTCTGGGCTTTATTCATAGCATTCAGTTGGGCAATAACGCCCAGGTCAAAGTTCGAGGGAGGCTCTAAAGAAGCTGGCCTATAGGTAGTGCGGGAACCATGCCATTCTAGTTCCGAAACTCCGTAAGCACGCCAACTACCGACAAGGGTGCGCACATAGCAATACTTGGATAAAAAGCCTTTATCAAAAGAATTTAAGGAGGAAAGAAAAGAGGTGGGATGACTTGGGTGGCCAGCAAAACTATACAAAGGACTACCCTGCATACGAAGAGTCTGGGTCTGACAAAATAATTTGCCAGTATCCCCAACACCATGGGCGCGGCAAAGAACATGGAAAGCGTATAACCTCCGGATGGCGGAGGGGGCGATCTGGTAAAAGGGAATATGGTAATGGTTACAGACACTGACTAAACGAGCAGGAGGAGGAAGCCTGAGACCGGCATTTATCTGAGCTTGCCAGATCACCACGGTTTTATGATTTCGAAGTTCTTCTGGGGGTGTTGTGGCTTTGGAGAAGGCAACGAATTTTAAACCCTCAGGATTACGACATTGGCGCTGCATCTTCTCCATCTCTGCGACACTAAGGCGGGATGCAGGAACACGCTTCGGGGATTGGGGTGTCTTTTTAGTTCTCTTCTTTGGTAAAGAGGGACTGGGAGCAGTTTCAGAGTCATGAGAAACAGAGGGGGAAGGAAGATTTTCGAGATCTTGGAGTTGAGGAGACGAAGATGAAGAAGCTTGGGGGGAGGGGGAAGGCGATCGCGGGGGTTGTGGAGCGGACGTAGAAGCCATTATTGGAAATTTCAATCCTAGGGTTTCTAGCACGCTCAATCAGAGCACCAACAACTATACCACCATACTACAACTAATCACAAATACTGGAAGAAGAGGCGCGCGAATTACCTAGGTCGAATAAGGATTGAGTATAGGCACCGGAACGGAAGGATCGCCGGAAGCACGTCGGAACAGGAATAAGAATCGCAGAAAATTTACAGATGAAGGGATTTCGGAAAAACAAGAGAAGAAGAATAGTGAAAAATGGGAGTTCGAATCGACTAAGTAAAATTGTACGCGGGCAACCACCAACACACGGGATGAACGACGCGTGGCACACGGGAAATAATCGACGGATGAGGATTTCTACGGAGAGACGAAAGGACGCAAAGGTTAAAAAGTAACCTCGGGGTACGGGGAAAGTACTGTAGATCGGGCAGGCATTTAATGCAGGTGACGTCATCCACGCGGGCGAGTCCTCTGGCTAGTGGCAATACTCTAGAGTGAACTAGCCAGACCAGGGAGGGTGGGAATAATAAAAATACCAGAGGGTAATTTACAGGGTTTATCTTTGCTTTCTTATAAAATTAGAGTACTTATGTCTTCATGATTTGCAGGGATCAAGGAAAACAGCATAGTTTTGGCTTGCACAGTACCCCACTGGTTGAACACGAAGAATACCCGGTTCAACCAGACCAGAGGGGGGAGTGGTTGATGAGGAGTAATATGTGCAGAGTAGAGAAGGGACATAAATCAGAGGAATCATCTTCATCAGAAGAATCATGCGGAAAAATGGCCATTGCCAGAGAAGCCATCACTACCAGAGGAGTCATCCTCGACGGAGGAGCCATCACTACCAAAAGAGTCATCCTCGTCAGAGGAGTCATCTTCACCAGAGGAAGCATCCTAGTCAGAAAAGTCGTCAATACCAGAGAAGTCGTTGCCATCAGAGAAAGTATATCCTTGCCAGAGAAGTCACTACCGCCAGAGGAGACGCCCTTGCCAGAGAAGACGTGTTTACCAGAAGAGTCACCTCCACCAGAGATGTCAACATCACCAGAGAAGACGCCTTCGCCAGAAAAGACATTTCCATCAGAGGAGCCAACAAACGCGTGGGAAGGTCTCCCGCATATTATCGAAATTACCAGCGTACCCTTCCATCACGCAAGACGCATGCACCGCAGATGTTTTTACTATTTTACCCCTCCGTTTGTAAACCTATAAATAGGGCCCGAGCTCGTGTACTGTGACTTACGCTATCTCATATTTTCGAATACAACCGCTATTTTCTCTTTGGGGGCAAGGTTTCCGATCATTTTTACTTCGTCTTCTTCAAGTCACCACACTAGGTATAGTTCGCGGTTTCTCTCTATAGTTTTAGGTGTTGGTTTCGTAAACACCAATATTGATAATGTGTCATTTGTATGTTGAAGTAGTGTCATTGTGAAGCTGGTTTCACCATGAAACTGGTTTCACAGGAGACCACCTGATATTATTATATATTTTTGTGACGAGAATAAGTAATAAAATTGTTTTTACATATTAAATTAGAATATATGACTCTGATATTAGATTATTTCATTTATTATAACTACAAACACAATTAAAGTGATCACCCATCGAATTTCGACGGGTTACACACTAGTTATAATGAAATAAGAAAGGTAGAAGATCAGTTGATAAAGGATAGTCCAATTTAGAAGTCTTATTTTTGCAATACGAGATACGTTTCGATAGTGTTCATGATTTGTCATGGATTAAAAAATTGACTAGAATACGTTTCGATAGTGCTCACGATTTGACGTGTATGCAGATAGCGACTAGAATCTATGCAAAGTGCGAGAGTGTTTGTATGCAATATTTCAGTGTGTTGAAATGCATGAGTGACTGTCCACAATCTTTTGGGCCCCGAGCAAATCGATGGTCCAAAATATAGAGCCCAGTGAGATCTAAAAGGTCTACCTAAAGACCAAGATCCAAGTCCATAGATCCGGGACCGAGCCACAGACATGACACGAAACGACTTGGGCATAGGGTTGGTCAGGTGGCTGCGTGCGTGGGCTTCACAGCTCGTCACTTGTGCATATAATTATTACATGTACCAATGCAATAACTTATATACTATCATCATTAATCAATGTAAAATAAACATTAAATTATTTTTAGTGTTTATTTTTTTATCCCACAACTGCACATTTCAAATAACAAATTTTAAATAATTAATTCTCACTCACCGAAAATTGATTTTCAATAAATAAATACACTATAATCATTTACTCGTAACGTAGATCGGTCCTATATTATTTAATTCTACTAACTTAAATATCTTATTTACTCAAAAATTATTCAAGCATTGGTCAAATCAAAACCAACTTCAACCGAATGAATATATGAATACAAGTAAAAATAAGGGTAAATAAAATGAAAGGAAAAATTGACATTTATTTTGATAGGGCAGTCCGCACCGATGTAAATGTCAAAGAAAAAATTGGCATTAAAAAGGGGGAAGCAGGAAGACAATCAAAAGATAATAGTTACCACAAATGTAAATGTCATAGATGCACTAATTTTTCATTTTTGCCAATCAAATATATAAATTTCATTATAGTTTTGAATATTTTATATACAAAACGATTAATCTTAAATCAAAATAAATAAAAAACACACACATGTGTGTGTTTTTGTATTAAAATATTTTTTTTGGGGGGGAAACGTACGGTTTTATTACTCAATATCATGTCGTACAATATCCCTAAGCCAACGTGGATAATCATGCGTCCACTGGCAAGAAAACTCAACATTACGCGCATACTGCGCTAAGCTATGAGCAGCCCCATTCGCCGATCTAAACATGTGAAAAACACCTAAGAGGAAGCTATCCTGAGCAGCCTCCAAGATCTCACGAATGTCATGCGGTAAAAAATCCGCCTCCTCTGATGGGTCAGCCATAACTCTTGCTGCTAGCATGGAATCGGTTAGATATAGGCCGGACTGAAACCACACTCCACATAAAGAACAATACCAGCCACCACTGCCATTACCTCCGCTATCATAGTATTAGAGCTGGGTTTGGTTTTCTTGGAAAGAGCCCCACAAATCTGCCCTCCATCATCTCTGATGATCACCCCTACACCAGACATCTGCACTCCCTCATCGAAAAGAACATCGACATCCACCCGGAACTCACCCATCTTCGGTGTCTTCCACTTCTTCTCTCCCAGGGACATCCCGATAATCGTGTTCATCGAGAAAGCTGACTTAGCTCGTTGAAAACTATCCCATAGTGCCACACAATCTTGTGCCGATGGAGCTTTAAAAACTTCTCCGTTACCATGCTTATTCTTACATTTAACAACCCAAGTATGCCATACCATAATAGCCCACACCTCATACTCCTCCACTGTAAAAGTCTCGCGGATTGCCCACGCTACATACATCAGCGCAAGGCCTCACGCTTTCTGCATTGTGTTCCAGTATCTACCCACCTTCCATTCTTGTCGAACTCTTGAGCAGGAAAGCAAGCTATGCTCGATTGAGTCCCACCCACTCTTGTAGCTACAATAGCTGTCGTCAACCGGTACATGGTGTCCCTTGAGATTAAGCTCCATTGGGATAAGATTGAGAAATGCTCTCCATAAAAACACCCGCACCTTAGGTAGATTCCAAAGGTTCCAAACAAGCTTACTCCACCATTTCATCTCTCTAATGCTAGTCAAGGGGTTCTGCTCATAGAACCCAATTGCAAGTAAGTAAGCGGATTTCACCGAAAAGTGTCCTTTCGGATCAAATCATCATGCAATCTCATCCCGACCTCCATGCTCAGCAATAGGTGTAAGAAATACACGGTCGATATCTGGCTTCCAAAAGAGCTTATCAAGAGTGCTCTTACTCCACTGTCCCGCCTTATCAATCAGCTCAGCAACTCTTAAGTCCATTCCCTCTCCTACCTCATTTCCATTCAGTCTATCCTCCATCCCATCTTTCACCCACGAATCCTGGAAAACTCGAATGCTTCTCCCATCGCCTACCTTCCAATATTTGCCACGATCCACAAGGTCCCGACTCCAAGAGCAAGACCGCCAAATATAAGATGCACCCGCCCTCACCGGTACTTCCATGATATCCATATTCTTATAATAGCGAGCTTTAAAAACTCTAGACACCAGAGAATTCGGATTCCTTATCATACACCATACTTGTTTAGCAAGTAAGGCTTTGTTAAAATTCTGCAAGTCCCGGAATCCCATCCCTCCCCACTCCTTAGGCCTACACATTTCTTCCCATCTTTTCCAGTGGAGCTTTCGCTTATCTTCCTTGTCACCCCGCACACAATCTGTTAATATCCTCGCAAATAAAATTGGGCAGCTTAAAACACTGCATGACATATGTGGGGATTGCTTGAATTACCACTTTAATTAGCACCTCTTGGCCTCCTCCTGAGAAATCTCACTGGCCCCAGCTGAGAAGCTTTTTCTGCACTTTCTCGACCAAATAACTAAACTGTAGTCTTTTTTGGCGAAGCGAAAAAACTGGCAGCCCTAGGTACTTCTGGACGCCACAGCCTTTCTGAACACCAAGAACTTCAATCACAGATTCCTGATTTTCACGCTTTGTATTGGGGCTGAAATAGGCCGAAGACTTCTCAAAATTCACCCTTTGCCCCGAAGCCACCTCATGTTCACGGAGAATCTCCTTCACCACCGCTGCCTCATTGCGGTTGGCTTTGAGAAAATCAAGGAGTCATCCGCAAAGAAAAGATGCGCGATACATAACTCCCTTGGGATAATTGGGACACTGCTAATATGCCCTCTCTGCTACGCTAAATGGAACATAGAAGAAAGGCCCTGTGCACAAAGAACAAAAAGAAAAGGTGAAAGTGGGTCTCCTTGACGTAAACGTCGTGTCGGTTTCAGCTCGCCATAAACTCTTCTATTCAGTAAGAAACTAAATGAAACGGAGCGAACGCAATTCATGATGAGACTCCGCATTTTATCAGGAAAACCAAGCTGTCGAATCACCGCTCCCACTCCACTCTATCATATGCTTTGCTCATATCGAGCTTGAGAGCCACCGTACCTTCACACCCTTGCCTCCGATTGCGTATCCAGTGCTGACACTCAAAGCTTATAAGAATATTGTCAGTAATTTGTCGGCCCTTTTATGAAAGCACTTTGATTTTGATCCACCAGTCTATCCAGCACCCCACGCAATCTGTTAACAATTGCCTTCGACACAATTTTATATCTCGCGTTACACATACTAATTGGTCAAAAATCCGCCACCGCCTCTGGCTTCTCTTTCTTGGGTATGAGACTTATCAGAGTCTGATTCCATTCACTAAAATTTGCTCCGTCATTCAAAACAGCAAGAACCTCTCTCGTAATGAACCTACCAATGGCAAGCCAAAATCTTTGGAAAAATCGGGCATTAAACCCGTCTGGCCCCAGAGCTTTTGACATTTACAACAATGATGATGTGAAAATATAAACTTGCAATTATAATAATAATAGACATAATAATTTTGATTTTTCGTATTCTAATGATTGCAATCGCCAACCATCTAACAAAGAAAAATGAGGGGGCCGTGCAAAAATGATAATATATTTAATTTTGCATGTATCCAAATAATGTATCATTTCATGCCATTCAACGTGATTCACGGAACTACACAAAATGGAATTAAATATTATCATCAAAATGATTACATATATAATTTTCATGTTATCATCAAATGATTACATATATAATTTTCTAATCAACATTTGATATTGTATTTCCTAATGGATATGATCTATTGATAAAGAGCCTTTAATTCCTTCACAAAAATTTGGTAAAATCGAATGTACCATATAATCGGGTTGATTTGTACTTAAATCTTGAATTGTATTTTGATCCAAACTCACAGCCTGACACAAATCGTGCAAATGGCACTGCCTATAATTAACATTATTCGGTTATATAAATGATATTGTAATATTTTAAAATGTTATAGTGTTATTTTCAATCTTATAATGTCATTTAAAATATTATAGTGTCATTTACAATCTCATAGTATAAATTGCAGGAAGTGTCACTTATATTTCTAAATAATGTCAATTATGTTATCACCGGGTACACGATCGAGTAAACTTTTACAACTCAAAAATTGAACTAAGAAAATAGAGGAATTAGAGCTAACAAGGAAAAAACTAAAACTGATTACGAAGAAATAAAACAAACTAGGAATGATGCTAAGTCGAGTTGGAACTCTTCCCGCAAGAAGAATTTCGCCCCAGTAGTGCTCTCGGTGTTGGCAATTCTTCCCCAAAGGTAAAATGGCAACGTCTCGTTGGATGTAGCACCACAATCCGGCGAGCTCCGACGAACAGAACAAGATCAAGAATTGAGCTAGAAAGATGGTGTGCAAAAAGCGTATGATGAGAGTATGCAGAATTTCTGTCTCACAGGTGCCATGCTCTAGATGCCTATTTATAGGCTCATCAACATGCAAGGGATTAAAGCTCTATCATCAAGAGTATTAACAGCATAATGTTATTATAGATGTTACACTCTTTGATCACTAATTTCTTAGCAACAAAAACTACAACTAACACAGGCAATTGTAGCAAATAATAAGCAATCGAGTATCGTATCCTGAGGGACTGACACAATGAAATAACTCTAGCTATCTCCTAAACAGACTATAACACTAGACAGGCAACAGAAAGTAGGAAGGTTTGATTAGCACTAAATTCAAATAACAACAAATAAAATAAGGTAAAAAAACTCAAATAATAAAAGACTCTGACCCTAGGGATGTACTTTTACTAATTAATTACATGCATTTAATCTATTGATTCAATTACCAATTTAATCCAACCCTGATGAGAGATCACAAAACTATTCACAAGCTTCTCTAACGAACACCTATGAAAGTAGATTAATTTACCCCCCCTTCACATTCAAGACTCCAAGGAATAAATTAACTCCCAAGCGTACACAAAGAATAGCTCCCTACAGTTTCACCTATCCCATTCAAGTGTTAAGGCTACTACTATAACATGCATTCCTGAATCGGCTGAACAATTATCACATTCAAGACCCAAACTGAACAGCTAGACATGTAAATTATTGGCCAAATAATTCACAAGAAATTAAGCACCAGGAATCATGAATCACAAGTTGGAAGGCAAATTGATATCAATAAATCATACACACATAATTAATCAGCTATGTACAAACCCTAGGTTCAGATTAAAGAACTAGCCAGACATGATAAAATCAAACATAAACATAATTAAATTGAACGCAATTGTAAAAACAAATTGTATAAAAACCGAATGAAAACGATTGTAGCGGCTTGAATCTTCAATCTTGATCCAAGCCTTGAAAACTAGAAAGCTAAAATATTCTAAAGCTATAAACTGAAATATGAATGCTCGGTTTTTTTGAATAGGTCAAAAGAGGACCTATTTATAGTTTTCAGATTTCCTTCGATCACCATGGAAGTTGCCATGCAAAGTAGAATTCTAAAGGTAATAGAATCGTGTAAAATAAGGCAACTCTCCAGCTGGATGCGCGCTCTGGAAAATACTCCCACTCTTGCCGAATTCACAGCTCTCGCCAGAGGAACGGCTATCGTCAGAGAAATGGCTATCGCCAGGGGAACGGGTCACGCCAGATAAATGGCTATCGCCAGGTGATTTCTCTGCTCTGTCTTATTTCTCTGCTCTGCAGCGCTTCTCTTCTCTGGTGAACTTCTCTGCTCTGACTACTGAGTCAGAGCTAACTTTTCTCCTCTGCTATGACTTGGTTCCGCTGCTCTGAAGATTGATTTCTCTGACTTTTCACTTCTCTGACTTTTGAGCACTGGGCTTCGCTTCGCTGCTCTGACTTCTCTCCCCTCTGCTCTGACTATCGACTTCTCTGGCGATTGGTTTCTCTTCTCTGGTGAGTTGACTTCGCTGCTCTGGTCTGGCTTCTTGATTTCGCTACACTGGAGATGTCGATTCCTCTGCTTTGGAGACCAGAGCACCTAGAAAACGCCAAATTCATCCAAAATTCTCCAAAATTGCATTCTTCCATCTCGAAAGCCTAAATCTCCTGCAAAGCATAAAATACACCATAAAACGCACCAATTTCCAGAAGATTATCTTAAAATACGCACATACAAACCCTTAAAAATAGAGCAATTTAAGCATAAATCAACTCCCCCACACTTAGCCTTTTGCTTGTCCTCAAGCAAAATCCATATGAATCATAGGAAGAGATTGATTTCAACAATGTTAATTTCCATCCAAACAATCACAAAGTCAATTCAAAACTTTACAATCAACACACATCTCTCGGTCATGCAAGTAACTCAAAGTTTAAGAAACAACTAAAGAGTAATGCAAGTAATTCGATCAGACCCAATTCTCCGCTAGAAGTGAATTCCCTAATGTGATCGCCTTTATAATCAATATCACCATTTTTTCACACTTTTTGTGCTTAAAATATTCGACGGTTGAGCCATAATTCATGAAATAAAACCATTTGGATGTAATCCAAAGTCTTTTCATTTGGTTTCCCATGCTCATAGTTAGACTAGAGGAGCAGAGACTCAGAGCTGCCACTTTTTCAGAACAGGCCAGATGTTTCAGAGCTGGCATTTTCAGAGTTGGCAATTCGTCCAACTTTTTCATTTTTCACAGATAAGATATGATCGTAGGCAATCACAATGACAACACTCCTTCTAGCATCTACCGGACAAATCACGTTTTACTAACTTACAAAAGTGTTGCAACAAAACTCATAATTCTTTGCACAATAAAGAAACATATATTAAAAGTAAAATAAGAATAACCACCAAACAAACACAAACCCGAAATGCACATCGAAAACCATCTTCTCTTCCACAAATTTATAAAAATTAGCAAGATTCGAGACCAAAAACTAAGCGTAGAAAGATTGATCTCACCCAATTTTTGAAAAATATAAGCAACAAAACACCCCCCCCCCCCACACTTAAAGCATGCCATGTCCTCAGGGCATAAAAGAAATACGAAGAGTGTAGAAAACGTCCCTGATTATCGGCATTGACAAACTGAATCATCGTGAGAGGCGGCGAAAAGGGAGATTTGTGGCCTTGGGCAGAGTAGAGAGTGGCTGCGCTGGACAGGGCAGCGAAGAGAGTGGTTGCGTTGGACAGGACAGCAAAGAGAGTGGTTGCGCTGGACAGGGCAGCGAAGAGAGTGGCTGCGCTGAAAACATGAAAACTTCCAGAAATCTGGCAGAGAAACACATGATCCATGGCGGTAGTATGAACAAAGCGCGAGTTCTCGCAACTTCCAAGCTCAACACCGCTCAAAAACCCAAACAAAACAACAAAACAAAAAGAAACAAAACAAAACTGAAAGAAAGAAAGACAAAACAAAAACGGTTGGGTTACCTCCCAACAAGTGCTTAATTTAACGTCTAGAGCTCGACGATACCTCAAAAACTCATGGAGGTCGGAAACAGCACTCTAACCATTGGAAAGCTTTTCTACTCTTGGGTGCCCTCTCCACCAAAACACTTGTCTTGGCTCGAACATCCTCCACAAGCATTGCCCCCTTCTCATTCTTTTTCCGAAAAATACGGAATTTCACTTTCTTCTTCTTGGGGGTATGGGTTTTCAATGACCCCCAATCATGCTCCAAAAACAAACACATCTCAAAATTCAGAACTTCTTTTGGCTTTGGAGTTTTTTTCTTGGCTTAATACTTGGGCAGCTCATTCTTCTCAACCTCTTCATCCTCCGAATTTGCTAGAAAACTGTCAGCCAAATTAACCACTTCATTCTGGGGAACTTCCTTTGGTGGAGGTTTCTTGAAAATCACAGTTTCCCCATAGGCTCCCAATGTCATCGTCCCCCTTTGCATATCTAGCTTTGCTCCACATGTGGCAAGGAAAGGTCTCCCTAACAGCAAAGGCATCTTTGGATCCTCCGGAATATCCAACACTACAAAGTCGACTGGGAAGAAAAAATCACTCACCTTCACAAGCACATCTTCCGCAACTCCTAGAGGTTTAGAGCAAGACTTATCAATAAGTTGAATTGTCTTGTTAGTTGGCTTCAAATCCCCCAGATGCAACTTCCTATACACTTTGAGAGGCATGACATTTATGCTTGCTCAGTGTCACACATCACTTTCTCAAACAATGATTTTCCAATCTTCACAGGAATATTGAAGCTGCCCGGATCTTCTCTCTTTGGAGCCAACTGATACTCCTTCACTGCGAGCACCTCCTCAAATTCATTGAATGCACTCTTCTTTTCCATCACAGCCTTCACAATTTGCACCTCATTTGGCTTGTTTCTCAAGATCTCCACGGAAGGAATATTCACAGCCAACTTCTTAAATGTCTCCAAAAATTTGGAGCTTTGCTCATCTAATCTTGGCCTCGGGAATGGAAGAGGGGGAGAAATAAAAATACCTTCATCCTCAACTGAATTATCAACCACCCGGATGGAATGACATTGCTGATTTTGCTTTGTATGATCCCGCTGCTCTGGATGATTCCGCTGCTCTGGATGATTCCGATACTGAGTCCCGCTTCTCAAATGAATTGCATTACACTGATTTTTAGGATTGACCTCAGTGTTGCTAGGGAATTTTCCTGGCGTGTGTTGCGCAGCTGCTTGGTTGGCAATCTGACCAACTTGAGTCGCCAACATTTGCACTTGTTTGGAGAGTGCTGAAAAATTATTTCCAATATGACCCACTTTTTTTTTTTTTTATCAGTAAATCCAATATGACCCACTTGAGACTCCAAATTGGTCATCCTTGTATTAACAGTTGTCTTCATGCTAGACATCTCTGTTAACATCTGCTGCATCATATCCTCCAGTGATACTTTCTTCGGCTCATTGATGACTCCTCCACTAGACACAGAAAATCCCGGTGGAGGTTGCAAAGCATTGTTGGGATTGCTATAGGCTAGATTTGGGTGTGGGCGCCCTCCTAGCTGATATTGCTGCTGAAACGGCTGCCCTCTGTTGTACATTCCTGGCTGTACCTTCTGAAAATTTCCATAGTTTTGGCCATTGACAAAATTTACGTCTTCTATGCATATGGGATCTCTCACAGCTTGCTCCTGATTTCCAATGGTCAAAGCATTAATCTTAGTAGTCAGCTCTGCCAGCTGTGTAACCATCGCTGCCATAGGATCAGAGCTGGAAGCAGCTGCTACCCTTTTCAATTGTACTCTTTCTACTGGCCATTGATAGCTTGTAGCAGCCATACTCTCTATCATGTTCCAAGCCTCTGAACTGCCTTTCTGAAGCAGAGAACCTCATGCAGCTGTGTCTAAATGCATTCTTGTACGCTCTCCACAAGCATTGTAGAACATGATAATGAGCGTGCCTTCATCAAATCCGTGGCTCGGACACTTTCTCAACTTCTCTTGATACCTCTCCCATATATCTGCCAGCTTTTCTCCCTCAAACTGCTGGAACTGTACAATGTCCATCTTTAATTTCAGGGTCAGGCCAAGAGGATGGAACTTGCGTAGGAAAGCTTGAGCTACATCTTCCCACGTAGTAGTTGCACTCAAATTCAATGTATGATACCACGACTTCGCTTTATCCCGCAGTGAGAAAGGGAAAAGACAAAGACGGATAATATCATCAGATACTCCATTAATCTTTACAGTGCTGGAAAGCTCCAGAAATTGCGCCAGATGCGCATTAGGATCCTCTATAGCGTGTCCTCCATACTGTTTCTGCTGGACCATCATGATCAAACCAGTCTTCATCTCAAAATTATTGCATTAATACGGGGAGGTTCCTGATACTCATACTGAGGAACGAACATCTCTGCAATCGGAGGCTGATTCTGAGCTTCTTTAGCAGCTTGAGCGTCCAATAGCTGTTGCAGCTGCTCCTGTAGAGCACGAATATGTTCATCAGTAGCTATCGTATGCAGTGCCTGAAAAAAAAAAAAAAAAAAAAAAAAAAAAAAAAAAAAAACGAGACTTAGAAAAAAAAAAATAAAAAGAAACAGTAAACGCCTGAAGTACTACTAAGTCATATCAGAAATATCAAAGAAACTTCTAATCAGTCCCCGGCAACGGCGCCAAAAAGTTGATCACAAATTTCTTAGCAACAAAAACTGCAACTAACACAGGCAATTGTAGCAAATAATAAGCAATCGAGTATCGTATCCTCAGGGACTGACACAATGAAATAACTCTAGCTATCTCCTAAACAGACTATAACAGTAGACAGGCAACAAAAAGTAGGAAGGTTTGATTAGCACTAAATTCAAATAACAACAAATAAAATAAGGTAAAAAATTCAAATAATAAAAGACTCTGACCCTAGGGATGTACTTTTACTAATTAATTACATGCATTTAATCTATTGATTCAATTACCAATTTAATCCAACCCTGATGAGAGATCACAGAACTATTCACAAGCTTCTCTAACGAACACCTATGAAAGTAGATTAATTTACCCCCCCTTCACATTCAAGACTCCAAGGAATAAATTAACTCCCAAGCGTACACAAAGAATAGCTCCCTACAGTTTCACCTATCCCATTCATGTGTCAAGGCTACTACTATAACATGCATTCCTGAATCGGCTGAACAATTATCGCATTCAAGACTCAAACTGAACAGCTAGACATGTAAATTATTGGCCAAATAATTCACAAGAAATTAAGCACCAGGAATCATGAATCACAAGTTGGAAGGCAAATTGATATCAATAAATCATACACACATAATTAATCAGCTATGTACAAACCCTAGGTTCAGATTAAAGAACTAGCCAGACATGATAAAATCAAACATAAACATAATTAAATTGAACGCAATTGTAAAAACAAATTGTATAAAAACCGAATGAAAACGATTGTAGCGGCTTGAATCTTCAATCTTGATCCAAGCCTTGAAAACTAGAAAGCTAAAATATTCTAAAGCTATAAACTGAAATATGAATGCTCGGTTTTTTTTGAATAGGTCAAAAGAGGACCTATTTATAGTTTTCAGATTTCCTTCGATCACCATGGAAGTTGTCATGCAAAGTAGAATTCTAAAGGTAATAGAATCGTGTAAAATAAGGCAACTCTCCAGCTGGATGCGCGCTCTGGAAAATACTCCCACTCTTGCCGAATTCGCAGCTCTCGCCAGAGGAACGACTATCGTCAGAGAAACGGCTATCGCCAGGGGAACGGGTCGCGCCAGAGAAATGGCTATCGCCAGAGGAATGGGTGATTTCTCTGCTCTGTCTTATTTCTCTACTCTGCAGCGCTTCTCTTCTCTGGTGAACTTCTCTGCTCTGACTACTGAGTCAGAGCTAACTTTTCTCCTCTGCTATGACTTGGTTCCGCTGCTCTGAAGATTGATTTCTCTGACTTTTCACTTCTCTGACTTTTGAGCACTGGGCTTCGCTTCGTTGCTCTGACTTCTCTCCCATCTGCTCTGACTATCGACTTCTCTGGCGATTGGTTTCTCTGCTCTGGTAAGTTGACTTCGCTGCTCTGGTCTGGCTTCTTGATTTCGCTGCACTGGAGATGTCGATTCCTCTGCTCTGGAGACCAGAGCACCTAGAAAACGCCAAATTCATCCAAAATTCTCCAAAATTGCATTCTTCCATCTCGAAAGCCTAAATCTCCTGCAAAGCATAAAATACACCATAAAACGCACCAATTTCCAGAAGATTATCTTAAAATACGCACATACAAACCCTTAAAAATAGAGCAATTTAAGCATAAATCACTCTTCAAACATTTGAATTCTGAAGTTACAAAATTCATTTTGCATCAATTGCAGAATTCAAAAGGTTGTGCAGTTTCGAAAATTGCTCCTACTGCAATGTAGGCTTGGCTGTTACAGAAAGATGGGCTCTCCTGAGGTTGGGCCGTAACTTTGGGCTGCTATACAAAATGGTTGGGCCAATTAAATTAGTCCAAAAAGAAGTCCAAATGTATTTTGTCCAAAAAGAATATAGTTGGACCCAAACACCACCCAAAGCACCAATTGCGAAGATCCAAGTCATTGGTCGTGGCCGTACCCGACCCGCCCGTCTGTCGGCGACGGCGCACACGTGTGTGTGCGAGGCCATGGCCTTTATCCAAGTCCACTAGCAAGCCACAAGTTATTAGCTCCATGAGCATTGCTATTTTTATATAAGAGAATACTTCTCTCATTTTCCAATGTGGGACAATAACACTTCCCAAGTGTTATTTTCCTACACAACATCCAATCTTTGGCATACAATATCTCACTCACCGGAAATCAATTTTGAGACTTCAAGTATATCCCGTTCATCTACATGGGACGTAGATTAACATCCAATAATTATTTCAATTAAATAATAAATAATTAAATAATTAATTTTCAGTTTGGTATTAAAACCAAATTTCCAACAATCTCCCACATGAGTGAGAAAGTTGTATGCAAATGTATACAGACACTTAGCTCAGTCCTCTTAAGAAACAATATTGCATTTAGAAAGGTAGCTTGTTGCTTTGAACCTACCATAGTCAATCTTATCGAGTATACTGGCGACATAGTGGATATTGTTCCTTGAACTAGTCATCCTTGGTGTATAATGAGTCAACAATATTGACACAATATTTCTTCAATTCTTATTCGTTCTCACGTTTGTGTCCATTATAGGCCTTGGAACACCTCTTTGAATTTAGAAGTGCGTCTATCGAAGCGGCCACACTTCACACTTATATAGGTGACTCTTAATATCAAGTAGCATGCTATACTTGACCTTGTTGAGGTATTCTAGAGTCATTAAAGTCATAGACTTAACCTCACCACATGCAGGTTTTAAGAATACTCATTGTTCATAAGTAATAGGCAATTCGAGTGTTCAACACGCGGATTCTCATAGCTTAAGATGTGGATTTCAATCCCATTCCCCCTAACAGCTTATACATTTGATCTCGATGGATACTTTTAGTCAAAGGATCTGCTATATTATCAATTGATCTTATGTAGTCAATTGTAATAACTCCACTTGTGATCGGATGTCTCACGGTATTATGACGTCGACGAATATATCTAGACTTACCTTTATACAAATTATTTTGTGCTCGTCTGATAGCTGCTTGACTATCACAATGAATTATCATGGATGACACAGGTTTCGACCAACATGGAATATCCTCGAGGAAATTTCTAAGCCACTCGGCTTCTTCACCAGCTTTATCTAAAGCTATAAATTATGATTCCATGGTCGATCTAGCAATACACGTTTGTTTCTTGGACTTCCAAGACACAACACCCCCCCCACAGTGAATACATAACCGGTCGTTGAAAATGAGTCATTTGCATTAGATATCTAATTTGCATCGCAATACCCTTCAAGTAAAGGGGGCTCCCTAGTATAATGAATTGCATAATTCTGAGTATATTTCAAATATCTCAAAACTCTTTCAAGAGCTTTCCAATGTTCATTACTAGAGTTAGCTGTAAAACTACTTAACTTGTTGACCGAACATGCTATATCGGGACGAGTGCAATTTGTTAGATACATCAAGCTCCCAATAATCTTAGCATATTCAGTTGCATCAACAGGTTCTCTCTTATGTACACTCAAGTGTACACTAGGTTCTCATGGTGTCTTAGCTATTGGCTTGTTAAAAGCATTGAATTTCTTTAACACTTTCTCAACATAGTGAGATTGTGTTATAGCAATTTCATCAGGTTTTCTTAGAATCTTAATTCCAAGAATAACATCAACTAAGCCCATATCTTTCATGCTAAAGTTTTTACTTAGCATACTTTTCGTTTCTTGAATCACACGGGAATTGCTTCCCATGATGAGCATATCATCTACATAAAGGCAAATAATAACATAGTCGTTATGAGAATTCTTAATGTAGACACACTTGTCACATTCATTGATTCTAAATCCATTTGATAATATTACACCGTCAAATTTCAAATGGCATTGAAGCGGTGCTTGCTTCAATCCATACAACGACTGTTGGAGTTTGCATACTTTGTGCTCTTACCCAGGTACTACAAACCCTTCAGGTTGCTTCATATATATTTCATCTCCCAACTTGCCGTACAAGAATGCATTTTTCACATCCATTTAGTGAATCTCGAGATTGTGCAAGCAGCAATAGCGAGAAGCATCCTAATAGATATCAACCTAGTCATAGACGAATAGGTATCGAAGAAATCATACCCTTTTTTTTTTGCCTGAAACCTGCTTTACAACCAGGTGGCAGGTCCACTAACACTCAAGTATGATTCTGCATAATGGAATCAATCTCAATATCAATGGCTTCTTTCCAAAGAGCTGCATCGGAACCAGATAAAGCTTCTTTGATCGTATATCATTAAGACAACATAATCCGGTCCATAGACCTTAGCCTTTCTAACTCGATCCCCACGTCTCGGTTCTACATCCATAGGTTTAGACCTTGGCCTTTTCCTATTAGGTGGTACAGGATTAGAACTCATGGCATCATCTACTAGCGTAGAACTGTTAGCTACGTCTATAGGTTTAGAATTCATAGCTTCACATTCAACTCCATTGTTAGAGTTAGATACAAACTTATCCTTATTGGGATAGATATTTTCAAAGAATATAACATTCCTTGATTCTATCGTCGTCTCTATATGTATATCGGGTATCTCCGATTTGTGCACTAGGAAACGATAAGCACTGCTATTAAGTGCATAGCCAATGAAGATACAACCCACCGTCTTCGGTGCAATTGTAACTTGCTTTGGTAGTGGCACTTCCACCTTAGCTAAACACCTCCACACTTTAAGGAAAATATATACAAAGGTTTTATTCCTTTCCACAGCTCATAGGGAGTTATGTCTTTCCCTTTGAGTGGAATCTTGTTCAAGATGTAGTTAGCCGTTAGAACAGCTTCCCCCCACATGTTCTGGAGTAATCCTGAACTAATCAATAAGGCAATCATCATCTCCTCAAGAGTTTGATTTTGCGTTCAGCAACACCATTAGATTGTGGTGAATAAGGAGCCGTTGTTTGATGGATTATATATACCACTTTCGTTGCATAATTCAACAAACGGAGCTACATATTCTCCTCCTCCATCACTTCGAACCATCTTAATTCGACAACCAAATTGATTCTCAGCTTCATTCTAAAAGCTTCAATAGCCTCATCTTTACTTTTCAATAAGTAAAGGTAACAATATTTTGTGCAATCGTCAATAAAGGTAACAAAGTACTTCTTACCACCTCTAGTTTGCAGAAACTTTAAATCACAAACATCGGTGTGAATTAGTTCTAAGGGTTGAGTGCTCCTTTCAACCGATTTAAACGGTAACTTAGCCATTTTTGCTTCAACACAAACTTTACATTTTTCCTGTAAGCTAAATTCATCAACTTTTAGTAAATTTATTTTTACTAATCTTTTTATAGCATTTAGATTAACACGTCCAAGTCTACAATGCCATAAATCGGAACACTCAATCAAGTAGGCGGAAGAAGTAGATTCATTCTTATTGATGCTTGCCTTGGCAGGCTTACAAGCTCTCACGCCAAGTTTGAAAAGCCCTTCGGAGGCATAGTCTTTCCCAAGGAACTTTCCCCACTTGCGAATTACAACACAGTCGGATTTAAAAAATAATTCAAAATCTTTCTTAGTGAGCTTAATGCTCGAAATTAAATTATTTCGGACAGTGGGAACATGCAGAACGTCCTTCAAGGTAATCTCCACGCTCGAGGTGAGTTGAAGGACCACGTCTCCCATGCCAAGGACTTGAGAAGTCCGCTCGCTAGCCTCCATGATTGTCTTGTTCTCCACTTTTTTGTAGTTGTGGAACAAGTCACAGTTGATGCATATGTGGACGCGCCGGTGTCCACAAACCAAGCATTTGGGCTATCAAGATGCTTCACCTCAAAAATCATAGCCATAAAATCATCTTGGTTCCAATCGTCGAAGTCCTTCTCGACGTTGTTGACGTTGTTCTTCGCCTTCTTCCGGGCTTTCTACAATCTTTCGCCATGTGACCATGCTTGTCACAATTAAAACAAACACCATCAAACTTCGATGATTGGCAACCACCTTGCTTCCCTTTGCCCTTCGCGTTAGGGTTCGGGTGACCGCGCTTGTTGGAAGGATCACTTAGCTCGGTGAGATTTGCCTTTGCATCCATTGGCCCTTTGCCTTTTTAATCACGACTCCGTACGCGATCCTCCATTTGAAGCTTTGACACCAACGTTTACACAGACATTTCCGAGCGCTCATACTTCAAAAGGTTTTGGAAGCTCTTCCAACTTGGACGTAACTTCTCGATCAAGATCGCTACGAGTAGCGCATCCGCCAAAGGCATTCCTTCGACTTGAACGTCATGTGAAAGAGTTTGGAACTCTTCCATTTGATCCATCACGGGATGGGAGTCGACCATCTTCTAGTCCAACCACTTGGCGACGATATACTTTTTGGTATTCACCTCATCCACTTGATATTTGAGAGCAAGTGCCTCCCACACCACTTTCGAGGTTGGCTCAACCTAAAACACCTCTAGATTGACTTGCAATAGAACAAGGACACTCTAGCAATGGTAAGTTGACCCAATGTCATCTCTCAAGGAAGATCTTAAAGGGCTTCTATTTGTATCACGAGAAAAGCAGTAAAGATCGTTGTTTGAAAGCAGTAAAATTAAACTAAAGCGTTGGAAATTAAACTTAACTAGAAACTTAAACGAAAGAATTATCTAGGCGAAAAGGAATTATTAACTAATGCGTGTAAATTAAACTTAACTAAAAACTTAATCTTAAAATTAACTAGGCGAGAAAAGAACAAACTTAAATACTTAAGCAGAATTAAACTATTAAACCTAGGCATGATTAAAAGCATAAAGTAAAAGAATTAACTAGGCGAGTTGAATTAAAGATTATTACGCTAAGAATTTAAATAACTTGTAAATTAAAGCTTCTAATCTAACTAGGCAGAAACGAAATTGCATAATTGAAAGCAAGGCATAATTAAAGTAAAAGCAAGTAAATAAATGTAAATAAAATAAATACCATAAAAATGTCGCGAGAAGCAAATCACTGTCACTTGATTACAACTCGAACGGAGAACTATCTAAAACTGAATTTAAAATCTAACTAGAACAAAATTCGAAACTAAAGAACTAAGAAAGCAATAAAAGTATTTGATGCCTAAGACTAACTAAGCGCCGGAAGAAAAGATTGTCTAACTAAAGGCCGGAGGCTGAAGAGTGTTTTCTTGATGAACGTTCAAGCCCCTTTTATAGACTCCATTCCAACCCTAATTACCATCAAAATCGGCCCAACAAACTTGTCTTAACGAAATAGAATCGTAACAGGGAAGGAAAGTCCAACTGGCAACGTGCTCTACAAGTAACGGTAGCTCTGGCGAATATTTGCTAACTATGGAACCGTGCTAACTCTGGCGGTCATGGCAGAGCTGGAAGTCAGCTCTGGAAAATGAGTTCTGCTCTGTCAAGTTTTAGCTATACTCTGACAAGTTTGTCTGCTCTGGAGAATTCTGCTCTGATAGTGAAGTTCAGCTCTGACTATGCAAGTCAGCTCTGCTCTGATACAGACCTATCCGTGCAGCTCTGCTCTAGCGCGGACTTTTAGCTCTTGACACCAGTTTGCGCCTAAGTACGCAATTCTGACCCAAAATCTCCAACATAACACTCTTCCATCTATAAAATCAGAATCTCCTGCAAAGCATAAAACAAACCCATAAACGCACCAATTTCCAGAATATTTAACTCAAAATAAGCACATGCAAACCCCCAAAATAAGAACAATTAAGCATAAATCAGAGGTCTTATGTACTTTGAACACATTATAGAGCCGCTCGTCCAAGGACATGAGAACGGTGCTACGGCACAAGTAGTCGCCTTGACACCAATTGTCATACTCGGCCCGAACTTCAAAGCTCGTCTCCCCTGCACTTGGGGTTGGTGGCCTATCCTCCTTCAATAATCCGACAAACCCCACGGTTGTGAGGTAGAATAGCATCTTTTCTTGCCAATACTTTAAGTTCTTGCTCGAGAAAATGGAGGGTTTCTCGACAAGACCTAATGTCCTCGACGTTTGCAATGGGGCCATGGTGGAGATGGAACCTCCAGTTGAACCAAACGTGGAAGTCACGATGATAGGAGTGGTGGAGGAGGTGATGCAAGTACACAGTCGAGTAAACTTTTACAACTCAAATGAATTTTTTACAACTCAAAAATTGAACTAAGAAAATAGGGGAATTAGAGCTAACAAGGAAGTAACTAAAACTGATTATAAAGAAATAAAACAAACTTGGAATGATGCCGAGTCGAGATGAAACTCTTTCCGCAAGAAGAATTTCATCCCGATAGTGCTCTCGGTGTGGGTGATTCTTCCTCAAAGGTAAAACGACAACATCTCATTGGATGTAGCACCACCATCCGACGAGCTCTGGCGAACAGAACATGATCAAGAACTGAGCTAGAAAGATGGTGTGCAAAAAGCGTATGATGAGAGTATGCAGAATTTCTATCTCACAGATAGGGATGTCAATCGGGCCAGCCCACCGGATTTTCGGGCTAGCCCTATCGGGTTCCGGGTTAATCGGGTGCGGGCTAATCGAGTTGGAGATTTTTTCGGGTTGTAAATCTTCAACCCTAACCCTAAACGTTCGGGTTTCAGGCTAGCCCATCGGGTTAAAGGTTTGAAAATAAAACTATCATTTGAATTTTTATTACTCTTAATAATCTCATATATAATGTATAAAATATACATAGAAATTAAATATATCAATTATATGGCAAGTATAAAATGCAAAATATAAAATATTAAAAGAAGTCAAAATTACATAACATATAAAATAACAATAAATGTTCAACTTTGTTAAAAAAAATGAAAAATAAAATAAAATATTCTTAATAGTTTAATCTTATAGAATTAAAGCATCTCATAAATTCCCCTAAAAAAAAAAGCATCTCATAAATGATTCTAAAACACTTGAATAACATTCTTCTTCAATATTATCTTTGGAGTGGATCCCTTCGTCTTAATCACCTACAACATTAGAAAATAATACAAACAAAGATCAACACAAAATGGCTTCCTAAATTTTATCAAACAAACAAACACCACGCATTTTGGTCGAACACCACGCATCGAATGCATCGAATTCAAATTTAAATCCTATGTATATCACAAATTTCATGTAACTCGATGGAACCAAATTGAAATATAAATGATTATTTCTTTCGTCTTAAGTTAAGAATGAATTTCATTAAATACTTAGTTACGAAACACTTTTAACTAGAATCGGATTGGATTATATATACAAAGATGTCTTGATTATTATATCCAAAAAAAATTAATAAATGATTGTAAGCTTATAATCGATAAATAGGAATTGCTTGTAATCGATAATAGAAATATAAATCATCCTTGATTCCTTTCCAAATTAATCTGATAGAGAATTTGCAAAATAAAACAGATAAGAAAATTTCAAATAAACATAAGTGATAAACTGATACGTATCAGTCTACCGGAATCCACATGATAGCTTGGAGTGAGGCAACGCCGACAACTCGAGTTGTTGTTCCAGGTAGCGGCTGACGCGATGTCGTGGTGGTTCCGCGAGTGCAGCAGCCGCCTCAAGCAGAGGCGGACAGGCTCGCTGAAGTGGAGGCGCCGGCTCAAGCAGGCGGACGTCGTGGAGCTGTGGACCTGTGGTGTGTGACGCCATTAGAAGTTCGGAATTACAGAAATAGGATGGAGGCGCAGGCGTGAATTGGTGGACCAAAAGCCTAATTAATTTCAAACTCTAGAATTTTTTTTTTATATATATAATTTAAGCAACCCGACGGGCTGACCCGCCCTAACCCGTCAGCCCGAACGGGCTAGCCCAATTAGCCCGATTCATAATCGGGTTATAATTTTTCAGCCCTAACCCTGTAATTTTTTCGGGTTATTCGGGTCGGCCCACGGGTTTCGAACTGGATTGACATCCCTACTCATAGGTGCCATGCTCTAGACGCCTATTTATAGGCTCCTCAACATGCAAGGGATTAAAGCTCTATCATCAAGAGTATTAACAACATAATGTTGTTATAGATGTTACACTCTTCAAACATTTGAATTCTAATGTTACAGAATTCATTCTACATCAATTGCAGAATTCAAAAGGTTGTGCAGTTTTGAAAACTGCTCCTATTGCACTGAAGGCTTGGCTGTTACAGAAAGATGGGCTCTCCTGAGGTTGGGCTGTAACTTTGGGCTGCTACACAAAACGGTTGGGCCAATTAAATTAGTCCAAAAAAAAGTCAAAATATATTGTCCAAAAATAATATAGTTGGACCCAAACACCACCCAAAGCACCAACTACCAAGATCCAAGTCCTTGGCCGCGGCCGTACCCAACCTGCCCGTCCGACGGCGTCGTCCGTCCGATCGATCGATCGTCAGCGGTGGCGCGCGTATGTGTGCGAGGCCATGACCTTCATCCAAGCCCACTAGCAAGCCACAAGTTATTAGCCCCATGAGCATTGCTATTCTTATACAAGACAACGCTTCTCTCATTTTTCAATGTGGGACAATTATACTTCTCAAGTGTTATTTCCCTACACAACATCCAATCTTTGGCATACAATATCTCACTCACCGAAAATCGGTTTTGAGACTTCAAGTATGCTCCGTTCATCTACTCGAGAAGTAGATTAACATCCAATAATTATTTCAATTAAATAATAAATATTTAATTAAATAATTAATTTTCAGTTTGGTATTAAAACCAAATTTCCAACAAATTATATACAATATAATTTACAATGGTATAGTGTCATTTATACGCAGTCTTATTTGTATAACAGAATAGTGTCAATTACATGCAAGTTATTTACATGATTTGGGTCAGGATGCAAGTTTGGATTGAAATGCGGATCAGGATCTAAGTGCCGGTTACCCAAGACCACCTCTTATTCCCTTATAATATGATGAATGCAATTCGCAAATATGTTAAGATTATAGTCATATTAATATATGTGTCAATATATGAAACTAGCCTATTTCATATAGCAAAATTAAAATTTAGCCTATAGGATAAAAACATAAAATTTTAGCCAGTTTTTGGGTGAAAAGACTAAAATGCCCCTCCTTAAATAGTTGTTATTTCTCGCTTTCTCTCTCTGCGCTCTCTCACTTCTCTCGCGCTCTCTCTCTCCCCTACCTCCCTCCCTCCTTCTTTCTCTCCTCCGGCGAAGCGCCGCCGCCCCAGCCTCGTCGTCTCCGCCCATAGCGGCGCCGAAAACAACGCCGCCCATCCAGATTCTAGCGGCGCATCTAATCCCGACGGTGGTGGCTTGTGGTCGTGGCACCGCCGGGGTTCCAGGTCTCTCTCTCTCTCTTTAAATCGTCCGCCGTCGTGCCACCTCCAACGCCGCGTCGCCGATCCCCTCGCTGCTGCTGCCGTCGGCTTTCTCTCTTGTTGCCGTCGACAGATCTGGACATTTTGGAGCTCGATTTTGCGTCCGCCGCCTCCTCCAACTTCGAATCTCCGTAGCGCCACCTCCTCCGACGACAGACTGCTCGATCTCTCTCTCCCTCTACGCTGCAACAGTCGCTGCCAGCTTCCTTCAATTTCAGCCAACACCGCTGCTCCGCCGCGGGATGGATGATGTCGGCAATGAGATCCGGCTGCAGGGGGACCATCGATCTCGAAAGGCGCAGTGCAGTGGCCAGCGGAGGAGCGGCGAGCGTGTGGAAAGGCCAATGCAACGTGCTCAGAGGCGGCGCGTTTTCCCAGGCAAAAAAACCCTAGTTCCATAACTGAGTAATTTTGGGGATTTTTGTTTTAATTCCTTGAAAAAAAGTTTAGATCTGATATGTCTGCTAATGATTTTCGTTCTAAGATCTGTTGAGATTGTTGATTCGAAGGAATTGTTGTATTTTAATTGTAGATTGAATTGATTCGAATAATATTTTGTTGTATTTTGATTGTTGATTTAGAGGAATTGATGTATTTTGATGGTAGATTGAGTTGTTGTATTTTGGTGTTGTACAACAATTTGATTGAGCAGTATAATTATTTTTTTAATGTTCTTAAATTCACAACCAAATTTATGAATTCACATAAGCTTAATGTTTTTGAATTCACGACCACATCTATGAATTCACAACTTAATATTCTTGAATTCACAATCAGATCTATTAATTCACAACTAAAACTCGAATTCACAATCAAAATAAATTTTAGTTTTAGTTGTGAATTCAAACTTTAAAAACTCAAATTCACAACTACTTGAATTCACAACCAAAATAAATTCTAGTTGTGAATTAAATTCTGATTGTGAATTTTACTGATTGTGAATTCACGACCAACATAAATCTGGTTGTGAATTAAATTTTGGTTGTGAATTCGTTTGTTGTGAATTCACAACCAAAAAATTCTAGTTGTGAATTAAAATTTGGCTGTGAATTCGACTAGTTGTGAATTCACAAACAAAAAATTCTGGTTGTGAATTCGACTGGTTGTGAATTCTCAATTCACAACCAGTGTGAATTCACAACCAAAAAATTTTGGTTGTGAATTCACACTGGTTGTGAATTGCGGGATTTTTTAAAGGGGTGGTGTAAAGTGGCCATTTTTTTAATTTTTAATGTGGAAGGGTATTTTGGTAACAGTGGCCATTTTTTTATGTTTTTATTTAATAGGCTAGATTTTAATTTTACAATATGAAAGTGGCCATTTTCAAAATCCACTCTTAATATATTTCACTTTGAACGATGAGACATATTTTTTTGATGGCTTATAGAATAACATGTAACGTATTTTACGTAATTAAATTTGTTAATACATATTAACAAACTTAATTGCTGAATAAAAACTTCTGAAATATGACCTTCTTAATTACAATCATTTTCAATACATTCTAAAAAAAATTAAAGAATTTATAATGATATGCAAGAATTTATTAGTAATTATTTATTAGTTAATTACGATTATTTATAATGCTCGCGGAACAAACGTATACCCGTCTCGCATGAGCCCTGTATCATCATCGGGAGAGAGGGGGACATCAGAGCGCTTTCGCGAGCTTGGTGCGAAGAGGAGAGAGAAAAAGGCGTGGAGAGCATGCATTAATAAGAAAAATTATTTTGATTCAGCAGAACAATTCAATTTTAAGCTTTCAATTATTTATTTATTTATTTAATGCAGAGTGCCATTTGGCAATGACACCTTTGCCCCTTTTTATTATTTCTTTAATTCTTTTTTTTTCCCTGTAAATGCTCCTTATTCCTTTCACCAATTACACGGCATTTCATTTATATATATCTTTCTTTATTCTTCTCTTTTCAATAAAAATGTGTTATACTTTTAATTCTTCTTCGAATTCTTCCTTCGACAATAAGGTTCCGGCTCTTCTGGATCCGAATATTGATCCTGTTCTTTTTCATGTACCTTGCAAAAAAAATTATGGATATGTCAAGTACAATTCGGTTTGATCCACCACGAAAAAAAAGGACAAGAAGAAAGTATACGTTCATCGCGATCATGAAGCCGGTGATGAATGACTTTAACGGGATTACTTTGCCCTCGATTCTATTTTGGGCGAAGCATTTTTCCGACGTCGTTTTCATATGCGCCGATCCTTATTCTTCCGCATCATGAATGCGATGGATTCTAATCCATACTTTTGCACGATCGTGATTACTTGCGTATCATGAATGAGCAAATAAGCAATATCATGTTTGCGTGCATTATTTTGCACAACATAATAATCGAGGATGAAGAAGAGCATGCGACGAAGCGTCAAGTAGCAGTTCTCAACCTCGGGCTAATATCGGAGCTCCACTGAAACTTCGTACATATTTGACTTGGGACTCCAGCCTTCGCAATAGACGACTACAAGACCGCTTTCAAGACGAGTTAATCAATCACATTTGGGCATGATTTAGTCATATTCAGCCGTAGTTAGAAGAATGTAATTTTTAAAAATTATTGTAATTTTTTTTTAAATTATTGCATTCTTTTAATTAATGTAATGTTGAATTTTAATTTTAATGAATTTTATGTTGTTAAATATAATGTATAATTTAATTGAGAAATACATTTAAAATAAAAATTAAATAGAAATTAAATTTAAGAGCTCGAAAGTAAAGAGCTTCCATACGAAAAAATTGTTTTTTATAATTAGACTTATAAGAGGTATCTAAATATAATCAAATAAGTAACCTGCATGCAGGCGAGATCTACACCACTCAAATATAGAAAAATAATCGCATGCAGACGGGATAACTACTCATACAAAGTTGAGAACACGGTTCGCATAAAAATGAAAAAAACTACACTATATATAAATGGGAAATTTTAAATATCTTAATTTTATCACTTAAATCAGGCCTCGTTATTACGAAAAAAATAGTTCCTAAGTAGGATTAGTTAATTTTTTTTAGGGACTCACTGTTACGGCTGCTCTCAAAAATAATCTTGAACGGCATTTAAAACAATCTGGGATGGCATTGGCGTTAAAGAAAACAATAGTTGTATATACTTGTAATTGTATTGCCACTATCATTCATTAAATGCACTCCACGTGTTAAGTGCAACCATATTTCTAAAATCGTTTGCATTAGTTGTTGAGAAAACGACTCCATACTCCACTGCAATAAATATTATTGGCAAATGCCACTCATTTTTCTTCACGTTATTATTGTTTTGTTTTAGACGATTTATTTATACAACAAGGAAATGCTTGCTCACATGTAATGTTGTTCCTTAAAAATGGTTTAATATTCTGCCTCATGTAGGCTGTAGCTGACACTTCTTCTTCTTCTTCTTCTTCTTCTTCTTCTTCTTCTTCTTTTTTTCATTTAAGAAAGTAAATTTCCTACAAATAATCTCGCTATTAGCTTCTTACAAAATTAAGGGTTAAGTTTCTATAAATTAATAAATTTTATCAAATTTTGATTTTATATAAATTTTATTGCTGACATGACTAGTCGAATAATTGATGTGGTATAATCGACGGCAAATAAAACGATGTTTGTGATACACATCGCAACCACCATTCGAAAGTATACAAAATTAGATTATTCGCGTAGGGTAGCCATGTCAGCGTAGGGTAGCCATGTCAGCAGTAAATTTGATCTAAATTTCGATTGTTAGCAAAATCATATTAAATTAATTATAGTTCAGTAAATATCACGCTATTTTTTAAAGTTTGTATGTAAAATTAAAATTTAATGAAAATTCAATAATTACCGTGTTACTTTTTAAAATTTGTAAATCAAAATTTGATGAAAGTTCAATAATTTACAAACAAATGACAAGATCATTCAGCCTTCTTTAGAGTCTTAATCACTAAATTTCTAAATTATTCAGCTCCCTTCTATTGAATGTTCACTAATGAGTAACTAAAAAGTTAGTTAAAATTAAGATTATAATCTCTACAAAAGTCAAGACTCAAGAGTTTAAAGATTGATTAATCAAGGGCAATCGGGAATTTAAAACTTTGAGTAAAAAAATTGTTAAAATAGACTTCAAAGGGCTGATATAACATCAGGGCTCATAGATCTGTGACATATTAATTAACTAGTACAATCGCCCGTGCGATGCACGGCGAATATAGCTTTGCATCAAAAGTAAACGATGTAGTGTGTGTATCGGCTAAGCGATTTGGGGTTAATGTTTAAAACCGAAGGTCTTGGGTTCGAGCCCCCTGTGGCGCGGCCTTTAAATTTCTTTATTTGATCATGCTAATTTATAAAAAAAAAAATTAAATGATGTATCAAATAAATAAATAAATAAATATTAAATATAGTTAGAATATAAGTAAATGTAAATTATTTTTTCTTGAAATATAAAATAATCTACATCAATTACTCAGTAAAGATCCTTAATTTTATTTTAAAATTTTCAAAAGTATCATTTTTAATTTTCCACCTATTTGATCGAAAACTTTGTTTTCTTCCCTAAAATTATAGAATAAACACATCATTCAAATTAAAAGAAACGAAGAAATAACAAAAAAAAAGTATTCACATCACAATATATATTTTAAAACATGAGCTAATCATGCATAAAATTATTTTTGCTAAGTTAGCTCATTACCTACGTCATCTTATTAGAAAAGCTTCAATTAATCAGTAAATTATATTATTAATTTTTTTTAGAATACTAATAAAAGAATTGAATAATTGTTGGGAACCTTATGGAATATCCTAACCCTTGTTTTGATGATACCAAAATTCATAGGACTTATATGTAATAGACTAGAATCGTTTTAGAACTCAAGTGTTAGAGTTCATTTCTAGTCTAGTTGCGGTGTCGAAGACTGAAGACTGAAGACTGAAGAACGAAGACTGAAGACTGAAGACTGCAGTTACCAACTGAAGTATCAGTTGAAGAATCAGTTGAAGACTGATTATTTAATGCGCGCAAAGGACTGATACTAAAGTCAAGTATCAGTTGTACATTCCTCCTAGGACTGATCTTCCAACGTTCAGAGGAAGCCACGTACGCTCAAGTACAGCCGCATTAAATGCAGAGATCTCAGAATATCTTATCTCTGCAGAGGTCATTCCTATCTGGTGGTTACTTTTCAGAGATGTCACATCTCCTGTCCATCAAAGAGAGCCGTTTCCACACAGACAAGGAACCTCGAAGATTGAAGTCTCAGCCCAAATTCGAATTGCTCTCCAACGGAAGAAATCTTGAGGACGATTTACGCCAACGGATCTATTCAAGAGTTCTCCTACAAATAGCGCTCGAGGATCACTTCAATCTTAACCGATTCAACGACATAAGCTGAAGCTCTGCCGAAATAGCTACTCAGCCTAAAGCTTAACCGCCCAAAGCTTGAATCGAAGAAGAGAATTCCAAAGCCAAAATCAGTCACTGCTGATTACATACATTCTCTTAGACCCTAGGCATATACTCCCTCCGTCCCCGAAATGGCTTCCTCTTTGGGGACGGCACGAGTTTTAATAAAAAGTTGTAAAGTGTATTGATAGTGGAGAAAAAGTGATATAATTATTATTGGAAGTTGTGAAAAGTGTTATAATTAGTATTGGGAGTGGTGAAAAGTGAAAAGTAAGAATAAATAAAGTATTGTTAGTGGTGGGGTAGGTTTCCAAAAATGGAAAGAAAGAAAGAGGAAGTTATTTGGGGGACGTCCCAAAATGGAAAAATAGGAAGTTATTTTAGGGACGGAGGGAGTATCTGTTTACCCAGAAGCCAAAGGTCAAACTTGCTTCAAAGAACTTGTTCTTTGTAAGTATAGTTGGCACTCGTTTAAACCTCTCCCCCATAAGAGTGTTTGAGTGATTCGGAGTTCAGGAAGGTACTCTGAACTCTGAGTGGAAAGTCTGAGCACGAGGTGTGCTTAGCAGGGAAATCCTACGCGAAGTGTGTGGGTGCTGAAGAGGGGTTATCTTCAGTTTACGGTTGTGTGCACCAGGCAAGCACACGGGTACGGTTTGCAGTGCACCAGTGAAGCACTTGCGGAGTGGATTGTTGGTCTGATCAACCAGCCGTGGATGTAGGAAAGGGTTTTTCTGAACCACGTAAAAGTCTCTGTGTTATTTACAGCTTTCAGTTTTACATTCATACTTGTGTTATTTCAATTGATAAAACTGAACACTGACTAACAGCAAAGAGAAACCTTAATCCAACTATCTGCTCCACCGAGGCTATTACGAAACTAAGTTTAATTTCCGCTGCGTATGATATCAATCTGACTGAACTATCCTCTGATAGTAAGGAAGAGTGATATCATCTCTATCTTTGCAAACACGACTGAAGCCCTTACTTGGATCAGTTAAGTTCCAGCAACTTCACTGATAACTCTTTACTGAAGAGCTTTCAGTATCAGTCGTCAACCCTGTTGGTCAAAACTAATTTCGGTAAAACAGGTGTCTTGTTTGCATGCAAAGTTTCGTTCTAATCTCTGACTGAGATCCCTCTGATTGAGGTCGGTAGATAGTCACAAAAATAGCCTATAGGTGTATTCACCCCCCCATACACCTATTCGAGACCCCCCGGACCTAACAATTGGTATCAGAGCAGGTTGTTTGCAAGAACTATCTGTCTCTGACTAGTTTCTATTTGAACTAGATCCTTTGTCTTAAAGGTCTCGAAAAAGTTTTACTCTTTCTTTTTGTGCTTGCTAATTGCTCTATCTGCTGTTATCTGTTCTCTCTTTTTTGATGGAGACTAACCACAACAGATTATCTTCTCTACCTATGTTTAGTATTGAAAAATACGACATATGGAAGTTTCGGCTTGAAAGCTTCCTCACCGCCCAACATTGCCAAATGTGGAAAGTCATCACCAGCGGACCAATCACCATCACCGAAACAATCAAAAGGATTCCTGCTGATCTCCGACAGGATCTTTACGATGATGTCCAGCCCAAGTCAAAGGCAGACTTCACCACAGAAGAAAGGAAGCAAGATGAGTTAGACAACCTCGCCAAAAGCATCAACTCCGGTACTATTCCAGACAAGCATGTCATGAAGATCATCAAGTGCGGAACAGCAAAGGAGATGTGGGACATTCTGGAAAGAATGTGCGTAGGTTCTGATGAAATCAAGGAGAATAAGCTATCCATAGCTTGCCAGAAATTCGACTCCTTCCTCATGCTCAAGAATGAATCTGTTGAGGAAATGGAACTTAGATTCAACCAAATCTTGAATGAAGTTCAATCCATTTCCAAAGACAAATACACTCAAAGAGAAATCAACCTGAAGATTCTTCGAGCACTGCCACGTGGAGAATGGCAGATCTACTCAGTCGCTCATCAGCATAAGCCAGGATTCAGTCAGCTCCTGACAAACAAGATTTTCTCCGATCTCATGGCAAATGAGTTCGACCTTCTGAGAAATCTTTGTAGCAAGAAGGTTGGAGGATCAGACGAAGACGGTCCATCAACCTCAAGAGGAGTTGCACTGAAGGCCTCAACCAGAGAAGGCAAGAAGCAGATCAAGGAGCCAACGGAACTCAACCCAGAGGACTTCTTCAGTCAATATGCTTTGTTGACTGAAAGATTCAACAAGATGGAGTCCAAGTTCCGGAAGTACAGAAGGTTCCACAAGCAGCACTACAAAGGAAAAGAAAGAGAAGGGAACTCCAGACATTCCACAGATCGAAGCGGAGAAAGGAAGTCAGCCGCTTACGACATCAAAGATATGGAATGATTTGGATGTAGAAAGAAAGGGCACTTTCGACATGAATGCCCTGATCTAACTCCAGCTGAGCGCAGAGAACTGAAAGCTAAGAAAGATCGTAGCTTTTCGAAGAAGAAAGTGATGGTTGCTAACGATGCTGACTCTTCGAAAGACACATCAGAATCATCCGACATCGACAGTTCCAGCTCAGATGATGAGAGCCGAGCCCTGATGGCCAACGAATCAGAAAGCGTGGCTGACAACAACTACGACAATGGAATGAATGGCTCAGGGGTCAATGTCAGGATACATAAAAAGAAGGAAGAGGCCAAAGCTTCAACCAAAGGCCTGAAGTTCAGAATGGAGCCATTACAGACGGCATCAGTCAAGGGGGAACTCCAGTTACTGAAGTTAGAGTTGAACGCGCAGAAGCCGCCCCAGCTCAACTCTCCCCTGCTCCAGAAAGTGCTCAACACCCCAGAGGCATTCTGACCGAAGAAGCTCCACCTTCCCCTGAAGAGATCAAGAAGTATCGAAGATGGTTTGAACTCCACTCAAAGGAGAACATCATTGGAGAACCATCAGATGGCGTCAAGACTCGGAGATCAATATGCAACCTCGTCTTCGACATCAATCAGAACTGCATCAACGAAGATAAGAATTTCAGTTGTTTCTTATCAACTACAGAGCCCAAGGATATTGAAGAAGCTCTGAAGTCTACTCAATGGGTCATCGCAATGCTAGAAGAACTCAATGAATTCAACCGAAATTCAGTTTGGGAGCTTGTGGATCGACCAGACAATGCAAAGGTGATTGGCTTAAAATGGATTTTCAAGAACAAGAAAGACGAAGAAGGAAACGTTGTAAGAAACAAAGCAAGGCTAGTGGCTAAAGGATACAGTCAAGAAGAAGGAATCGACTACGACGAGACGTTCGCCCTAGTTGCCAGATTGGAAGTAGTCAGACTCTTCTTCGCCTTCGCAGCTCACAAAGGTTTCAAGGTACACCAAATGGATGTCAAGTGTGCATTTCTCAATGGAGTGCTCACAGATGAAGTCTATGTGGAACAACCTCCAGGGTTTGAGGTTGCTGGACCAGAAAAGGTGTACAAGCTGAAGAAAGCGCTCTATGGGTTGAAGCAAGCACCAAGAGCGTGGTATGATACTCTCTCAGAGTATCTGGTTGAACAAGGCTTCAAAAAGGGATCTGTGGACAGAACTCTGTAGTGGATAAAATTCGTAATAGTCCAATTAGCAAAAATTATAAGGCCCAACGGGCTAGCTCGATAAAACGGTTCATATCACGCTCATAGCACAAGGCCCAAAGCCTAGCCTATATACGGGAGATACGTGAATCCGCAAGGGAAAACCCTAAACGTGGCAGTTGCTTGGCGATCAAGCCAGACGAGAGTCGCGGGAGAACGTTTCCTAAGAAGTCGAAACTGCTAGGGTTGTAACGGGTATTCTAGCAAAACCCTAACCCTAGCCGCCTCCCCGTAGGTCCGTCACCTATATATCCTAACTCACTAATGAAATTCAAAGGGACAATCACTCGTATCCACCCTTGCACTAGCACACGATCTCTCACTCTGGTTATCTCCCGCTCTCCCCGCTCTTTCGTTCCGCCTCCACGCTCACAACATTCTAGGGTTCCGATCGCCCCGCTAGCCCCGCTAGCCCGGACGTCCGTCGCCCCTCATTCCACGTCGTTCACTAGCTATAATTCAACCTCCTGAACACCCCGGTCTTCCGAATACATCGCTTACTACTGTCTTCTCTTTATCATTTATTTATTTCAGTTACGTTATTTACGTTTATTACTTATATCCGTTCACTGACTTGAGCGTCGGAGGCCCTTCCATCGACACCCCCACCGGTGCTCTTCGGAGGGCTCTAACGTTACTTGTGGTCTCAGGTTGCTAGTGCCCGTCGATCCAGACGTTACTGACGTCACTTTCGTAATTGTTGGATCACCCCCTACAATTTGGCGCCCACCGTGGGGCCCTAGCAATCAAGGAATTCCGATAAGCCGTGCCCAAGTCACACCATGAGTACTCCGAATGATGGTCACGACCCGAACAATGCCTCAAACCAATCGGGTTCAACCCAGTCGGAACTACTTGCCCAAGTGGAGGTGAACGCCCGGATCTCCGCCTTGGCTGACCAAATTGCGCAAGAACGGGAGAGTAAGCTCTTGTTGGAAAAGCAAAATGCGGAGTTACTCGCCCGGTTGAATGCATTTAACCAGATCCAGACGCCTCCTCAAATCCAAACACTCCGTGCTAACCGGTTCCGAGTTCCCGTCAACTCCATGGTGGACATAGAGGATGTCACGCTCACACCCCATGGAACTGAGATCGATCCGGATGACCCTTCATCATCGGTAAGGAACAATAGATCGGAGACTATCCATCCTAATCTGGGCACCCTTCTTGTGAATGCAGGTGAAACGCGTACCCCAGATCAGACGCCCGGAGCAACCGGGACAAACGTCACAGGTACCCTCCCCCAGGCCAACCTGACGACCGGGGGAATGGGTCAATCAACCCTGACGGGCCGGACCGATGTCGCCCATGAAGATGACTTCGTGCGTGACGCCCCAACGGGTCAACAAGATGGGCCAAGGTGAGCAGTCCCAACGGGCCAGAATGGCAGAATTTACGATCAACCACCTCCGAGCGATCAGGGCCGACACGGCGTGATTAGCGTCCAACAGAATATGGACCCCGTCTTGGCCAGGAGATTAGCGGACATGGAGGCCATCATCCAACGAATCCCTGGAGTCCCGGCCCCGATCAAGAAGAGTGCAGAGAGTTGTTATGCTGACTCTCCGTTCGTGGATGAGATAGCCTTGGTGGAAATGCCCAGAAAGTTTAGCTTTCCACATATGAAGATGTTTGACGGTGCATCCAATCCAGACGATCATATAGCTCAATACCGCCAGAGAATGTTTACCGTGGCTATCCCTCGTGACATGAGGGAGGCATGCATGTGTAAGGGGTTCGGTTCTAGCCTAATAGGACCGGCCCTCTAGTGGTATACGAACCTTCCTAATAATTCAATTAGATCTTTTGCTCAACTAACGGATGTTTTTGTTCAACAGTACGCAAGCAGCAGGAAACTAGAGAAAATCTCAGAAGACCTGTACGCTATTGTCCAAAGGCATGGTGAACCTCTTCGGGACTACATCGGACGCTTCAACAAAGAGAAAGTGTCAATCACCAACTGCAGCGAACAAACTGCTGTCACGGCCTTCCGTAAGGGCCTTCTACCAGGGTCAGACTTGTACAAGACACTTACCAAGTATCCGTGCAAGACAATGGAAGACGTGTTGATCCAGGCTTGGGCTCAAATCAAATGGGAAGAGGACCAGTACAACAGGCAAAGAGTCTTCCCGCCAGAGAGACCCGAAAGAGACTACAGGGTTGACAGGAGATCCGGTCGTGACAATCGTGACAGACGAAGTGAGCCTTACACGCCATCTCACAGAGGAAACAAAGGGAGAGGATACTATGATCGAGCACCAAGTACGCGCCCGCGTGAAAGAGCAAAACTCCCAGAATACCTCCTATCTATTTTACCCGTAGAGGCGGTAACAGCTCTGATGAAACTTGGCGATAAAGTTAGTTGGCCGGAGAAAATGAGAGCCCCACCCGACCAAAGAGATAGATCAAAATGGTGTGACTTCCATAGTGACCACGGTCACCGCACGGATGAATGCATCGCGCTCAGACTGGAAGTGGCGAACTTGTTGAAAAAAGGGCACCTCACCAATTACTTGACTGACAAAGGCAAGCTGACCCTGCAGCAGGCGAGGGATAGACAAGAGAAACACAGAGACGACAGCCCGCCAGACCCGCCGCATCATGAGAGAACTGTAAACGTGATATTCGGAGGTTCCGAGGTCAGCGGAGTCACTCACTCAGCCGCAAAGAGGCATACCAGACAGGCTAGATCAAGCAAATCTGGGGTTTCGCCTTCAGGAAAAGCGGGAACAACAGACCCTACTCAACTGATCAGCTTTGCAACATCCGAATCACACAAGCTTCTACACCCTCATCATGATGCTTTAGTTATTTCCATTTATATTGCTAACTGCTTGACAAAGCGTGTACTAATAGACAATGGTAGCTCTGCTAATATTCTGTTTTACAGTGCATACAGGGAGATGGGTTTGGATGAGTCCAAGCTAATCAAGAAGGCTGCCGTACTCGTCGGCTTCAGTGGCGTGAGTACGACCACTGTAGGGGAGATCGATCTTCCCGTCTACGCAGAAGGAGTCAACTTGTCCACTAGGTTTCTCGTGGTAGATGCCCTGTCTGCATACAACGTTATCCTGGGCCGTCCATGGATCCACGGAATGGAAGCAGTACCATCCACCTATCATCAAGTCATACGGTTCCCAACCAAGTGGGGAGTCAAGGAGATCAAAGGAGAGCAGAAGGACTCCAGGGCGTGCTACCAAACTACTATGAAAGCGAAAAGCTCGTCCTTATAGCAATTACAGCAAGAAGCTCTGTCCCATTCAAACGCGAATGATACTCTGCAGTGCACTCAAGACATGAATCATCAGGCGGAGCATTATAATCAAGCTACACGAACGAAAAGACCACGCAGCCTGATAGAGGAGGAGATGATAGAGATAGATGAAGTCCAAATTAATGCGAGATTTCCAGACCACAGAGTCTGGATTGGAGCACAACTCGAACCAGAGCTCAGAGAGAAGCTTATCAACTTCCTATCTGATTATTACGATTGTTTCGCTTGGTCCCATGAGGACATGACGGGGATTGACTCTAAAATTATTGTTCACAGGTTGCAGGTCGCCCCGAAATACCCGCCGAGAAAGCAGAAACGGAGAAAGTTTGCGCCAGAAAGAAATCAAGTAGTGAATGATGAAGTCACGAAGCTCCTTAAGAATGGACTGATCCGGGAAGTCCACTATCCTGAATGGCTCGCAAATGTGGTGGTAGTCAAGAAAAAGAATAACAAGTGGCGGGTATGCATTGATTTCACTGACCTCAACAAGGCGTGCCCGAAAGACTCGTTCCCACTGCCACACATCGACATGCTCGTGGATGCGACAGCAGGCCATGAACTGATGAGTTTCATGGACGCATATTCGGGATACCATCAGATACGGATACACCCTGACGACGAGGAGAAGACGGCCTTCATGACCAACGTAGCATTATATTGCTACAAGTATATGCCATTCGGGTTGAAGAACGCGGGAGCAACCTATCAGCGCCTGGTCAATCGGATGTTTGCAAGTTTGTTGGGGCAAACAATGGAAGTCTACATCGACGACATGTTGGTTAAGTCCATCCACGCGAAGGACCACATTGATCACTTGAGGGAGACGTTTGAAATTCTTAGAAAATACAATATGAAGCTAAATCCTACTAAATGCTCTTTTGGTGTCAATGCAGGGAAATTCTTAGGTTACATGGTTACTGAGCGGGGAATAGAGGCAAATCCGGCTCAGATTGAGTCAATCCAGGGAATTCCTTCCCCCACTTGCGTGAAAGACGTTCAGAAATTGACAGGAAGGATAGCCGCATTAAGCCGCTTTATCTCAAGATCATCCGAAAAATGCCACCTCTTTTTCAACACCTTGAGGAAGTCAAGAACGTTTGAATGGACAGAAGAATGTGAGGAAGCGCTAAAGCAGCTCAAGCAATACTTGACCAGCCCACCTTTACTCGCAAAGCCGAAAGACCACGAGACCTTGTTGGTCTATCTAGCCGTCTCTGATACAGCCGTCAGTGCCGTGCTGGTCAGAGAAGAAGATGGGAAACAATCGCCAATCTACTACGTGAGCAAATCACTACTTGATGCAGAGACCCGATACAGCCAGCTAGAGAAATTGGCCCTCGCATTGGTCCACGCAGCAAGAAAGTTACGTTCGTACTTCCAGTGTCATCCGATCATAATTGCCACCACGTATCCCTTAAAGGCCATACTACATAAGCCGGAACTATCCGGTCGATTGACAAAGTGGGCAGTGGAGTTGAGTGAATACGACATCACATACAAACCACGGACCGCACTTAAATCTCAGGTATTAGCCGATTTTGTTGTTGACTTTGCACCTAACCTTACTATACAGGCCGACAAAGAGTTATGTTGTCTGACGGAAGAACCCGACCAAATTGGAACTTGGAAACTGTATGTTGATGGATGCAGCAACGTACGTGGGAGTGGACTTGGAGTCGTCCTCTCATCACCACGAGGAGACAACATTGAGCGGTCAATCCGATGTGATTTCAAAACAACCAACAATGAGGCTGAATATGAAGCCATGATAGCTGGACTCGGACTAGCTAAAGAAATTGGGGTAAAACGCATTAACGTATTTAGTGATTCTCAACTTGTAGTTAACCAGATGCAGGGTACATTTCAAGCCAAAGATACTAAAATGACGGCTTACCTGGGCAAGACGAAAGAACTCCAATCGTGCTTTGAAGAATTCATCATCAATCAAGTGCCGAGGGGGGAAAATGGCCATGCTGATGCTTTGGCCAACCTAGGGTCAGCAATTCAGACTGCACAACCTAAAACCATAACAATCACTTGCCTTCAATATCCAGCAATACAAAGAGATGAGGCCGAGGAACGCGTGACTGCAGTATCAGTCGGACAAACATGGATCACCCCCATAATGGAATATCTCGAGAGAGATATACTCCCGAAGGACAGGAATGAAGCACGTCGGCTTAAAGCTCAAGCAGCACGATTCTGCATCATCCGAGGTAAACTGTATAAACGTTCATTTACCGGTCCATACTTGAAATGCATTAACCCTGCAGAAGCAAAATACGTCTTATCCGAGTTACACGAAAGTGAATGTGGCAATCACTCAGGAGGAAGAAGCCTCGCACACCGCGCATTAACCAGCGGTTACTATTGGCCCACCATGAAAACTGACGCAGCTGATTATGCTAGAAAGTGCGACAAATGTCAACGATTCGCCCAAATATCACACATGCCCCCGGAGCCCCTGACCGCTATCACTTCACCATGGCCATTCATGAAATGGGGGATGGATATTGTAGGCAAACTGCCCACCGCACCCGGGCAGAAGGCTTATATGTTGGCAGTAACAGATTATTTTAGCAAATGGATAGAAGCAGAGTCTTTCCACCAAGTGCGCGACAAAGAAGTCAAGGGGTTCATATGGAAGAACATGATCTGCCGGTATGGGGTACCCAAAGAGATTGTCACGGATAACGGATCACAATTCATCAGCGCAGACTTTCAGGACTTTTGTAAGTTCTGGAATATAAAGCTGAGCTTCTCAACACCAAGATATCCTCAGGCAAACGGACAAGCGGAGTCTTCCAACAAAACCATCATGAACACCCTGAAGAAACGACTAGAAAAGGCCAAAGGCAAATGGGCAGATGAGCTACCAGGCGTATTATGGTCCTACCGAACAACTACAAGAACATCGACAGGGGAAACACCGTTTTCCCTTGCCTATGGGATGGAGGCAGTAATCCCAACAGAAAGCGAAGTACCCACCGCCAGATATGAGCTCACAACAGACAACGAGAATCAAGAAGCTATGTGCCACGAGTTAGATCTTCTCGACGAGAAACGGAACACAGCCAGTATCCAACAGCATCGTACAATAAGCATATCCGTACCCGCACGTTCAAGCCGGGTGACTGGGTGTCACGAAAGGTGTTCCAGAACACCAAGGAAATAGGTGCGAGCAAATTAGCCCCAAATTGGGAAGGACCATATCTGATCACCAAAGTGGTTGGACATGGAGCATACAAGTTGCAATCGACAGACGGACGTGACATCAAAAACAGTTGGAACGCCATCCATCTCAAACAGTATCACGCTTAATCCCTACACTTCTACTTTATTTCAAAAGGTCTTCCGAGACCAACTCAATTTACTACACGATTACTGACCTTTGCATGCAGGTCAGAACTACATTCGGGCTTGATCCCTTAAATGGGTATGTAGGCAGCTCTAAGGAACGTAGCCCCCCCACCCCCTCCTCACCCGGGGGGAAAAATTTTCATGAACAAGACGAACGCCCGTCTCACCCCGAACATCCTTAATTTAGCCTTAAGTTTAAACAACTAAAAGTCTAAATGGGGGGACAAAATTTTCATGAACAAGACGAACGCCCGTCTCACCCCGAATATCCTTAATTTAGCCTTAAGTTTAAACAACTAAAGTCTATATGGGGGGACAAAATTTTCATGAACAAGACGAACGCCCATCTCACCCCGAATATCCTTAATTTAGCTTAAGTTTAAACAACTAAAGTCTAAATAGGGGGACAAAATTTTCATGAACAAGACGAACGCCCGTCTTACCCTGAACGTCCCGAATTTAGCCTTAAGTTTAAATAACTAAGTCTAAATGGGGGAGAAAAATTTTCAGGTCAAAGGCGCACACCCGTCTTACCCTGAACGTCCCAAATTTAGCCTTAAGTTTATATAACTAAGTCTAAATGGGGGAGAAAAATTTTCAGGTCAAAGGCGCACACCCGTCTTACCCTGAACGTCCCGAATTTAGCCTTAAGTTTATATAACTAAGTCTAAATGGGGGAGAAAAATTTTCAGGTCAAAGGCGCACACCCGTCTTACCCTGAATGTCCTGAATTTAGCCTTAAGTTCAAACAACTAAAGTCTAAATGAGGGGAAATTTTTTCATGTAAAAGACGCAAGCCCGTCTCACCCCGAACGTCCCGAATTTAGCCTTAAGTTTAAACAACTAAAGTCTAAATGGGGGAAAAAAATTTCATGTACAAGACGCAAGCCCGTCTCACCCCGAATGTCCTGAATTTAGCCTTAAGTTCAAACAACTAAGTCTAAATGGGGGGATAAATTTTCGTGTAAAAGGCGCAAGCCCGTCTCAACCCGCATATCCTGAATTTAGCCTTAGGTTTAACAACTAAGTCTAAATGGGGGGAAAATGCTCATGCTCAAGGCGCAAGCCCGTCTTACCCCGAATATCGTATATTTAGCCTTAGTTTAACAACTAAGTTTAAATGGGGGGAAAATTTTTCATGTAAAAGGCGCAAGCCCGTCTCAACCCGAATAACGTAAATTCAGCCTTAGTTCATATAACTAAGTCTAAATTGGGAGAAAATTTGAGTCATATAAGACGTACACCCTGCAGCTCCGTCTTTTATTTTCCTAGGAAAACGACACACAAACTCAAAACTTGAGATGAAGACCCATCGTGTTCATCAAAGCAAAGTGCGCCTCTCCCAACTGGGAAATTTTTGCTTATCCTAATAGTCTCGGCAGACACCGAACATCTTGTTTATCCTGCTCGATTGCGCATGAGTCCAAAAAATGCAAAGCCAAAGAGGCGTATCTCCCGTAAGCGGAGCCTTGATCAGTTTTATCTTGTAAAGCCAAAGAGGCGTATCACCTGTAAGCGGAGCATTGATCACTTTTATCTTGTAAAGCCAAAGAGGCGTATCACCTGTAAGCGGAGCCTTGATCACTTTTATCTTGTAAAGCCAAAGAGGCGTATCACCCGTAAGCGGAGCATTGATCACTTTTATCTTGTAAAGCCAAAGAGGCGTATCTTATCTTGTAAAGCCAAAGATGCGTATCACCCGTAAGCGGAGCATTGATCATTTTTATCTTGTAAAGCCAAAGAGGCGTATCACCCGTAAGTGGAGCCTTGATCACTTTTATCTTGTAAAGCCAAAGAGGCGTATCACCCGTAAGCGGAGCCTTGATCACTTTTATCTTGTAAAGCCAAAGAGGCGTATCTCCCGTAAGCGGAGCCTATATCACTTTTATCTTGTAAAGCCAAAGAGGCGTATCACCCGTAAGCGGAGCCTAGATCACTTTTATCTTGTAAAGCCAAAGAGGCGTATCTCCCGTAAGCGGAGCCTAGATCACTTTTATCCCGTATCAGGCGGAAGAAGCGCAAAAGATGTAAATCAAGGGGAGAGAAAGAAGACCCAACAACTTCCACTCTACTTCACTCTGAAAGAGCCGTCAGTCCCGTACGACCCAACAACCTCCACTCTAGTTCACTTCAGAAGAGCCGTCGGTCCCGTAGGACCCGACTACTTTCACTTTGCTTTACTTCGGAAGAGCCGTCGGTCCCGTAGGACCCGACTACTGTCACTCTGCTTCACTATGGAAGAGCCGTCGGTCCCGTAGAACCCGACGACTCCCACTTTGCTTCACTATGGAAGAACCGTCGGTCTCGTAAGACCCGACGACTCCCATTCTCTTCCACTTTAGAAGAGCCGTTAGTCCCGTAGGGGCCAACACTCTTCAACTCTCTTCCACTTTAGAAGAGTCGTTAGTCCCGTAAGGGCCAACACTCTTCAACTCTCTTCCACTTTAGAAGAGCCGTTAATCCCGTAAGGGCCAACACTCTTCAACTTTTTTCCACTTTAGAAGAGTCGTTAGTCCCGTAGAATCCAAGAACTCCCACTCTACCTAGTCGCAAAAGAATCGTAAGCACCGCATATAACTTCTTAACCCCCATCCGCGAAAGATAAAAGGGTCTAAGCTCCGTAGGAGACGTGAGCTCCTAGAGACTACAATACAAAAAAAAAAAAAAAAAAAAAAAACGTAAGAGACGTCTCTACAAGTTAAATTGCACTCCATAATTGAAAAAATTTCAACTATGGAGTGGGGGACAAACTGTAGTGGATAAAATTCGTAATAGTCCAATTAGCAAAAATTATAAGGCCCAACGGGCTAGCTCGATAAAACGGTTCATATCACGCTCATAGCACAAGGCCCAAAGCCTAGATACGTGAATCCCCAAGGGAAAACCCTAAACGTGGCAGTTGCTTGGCGATCAAGCCAGACGAGAGTCGCGGGAGAAGATTTCCTAAGAAGTCAAAACTGCTAGGGTTGTAACGGGTATTCTAGCAAAACCCTAACCCTAGCCTCCTCCCCGTAGGTCCGTCACCTATATATCCTAACTCACTAATGAAATTCAAAGGGACAATCACTCGTATCCACCCTTGCACTAGCACACGATCTCTCACTCTGGTTATCTCCCGCTCTCCTCGCTCTTTCGTTCCGCCTCCACGCTCACAACATTCTAGGGTTCCGATCGCCCCGCTAGCCCCGCTAGCCCGGACGTCCGCCGCCCCTCATTCCACGTCGCTCACTAGCTATAATTCAACCTCCTGAACACCCCGGTCTTCCGAATACATCGCTTACTACTGTCTTCTCTTTATCATTTATTTATTTCAGTTACGTTATTTACGTTTATTACTTATATCCGTTCACTGACTTGAGCGTCGGAGGCCCTTCCATCGACACCCCCACCGGTGCTCTTCAGAGGGCTCTAACGTTACTTGTGGTCTCAGGTTGCTAGTGCCCGTCGATCCAGACGTTACTGACGTCACTTCCGTAATTGTTGGATCACCCCCTACAATTTGGCGCCCACTGTGGGGCCCTAGCAATCAAGGAATTCCGATAAGACGTGCCCAAGTCACACCATGAGTACTCCGAATGATGGTCACGACCCGAACAATGCCTCAAACCAATCGGGTTCAACCCAGTCGGAACTACTTGCCCAAGTGGAGGTGAACGCCCGGATCTCCGCCTTGGCTGACCAAATTGCGCAAGAACGGGAGAGTAGGCTCTTGTTGGAAAAGCAAAATGCGGAGCTACTCGCCCGGTTGAATGCATTTAACCAGATCCAGACGCCTCCTCAAATCCAAACACTCCGTGCTAACCGGTTCCGAGTTCTCGTCAACTCCATGGTGGACATAGAGGATGTCCCACTCACACCCCATGGAACGGAGATCGATCCGGATGACCCTTCATCATCGGTAAGGAACAATAGATCGGAGACTATCCATCCTAATCTGGGCATCCTTCTTGTGAATGCAGGTGAAACGCGTACCCCAGATCAGACGCCCGGAGCAACCGGGACAAACGTCACAGGTACTCTCCCCCAGGCCAACCTGACGACCGGGGGAATGGGTCAATCAACCCTGACGGGCCGGACCGATGTCGCCCATGAAGATGACTTCGTGCGTGACGCCCCAACGGGTCAACAAGATGGGCCAAGGCGAGCAGTCCCAACGGGCCAGAATGGCGGAATTTATGATCAACCACCTCCGAGCGATCAGGGCCGACACGGCGTGATTAGCGTCCAACAGAATATGGACCCCGTCTTAGCCAGGAGATTAGCGGACATGGAGGCCATCATCCAACGAATCCCTGGAGTCCCGGCCCCGATCAAGTAGAGTGCAGAGAGTTGTTACGCTGACTCTCCGTTCGTGGATGAGATAGCGTTGGTGGAAATGCCCAGAAAGTTTAGCTTTCCACATATGAAGATGTTTGACGGTGCATCCGATCCAGACGATCATATAGCTCAATACCGCCAGAGAATGTTTACCGTGGCTATCCCTCGTGACATGAGGGAGGCATGCATGTGTAAGGGGTTCGGTTCTAGCCTAATAGGACCGGCCCTCCAGTGGTATACGAACCTTCCTAATAATTCAATTAGATCTTTTGCTCAACTAACGGATGTTTTTGTTCAACAGTACGCAAACAGCAGGAAACTAGAGAAAATCTCAGAAGACCTATACGCTATTGTCCAAAGGCATGGTGAACCTCTTCAGGACTGCATCGGACGCTTTAACAAAGAGAAAGTGTCAATCACCAACTGCAGCGAACAAACCGCTGTCACGGCCTTCCGTAAGGGCCTTCTACCAGGGTCAGACTTGTACAAGACACTTACCAAGTATCCGTGCAAGACAATGGAAGACGTGTTGATCCAGGCTTGGGCTCAAATCAAATGGGAAGAGGACCAGTACAACATGCAAAGAGTCTTCCCGCCAGAGAGACCCGAAAGAGACTACAGGGTTGACAGGAGATCCGGTCGTGACAATCGTGACAGACGAAGTGAGCCTTACACGCCATCTCACAGAGGAAACAAAGGGAGAGGAGACTATGATCGAGCACCAAGTACGCGCCCGCGTGAAAGAGCAAAACTCCCAGAATACCTCCTATCTATTTCACCCGTAGAGGCGGTAACAGCTCTGATGAACCTTGGCGATAAAGTTAGTTGGCCGGAGAAAATGAGAGCCCCACCCGACCAAAGAGATAGATCAAAATGGTGTGACTTCCATAGTGACCACGGTCACCGCACGGACAAATGCATCGCGCTCAGACTGGAAGTGGCGAACTTGTTGAAAAAAGGGCACCTCACCAATTACTTGACTGACAAAGGCAAGCAGACCCTGCAGCAGGCGAGGGATAGACAAGAGAAACACAGAGATGACAGCCCGCCAGACCCGCCGCATCATGAGAGAACTGTAAACGTGATATCCGGAGGTTCCGAGGTCAGCGGAGTCACTCATTCAGACGCAAAGAGGCATACCAGACAGGCTAGATCAAGCAAATCCGGGGTTTCGCCTTCAGGAAAAGCGGGAACAACAGACCCTACTCAACTGATCAGCTTTGCAACATCCGAATCAGACAAGCTTCTACACCCTCATCATAATGCTTTAGTTATTTCCATTTATATTGCTAACTGCTTGACAAAGCGTGTACTAATAGACAATGGTAGCTCTGCCAATATTCTGTTTTACAGTGCATACAGGGAGATGGGTTTGGATGAGTCCAAGCTAATCAAGAAGGCTGCCGTACTCGTCGGCTTCAGTGGCGAGAGTACGACCACTGTAGGGGAGATCGATCTTCCCGTCTACGCAGAAGGAGTCAACTTGTCCACTAGGTTTCTCGTGGTAGATGCCCCGTCTGCATACAACGTTATCCTAGGCCGTCCATGGATCCACGGAATGGAAGCAGTACCATCCACCTATCATCAAGTCATACGATTCCCAACCAAGTGGGGAGTCAAGGAGATCAAAGGAGAGCAGAAGGACTCCAGGGCGTGCTACCAAACTACTATGAAAGCGAAAAGCTCGTCCTTATAGCAATTACAGCAAGAAGCTCCGTCCCATTCAAACGCGAATGATACTCTGCAGTGCACTCAAGACATGAATCATCAGGCGGAGCATTATAATCAAGCTACACGAACGAAAAGACCACGCAGCCTGATAGAGGAGGAGATGATAGAGATAGATGAAGTCCAAATTAATGCGAGCTTTCCAGACCACAGAGTCCGGATTGGAGCACAACTCGAACCAGAGCTCAGAGAGAAGCTTATCAACTTTATATCTGATTATTACGATTGTTTCGCTTGGTCACATGAGGACATGACGGGGATTGACCCTAAAATTATTGTTCACAGGTTGCAGGTCGCCCCGAAATACCCGCCGAGAAAGCAGAAACGGAGAAAGTTTGCGCCAGAAAGAAATCAAGTAGTGAATGATGAAGTCACGAAGCTCCTTAAGAATGGACTGATCCGGGAAGTCCACTATCCTGAATGGCTCGCAAATGTGGTGGTAGTCAAGAAAAAGAATAACAAGTGGCGGGTATGCATTGATTTCACTGACCTCAACAAGGCGTGCCCGAAAGACTCGTTCCCACTGCCACACATCGACATGCTCGTGGATGCGACAGCAGGCCATGAACTGATGAGTTTCATGGACGCATATTCGGGATACCATCAGATACGGATGCACCCTGACGACGAGGAGAAGACGGCCTTCATGACCAACGTAGCATTATATTGCTACAAGTATATGCCATTCGGGTTGAAGAACGCGGGAGCAACCTATCAGCGCCTGGTCAATCGGATGTTTGCAAGTTTGTTGGGGCAAACAATGGAAGTCTACATCGACGACATGTTGGTCAAGTCCATCCACGCGAAGGACCACATTGATCACTTGAGGGAGACGTTTGAAATTCTTAGAAAATACAATATGAAGCTAAATCCTACTAAATGCTCTTTTGGTGTCAATGCAGGGAAATTCTTAGGTTACATGGTTACTGAGCAGGGAATAGAGGCAAATCCGGCTCAGATTGAGTCAATCCAGGGAATTCCTTCCCCCACTTGCGTGAAGGACGTTCAGAAATTGACAGGAAGGATAGCCGCATTAAGCCGCTTTATCTCAAGATCATCCGAAAAATGCCACCTCTTTTTCAACACCTTGAGGAAGTCAAGAACGTTTGAATGGACAGAAGAATGTGAGGAAGCGCTAAAGCATCTCAAGCAATACTTGACCAGCCCACCTTTACTCGCAAAGCCGAAAGACCACGAGACCTTGTTGGTCTATCTAGCCGTCTCTGATACAGCCGTCAATGCCGTGCTGGTCAGAGAAGAAGATGGGAAACAATCGCCAATCTACTACGTGAGCAAATCACTACTTGATGCAGAGACCCGATACAGCCAGCTAGAGAAATTGGCCCTCGCATTGGTCCACACAGCAAGAAAGTTACGTTCGTACTTCCAGTGTCATCCGATCATAATTGCCACCACGTATCCCTTAAAGGCCATACTACATAAGCCGGAACTATCCGGTCGATTGACAAAGTGGGCAGTGGAGTTGAGTGAATACGACATCACATACAAACCACGGACCGCACTTAAATCTCAGGTAGTAGCCGATTTTGTTGTTTACTTTGCACCTAACCTTACTATACAGGCCGACAAAGAGTTATGCTGTTTGACGGAAGAACCCGACCAAACTGGAACTTGGAAACTGTATGTTGATGGATCCAGCAACGTACGAGGGAATGGACTTGGAGTTGTCCTCTCATCACCACGAGGAGACAACATTGAGCGGTCAATCCGATGTGATTTCAAAACAACCAACAATAAGGCTGAATATGAAGCCATGATAGCTGGACTCGGACTAGCTAAAGAAATTGGGGTAAAACGCATTAACGTATTTAGTGATTCTCAACTTGTAGTTAACCAGATGCAGGGTACATTTCAAGCCAAAGATACGAAAATGACGGCTTACCTGGGCAAGACGAAAGAACTCCAATCGTGCTTTGAAGAATTCATCATCAATCAAGTGCCGAGGGGGGAAAATGGCCATGCTGATGCTTTGGCCAACCTAGGGTCAGCAATTCAGACTGCACAACCTAAAACCATAACAATCACTTGCCTTCAATATCCAGCAATACAAAGAGATGAGGCCGAGGAACGCGTGACTGCAGTATCAGTCGGACAAACATGGATCACCCCCATAATGGAATATCTCGATAGAGATATACTCCCGAATGACAGGAATGAAGCACGTCGGCTTAAAGCTCAAGCAGCACGATTCTGCATCATCCGAGGTAAACTGTATAAACGTTCATTTACCGGTCCATACTTGAAATGCATTAACCCTACAGAAGCAAGATACGTCTTGTCTGAGTTACACGAAGGTGAATGTGGCAATCACTCAGGAGGAAGAAGCCTCGCACACCGCGCATTAACCAGCGGTTACTATTGGCCCACCATGAAAACTGACGCAGCTGATTATGTTAGAAAGTGCGACAAATGTCAACGATTCGCCCAAATATCACATATGCCCCCGGAGCCCCTGACCGCTATCACTTCACCATGGCCATTCATGAAATGGGGGATGGATATTGTAGGCAAACTGCCCACCGCACCCGGGCAGAAGGCTTATATGTTGGCAGTAACAGATTATTTTAGCAAATGGATAGAAGCAGAGTCTTTCCACCAAGTGCGCGACAAAGAAGTCAAGGGGTTCATATGGAAGAACGTGATCTGCCGGTATGGGGTACCCAAAGAGATTGTCACGGATAACGGATCACAATTCATCAGCGCAGACTTTCAGGACTTTTGTAAGTTCTGGAATATAAAGCTGAGCTTCTCAACACCAAGATATCCTCAGGCAAACGGACAAGCGGAGTCTTCCAACAAAACCATCATGAACACCCTGAAGAAACGACTAGAAAAGGCCAAAGGCAAATGGGCAGATGAGCTACCAGGCGTATTATGGTCCTACCGAACAACTACAAGAACATCGACAGGGGAAACACCGTTTTCCCTTGCCTATGGGATGGAGGCAGTAATCCCAACAGAAAGCGAAGTACCCACCGCCAGATATGAGCTCACGACAGACAACGAGAATCAAGAAGCTATGTGCCACGAGTTAGATCTCCTCGACGAGAAACGGAACACAGCCAGTATCCGATTAGCATCGTATCAACAAAGCATCGCCAGGCACTACAATAAGCATATCCGTACCCGCACGTTCAAGCCGGGTGACTGGGTGTTACGAAAGGTGTTCCAGAACACCAAGGAAATAGGTGCGGGCAAATTAGCCCCAAATTGGGAAGGACCATATCTGATCACCAAAGTGGTTGGACATGGAGCATACAAGTTGCAATCGACAGACGGACGTGACATCAACAACAATTGGAACGCCATCCATCTCAAACAGTATCACGCTTGATCCCTACACTTCTACTTTATTTCAAAAGGTCTTCCGAGACCAACTCAATTTACTACACGATTACTGACCTTTGCATGCAGGTCAGAACTATATTCGGGCTTGATCCCTTAAATGGGTATGTAGGCAGCTCTAAGGAACGCAGCCCCCCCACCCCCTCCTCACCCGGGGGGAAAAATTTTCATGAACAAGACGAACGCCCGTCTCACCCCGAACATCCTTAATTTAGCCTTAAGTTTAAACAACTAAAAGTCTAAATGGGGGGACAAAATTTTCATGAACAAGACGAACGCCCATCTTACCCTGAACGTCCCGAATTTAGCCTTAAGTTTAAATAACTAAGTCTAAATGGGGGAGAAAATTTTTTAGGTCAAAGGCGCACACCCGTCTTACCCTGAACGTCCCGAATTTAGCCTTAAGTTTATATAACTAAGTCTAAATGGGGGAGGAAAATTTTCAGGTCAAAGGCGCACACCCGTCTTACCCTGAACGTCCCGAATTTATCCTTAAGTTTATATAACTAAGTCTAAATGGGGGAGAAAAATTTTCAAGTCAAAGGCGCACACCCGTCTTACCCTGAATGTCCTGAATTTAGCCTTAAGTTCAAACAACTAAAGTCTAAATGAGGGGAAAATTTTTCATGTAAAAGACGCAAGCCCGTCTCACCCCGAACGTCCCGAATTTAGCCTTAAGTTTAAACAACTAAAGTCTAAATGGAGGAAAAAAATTTCATGTACAAGACGCAAGCCCGTCTCACCCCGAATGTCCTGAATTTAGCCTTAAGTTCAAACAACTAAGTCTAAATGGGGTGATAAATTTTCGTGTAAAAGGCGCAAGCCCGTCTCAACCCGCATATCCTGAATTTAGCCTTAGGTTTAACAACTAAGTCTAAATGGGGGGAAAATGCTCATGCTCAAGGCGCAAGCCCGTCTTACCCCGAATATCGTATATTTAGCCTTAGTTTAACAACTAAGTTTAAATGGGGGGAAAATTTTTCATGTAAAAGGCGCAAGCCCGTCTTAACCCGAATAACGTAAATTCAGCCTTAGTTCATATAACTAAGTCTAAATTGGGAGAAAATTTGAGTCATATAAGACGTAAACCCTGCAGCTCCGTCTTTTATTTTCCTAGGAAAACGACACACAAACTCAAAACTTGAGATGAAGACCCGTCGTGTCCATCAAAGCAAAGTGCGCCTCTCCTAACTGGAAAATTTTCGCTTATCCTAATAGTCTCGGCAGACACCGAACATCTTGTTTATCCTGCTCGATTGCGCGTGAGTCCAAAAAATGTAAAGCCAAAGAGGCGTATCTCCCGTAAGCGGAGCCTTGATCAGTTTTATCTTGTAAAGCCAAATAGGCGTATCACCTGTAAGCGGAGCATTGATCACTTTTATCTTGTAAAGCCAAAGAGGCGTATCACCTGTAAGCGGAGCCTTGATCACTTTTATCTTGTAAAGCCAAAGAGGCGTATCACCCGTAAGCGGAGCATTGATCACTTTTATCTTGTAAAGCCAAAGAGGCGTATCTTATCTTGTAAAGCCAAAGATGCGTATCACCCGTAAGCGGAGCATTGATCATTTTTATCTTGTAAAGCCAAAGAGGCGTATCACCCGTAAGTGGAGCCTTGATCACTTTTATCTTGTAAAGCCAAAGAGGCGTATCATCCGTAAGCGGAGCCTTGATCACTTTTATCTTGTAAAGCCAAAGAGGCGTATCTCCCGTAAGCGGAGCCTAGATCACTTTTATCTTGTAAAGCCAAAGAGGCGTATCACCCGTAAGCGGAGCCTAGATCACTTTTATCTTGTAAAGCCAAAGAGGCGTATCTCCCGTAAGCGGAGCCTAGATCACTTTTATCCCGTATCAGGCGGAAGAAGCGCAAAAGATGTAAATCAAGGAGAGAGAAAGAAGACCCAACAACTTCCACTCTACTTCACTCTGAAAGAGCCGTCAGTCCCGTACGACCCAACAACCTCCACTCTAGTTCTCTTCAGAAGAGCCGTCGGTCCCGTAGGACCCGACTACTTTCACTTTGCTTTACTTTGGAAGAGCCGTCGGTCCCGTAGGACCCGACTACTGTCACTCTGCTTCACTATGGAAGAGCCATCGGTCCCGTAGAACCCGACGACTCCCACCTTGCTTCACTATGGAAGAACCGTCGGTCTCGTAAGACCCGACGACTCCCATTCTCTTCCACTTTAGAAGAGCCGTTAGTCCCGTAGGGGCCAACACTCTTCAACTCTCTTCCACTTTAGAAGAGCCGTTAGTCCCGTAAGGGCCAACACTCTTCAACTCTCTTCCACTTTAGAAGAGTCGTTAGTCCCGTAAGGGCCAACACTCTTCAACTTTTTTCCACTTTAGAAGAGTCGTTAGTCCCGTAGAATCCAAGAACTCCCACTCTACCTAGTCGCAAAAGAATCGTAAGCACCGCATATAACTTCTTAACCCCCATCCGCGAAAGATAAAAGGGTCTAAGCTCCGTAGGAGACGTGAGCTCCTAGAGACTACAATACAAAAAAAAAAAAAATGTAAGAGACGTCTCTACAAGTTAAATTGCACTCCATAATTGAAAAAATTTCAACTATGGAGTGGGGGACAAACTGTAGTGGATAAAATTCGTAATAGTCCAATTAGCAAAAATTATAAGGCCCAACGGGCTAGCTCGATAAAACGGTTCATATCACGCTCATAGCACAAGGCCCAAAGCCTAGCCTATATACGGGAGATACGTGAATCCGCAAGGGAAAACCCTAAACGTGGCAGTTGCATGGCGATCAAGCCAGACGAGAGTCGCGGGAGAACGTTTCCTAAGAAGTCGGAACTGCTAGGGTTGTAACGGGTATTCTAGCAAAACCCTAACCCTAGCCTCCTCCCCGTAGGTCCGTCACCTATATATCCTAACTCACTAATGAAATTCAAAGGGACAATCACTCGTATCCACCCTTGCACTAGCACACAATCTCTCACTCTGGTTATCTCCCGCTCTCCCCGCTCTTTCGTTCCGCCTCCATGCTCACGACATTCTAGGGTTCCGATCGCCCCGTTAGCCCCGCTAGCCCGGACGTTCGTCGCCCCTCATTCCACGTCGCTCACTAGCTATAATTCAACCTCCTGAACACCCCGGTCTTCCGAATACATCGCTTACTACTGTCTTCTCTTTATCATTTATTTATTTCAGTTACGTTATTTACGTTTATTACTTATATCCGTTCACTGACTTGAGCGTCGGAGGCCCTTCCATCGACACCCCCACCGGTGCTCTTCGGAGGGCTCTAACGTTACTTGTGGTCTCAGGTTGCTAGTGCCCGTCGATCCAGACGTTACTGACGTCACTTCCGTAATTGTTGGATCACCCCCTACAAACTCTGTTCACTCTCAAAGAAGGAGAAGATCTCTTGCTTGTTCAGATTTATGTCGATGACATAATCTTCGGATCCAAATCCGAATGCATGTGCAAGTAGTTTGCTGACATCATGACCAACAAGTTTCAAATATCCATGATGGGAGAAATGAATTTCTTTCTCGGATTGCAAGTCAAGAAAACCAACGAAGGAATACTGATCAGCCAGTCCAAGTATGCCAAGGAGCTGATAGCTAAGTTCGGTATTCAGCACATGAAGTCAGTCAAGATCCCAATGAACACAAACTGGAAAGTTGATCCAGGTTCAGAAGGAAACTCTGTTTCTTCGAAAAAGTACAGAGAAATCATTGGATCTTTGCTGTATTTGACTGCGAGCAGACCAGATATCGCATTTGCAGTCAGGGTATGTGCAAGATATCAATCAGATCCTAAGGACGCTCATTTGGATGCAGCTAAGCGGATTCTGAGATATCTCAAAGGCACGCCCAATTTAGGATTGTGGTACCCAGCAGACGACGACATCAAGCTCACCGGATATTCAGATTCAGACTTCGGCGGATGCAAGCTTGATCGCAAATCAACCTCCGGAACATGTCAATTTCTAGGCAACAAGCTCATCTCTTGGTTTTCAAAGAAGCAGACTTCAATCGCCACCTCTACAACTGAAGCTGAATATGTTGCTGCCGGAAGCTGCTGCTCACAAATCCTGTGGTTAGTCCATCAACTAAAGGACTATGGGATCGACGAAAAGGAAGTTCCTATCTATTGCGACAGCTCCAGTGCTATTGCAATCTCCCAGAATCCAGTTCACCACACCAGAGTAAAGCATATCGAAATTCGACATCACTTCATTCGTGATCATGTCGAAAAGAAGAATGTCTCTGTGGAATGGATTCCCACTGCAATTCAGAGAGCGGACCTGCTGACCAAGGCTCTTCCAGAAGAGAGGTTCAATGATCTATGTGCAAAGATCGGCCTCATCAACCCTGAAGAGTGATGCTGTGTTTAAAGACCTTCTCAAACAGTCATACTGACTGGTGGTCAACCAACTGCTGCTTCTACGATCGCCGACGTGGAATGCAATGAGTCCGAATGCTCATCTGAAGAAGAAGTCATCCTGATGATTCAACCAGGATTACGTGGTATCAACTGACTACGATGTTCAGTTGATCAGTAACTATTTTAAATGCTTACATTTCAAAATCAGTTATTTCAGTTATGAGCTTTAAGTTTTTAGTTCAAAATCTTTTCTCTAACTGATCAGTTTCTTTCAAAAACTTTAACTGATTATTAGAATTGTTGGAAAATGGAATATCCGAAAAGGACAAGATTTTTTTTGTTTGTGAAAATCTGTTTTGATTGAACTTGTCCTGATCTTATTGCCAAAAATCCTTCCAACCTTTTTGCCTCTGCAATAAAATTTCTTGAAAAGCTCATTGACATGACAGAATGCAATGATGCCTTTCAACTTTTTAGAAAATACAGTCCCTCGCAGTTGCATTTTAGGCACAGTTTTCGAAAAACCTTTCATCTTCTACATGGTTCACATCTTGTCTATTTATACCATGTTGTCTTCATGATTTTTCTGCATCAACTAACAACTCTCCACAGCCTTCACTGTGAGAAAAATTTTCAATTGTTCCAAAAGTTGCAGAGAAAATTTGTTCCGACTAAAGGAGAAATCTATGACTGCAAAGTCATGGAATGGAAGAATGACGCTCACATTCTTGGTCTTCACCGGACCCTTCCACTGGATCTCAACGTCTCTCCGGCGTCAAAGTTTGCTCTACCCTCACTTGTATCCAGTGAAGCGAGCGTCTTCTATCCTCATGTCCGGTGCATCGGTCTGAAGTACCGTCTGAAATAGGACAGACTTTATCGTCTTCACCAAAAGGCCTCTCGCCTTTTGTGGAGCTCCGATGCAGAGCAACAACAATGAGCAGGAACTCATTGTCAACCGGCGCTATGTCAACAGTGAGACCCTCACAATCTCTACTGAATTGACAACCCCTCACCTCTCAAACCCTCTGCTTCTCTTCTTTTTCCTCGTCATCTGTTTCTTCTTCCTAACCTCCTTCTAAGCCTTCGCAATCTGCATCCCCCATAACCCCAATATCTTCCTCCTGCAAACTTACCTTCGCATGGTCTTCGCTTCCTTCTTAGGTTCGCCCTTGTTTTTGATGTTGCCAAAAAGGGGGAAAGAAGAACAATCTAATGAACTTAAGTCGGTTAAGCAACATGATCATCCTAGTTCATCCGATGATCATGAGGAAGATTAACCAGAGGATGAGACCTCAATTCAACGGAACACAAGTGAGAGTGGAACAAGCTTAGGAACATGAAGACACGAAGACAGAAGATGAAGATCAAGAAGTTCAAGGCGCAGCCAAGCAGATTGCTGGAGTCCATGGGTTTCCCATGTTGTTTTTGTTTTTCTTTTTACTCCATTGTAAGTCTTGCTATGTACCTTGACTGACGGCTTATCAGTCTTTATTAATGAAATAAACTTCTTATTGATCTCAACCTGAAGACAATGACTCTTTGTCCAGGCTCTGATTATGGTTTTTCTGTCTTCTTTTTAGTTCTGTTTTTAGAACTGTTTTCGTTCTTGCTCTAAGTACAAGTTGTTTAGGTTCTATTGTTAAGGGGGAACTGTTTTCACCCCTTGTTTAGAACTTGTACTGTGAGTTCAGTCTTTTTGCTGTCTAGAACTGCTGTGTGGTTTTGGCATCATCAAAAAGGGGGAAATTGTTGGGAACCTTATGGAATATCCTAACCCTTGTTTCGATGATACCAAAATTCATAGGACTTATATGTAATAGACTAGAATCGTCTTAGAACTCAAGTGTTAGAGTTCATTTCTAGTCTAGTTGCGGTGTCGAAGACTGAAGACTGAAGAACGAAGTTACCAACTGAAGTATCAGTTGAAGAATCAGTTGAAGACTGATTATTTAATGCGCGCAAAGGACTGATACTAAAGTCAAGTATCAGTTGTACATTCCTCCTAGGACTGATCTTCCAACGTTCAAAGGAAGCCACGTACGCTCAAGTACAGCCGCATTAAATGCAGAGATCTTAGAATATCTTATCTCTGCAGAGGTCATTCCTATCTGGTGGTTACTTTTCAGAGATGTCACATCTCCTGTCCATCAAAGAGAGCCGTTTCCACACAGACAAGGAACCTCGAAGATTGAAGTCTCAGCCCAAATTCGATTTGCTCTCCAACGGAAGAAATCTTGAGGACGATTTACGCCAACGGATCTATTCAAGAGTTCTCCTACAAATAGCGCTCGAGGATCACTTCAATCATAACCGATTCAACGACATAAGCTGAAGCTCTGCCGAAATAGCTACTCAGCCTAAAGCTTAACCGCCCAAAGCTTGAATCGAAGAAGAGAATTCCAAAGCCAAAATCAGTCACTGCTGATTACATACATTCTCTTAGACCCTAGGCATATATCTGTTTACCCAGAAGCCAAAGGTCAAACTTGCTTCAAAGAACTTGTTCTTTGTAAGTATAGTTGGCACTCGTTTAAACCTCTCCCCCATAAGAGTGTTTGGGTGATTCGGAGTTCAGGAAGGTACTCTGAACTCTGAGTGGAAAGTCTGAGCACGAGGTGTGCTTAGCAGGGAAATCCTACGCGAGGTGTGTGGGTGCTGAAGAGGGGTTATCTTCAGTTTACGGTTGTGTGCACCAGGCAAGCACACGGGTACGGTTTGCAGTGCACCAGTGAAGCACTTGCGGAGTGGATTGTTGGTCTGATCAACCAGCCGTGGATGTAGGAAAGGGTTTTTCCGAACCACGTAAAAGTCTCTGTGTTATTTACAGCTTTCAGTTTTACATTCATACTTGTGTTATTTCAATTGATAAAACTTAACACTGACTAACAGCAAAGAGAAACCTTAATCCAACTATCTGCTCCACCGAGGCTATTACGAAACTAAGTTTAATTTCCGCTGCGTATGATATCAATCTGACTGAACTATCCTCTGATAGTAAGGAAGAGTGATATCATTTCTATCTTTGCAAACACGACTGAAGCCCTTACTTGGATCAGTTAAGTTCCAGCAACTTAACTGATAACTCTTTACTGAAGAGCTTTCAGTATCAGTCGTCAACCCTGTTGGTCAAAACTAATTTCGGTAAAACAGGTCTCTTGTTTGCATGCAAAGTTTCGTTCTAATCTCTGACTGAGATCCCTCTGATTGAGGTCGGTAGATAGTCAAAAATAGCCTATAGGTGTATTCCCCCCCCCCTATACACCTATTCGAGACCCCCCCGGACCTAACAATAATTATTTGATGCCAAAAATCTAATCCCATAAAAATGAAATATATCATTTTGCTTTAGCTTTCTCCTTCAAACATACTTATTTAAATACATTTCTAAAATCATTTCATTGCTAAAAAGGTATAATTTCAAAGTTCGTATAATTTTATTGATTATAATTTTGAACATGGTATATAAACGTATATTTATAATTATTTGTAAACTATTTAAATTACTTATAATGGCAATTGACATCACACATTATTATTATATAGTAATTAAATACCTTTATTCACAATCATAAAAAAAAATTGAAATTCTATTTTTCATATAATCTCAGCTTGACATAAATATGATCGTGTGGTAAAATAGATATAACGTCAGTTGGATGGAAACAATATCGTTTCAGGCTGTTAGACAATTAAAAACCCTAAAATTATTTTCATTCCTATTTTTGTTTTCTCCTAATCCTTATATCTAATCAAATTTGTTGCAGCAAAAAGAGTTTCTATCTATTACTTTGATTTCTTGGATTACTTCTTGTCATTTTCTCTCATCAGCTTAATTTATCTCACTTTCTCTCAATTTAATACTTTGATTCTTAATTTATTTAGTTAGATGCTAATTTTAAACGTAAATGACATTGTTTTAATATGCCCAAATTACTATTGTATTAGTAATCGACAAATATGGTACGTAGGATTTCATATAGTATTACAGCACAAAAATTGATCAAAAAATAAGCGAGTATGCAAACTAAAAAAATATATAATAATTGGATAATTTTAATATATATTTCAAAATTGATGTGCAAAAGCCACTAAATTTATATACAGTAGTAAACCAAAGAGAAAAAGTAAACGTTTGTTTAGTATTAAGGCTGAAATGGAAATTTTATTGAAGAAAAAGAAAATTCGAAAATCCTTGAAAGCACAGGCGCAGACTAAGGTACGTGCCTCAAGTAAGAGAGCTCAAGCAAACAAACGAACACAATCCCAAACAACATGGGAACAAAACCACAAAACAGAAAATGAAACTAAGTAAACAAAGTTACAAAACAACGCGGGTAAGGGGGTGGAAAGGCAGCCTCAGAAGGTCCGGCCAAACCATTGCCCCTAGGCTAACCCGACCCCCTAAAGCTCGAAACAAGACCAAAACGAAAAGCCACAAACAAACGACCGGCCAAGCAGCAACGCGGGGAACGACATAAACATCGGGCACGCCAAACGAATGCACACAACCAAGATCCCCTAGGAGAGCCTTGAAGCGGGAGCCGACAGCGCTAACACCACGCCAGAGCACCACAAACCCTGGAAAACCTAAAAAAACACAGGAGAAAACAGAGGGAACCAAAGCAAACAGAAAGAAACCGATAGACAAGCCCGACAACCTACCAAGGGAAACAACCCTTCCAAACAAGGCCCAACAAACCCCAACGACCACCTCCAGAATAGCAAGGGAACATGTACAAGTGGCTCCAGCAACCAAGCATGTCCCAAACCAGACCAAGACCCTCAAGAAACCACAATCCCAAGAAATGTGCAGAGCTAAGGCATTGAGATGCAACATCAAGATGATACAATCCAATCCGATCAGACCCAATTCTCCGCTAGAAGTGAATTTCCTAATGCAAATACCTTTTATAATCTAATCTCATTTTTTTATATATAAGATCAAAAGCTTTGCTTTCAACAGATAGGCCATCTTCATGGGATGAAGCAATTGGGGGTAACCAAAGACTTCCCGCGAGGTTTCCCATGCTCATAATGGAGAAACCATCAGAAGAGCAGAGACCTGGAGCTATTAAAAACTCAAATTTCAATCAACTCAATCAAACCAGAGAAAAGATATTAGGCTTATTGCAATGAAAACACTCCTTCTAGCATCTACCGGATAAATCACGTCATGAATTGCTCATCAAGATGTTGCAACCAAAACCTTAGACCCATTGCACGACTCGAGAACTGCAGAAAAAGAGGGACCAGGCCAACCACCAAGACAACCACAAACCAGAGCCACAAAAGAACCAAAACTAAACCAAAGGCTCGCGCGAGAGCAAGGAACGATAGAAAGGAAAGGAAAAAAACCAAGACAGGTGAAAACGAGAAAGAACCAAACCCCCAAAGCAAGAGAAACAAAACAGAAGAGAATGGGACAGGAACTTCCCTGGAAAAAGCACCCTCCAGTGACGATCCGAACATCAGGAAGGAGCCGCTTGTCGTCACGAACCAGCTGAAGGATATCAGGGATTGCAAAGGGCCACAATCCCTCATCTGCCACCGAAGAGGCCATGAAATCAGCAACACGATTCCCTTCCCTGAAAATGTGAGTGATAATAATATGAAGACTAGCAATAGAAGAGATCATCTTTTTCCAGCGGCTGAAGAACCTCCAAGGAACGGTATCCAAACGAGAGCGGAAAAGGTCAACCATGTACGTGCAGTCCGTCTCAATCCACACATAGTCTCAACCATGCACCACAATCTGCTCCAAAGCAATGATGAGAGCAAGAAGCTCAGCCTCGAACACCCAGCCCCAGCCAGCAGAAAAATATATAGAAACAACCAATCACAGAACTAGAATCCCGGATAATCCCGCTAGCATGAATAAGAGAAGGCGAGCCATGAACAAAGCCATCAATGTTGATCTTCCTCCAAGGATGAGAGGAAGGAAGCCAGAACACATAGAAATAGGAAATAGGCCGACGGGGCTTGCTTAGTATTAAGGAGATGAGATATTTCCACAAAAGAATTAAAGGTATCTTTATGTTATGCTTAATAAAATAATTCAACATATAAATATAATGTTTCAATGATATTTATTTTTTTTATCGAAAGAGAAGAGAGTAGAAACAAAATTTTGTAGTAAAGAAGGAGAGAGAAAAAAATATTAATAATAACTACAACCTTAAAACAACCATATAAATAAGAAAAGACAAAAAATATGAAAAATTGATTAAAAAAAAAGAGGAGGGAGAAAAAATAAACATCTTAAAATTTTAAAGTATAATAATTTATTTATTTTAAATTCGTATTTGATACTCCCTCCGTCCCTGAAATGGCTTCCTCTTTGGGGACGGCACGAGTTTTAATGAAAAGTTGTAAAGTGTATTGATAGTGGAGAAAAAGTGATATACTCCCTCCGTCCACCAATTAAAGGCCTATATGAAAAAACACGGGTTTTAAGAAAAAATGTATTTTTATTAGTTTAGTGGGGAAAGGGTCCCACTTTTTAAGAAAAAGTGTATTTTTATTAGTTGAGTGGAGAAAGGGTCCCACTTTTTTGTAAATAATCTTTGACTTTTTTGATTAAATAATGAATAAAAACTTACCAAAAAATAGGTAGGCCTTGTTTTTGTAGACGGACCAAAAAGGCAAATAGGCCTTGAATTGGTGGACGGAGGGAGTAATTATTATTGGAGTTGTGAAAAGTGTTATAATTAGTATTGAGAGTGGTGAAAAGTGAAAAGTGAAAGAAACCGGAGATGAAAGAGGAAGTTATTTTAGGGACGGATGGAGTAATTTTTATACTAAATTAAAGATCTTGCATTTATCTTTAATTTAAGATATATATATTGAATATTTTTTAAATAAAATTAACTTTTTTTTAAATAATCACAAAAATATGAAAAAGAAAATATGAGAGAGAGAGAGAGCATGTATGGAAAAGTGAAAGAAACTGTGTGATGAAAGACAAAAGAGGAGAGAGGAGAGAGAAATATATGAGATTTGTTAAGTATTCATATTTTATGGAATTTGTTGAATTTTGTAAATATCCTTAACATGATTCTTTAATTGTCATCTTGCCACAAACCATGTAATAAATAGATTCTGATGTCGTAATGTCCCACAATCTTGTAGCATATGCGACGACATTTGATATTAAAATATTCAGAATTGATCTTCAGGTAACCAGGTATAATTAGACGATACAACAAAATGTTACATTTTGAATACTAGACCCTTTTTTAAAGGATAAAATGGACTCTTATTAAAAGAGGTATATTAGTATTGGTTTTGCAAACAACATGAAGCTCCTGGATAGCGAGGGATTTATTTTTTTAGATTTACACATGTGTACGTATATATATTGGTTGGGAAGAAAATGTGTTACCATCTAAACTATGCAATTTAGTAATTCATTTTAGTTATTACATATAAATATTAATTTTACGATGGTTTTATACATAAGCCACTTCTATTTCACTGCATTAAAAAATCTTTGTAAGCTATTTTATCTCCCTATAACTCTCTATTTAAAATTTTAATAAACTAATAACTTTATTCGAAGAAATTTGAAAAAAGAATGCGTATATCAACCTAAAACAATAATAACCGCATACTCTACGCCAACTCCAAATATGTGGAAAATAACAAACACAAATTAGTCAAAATAGTAATTATATGTGGATTCAACTCACCATGAACTCTTGAAAATGGGTTAACTAAACTCTCTCGTCTAACGGCACACTTTTATTTTTTATTTTTTTTTTCTAATTTTATGTGGTGACATCCATCACCATCAATTTCTGATAGTGCGTGAACATGGCGCTGATTTCTAACCCCTAAGCGATGTTCCGACTGTCGTCGGGATTGCATGGGCAGTGAGTTATCTCGGCTTAGTGAGTCATTAGCAATCCATCATTCTTCAATAACTTCACAAAAGAATTTTTTATATTAAAAATGAATTTTCCAATTTCAAATTGATTAGATTGAAACCTGTAAATTACAGACAAAAGGTCACAATTTATGCCATGATTGAAATCGAAATAAATTTAGTAACCGTGTGCTTTTTCTGTAGACCGTGCATTTTTTATTTGACTTGAAAAATAAAAATAAATTAAATAAAAAAATTATTTGTCGAAATTTAAAAAAAATGTTTTTTTTTAAATACACGCAGCTTGCACGCGCCCTCCATTTCAACGATTCGTTTCTTCGAGTCGACGATTGAGCCTGGGGGCTTGGCAGCGCTTTCGGGCTCGCCGAGGTAGAGCTCATGCCCCTCGGTCGAGCCTCATTGTGGATGTTCTTAAGACATTTAGAATGGCAAATGAAAAGATTCTAGATCGTGGTCAATCCAATGTGCAACTAAAACTCATTGATAGAAAAGGTGGAGATGCTCAAATATACAATCTGCCATCAATATAAGAGATTGTTGTTTTAATTGTTGGAAATCTAGACGAATATCTTGGAGATGGAGATATCATAATCGAGACACAATATGGGGAAAGTAAAATGCATAAACGAGCTTAATACTATTTATAATTTAGGTCTACAATTTGTCAATATCCATTGTTATTCACGTACGAAGAAGACGACTATTATGAACACATCTCGTCGCGTGGAACCAGAGAAAAATATCTTCAAAAACAAGCAAAATTATCAGCATAAATAATATTGTCTGTTGTCTACATGAAAAAGAAACTACTTAAGCACAAACCATCATGTATTCGAAACGATTATATCAACAATTTGTGGTTGATTCATACACAATGATAGAATCTTGCAGATTGTCGTATATACATAGAAACCAAAAAGATATGAGATGTGATTTCTATAAATGCCTCACTGATTCTTATGTAAGAGTAGAGAAAAATCCACCAACTCAAGGGAAGCAGATTATATTACGATCAAGTTTTGTAAGAGGGCCAAGATATATGGTACAAAATATCAAGATGCAATGGTTATACGCAAATGGACATGATATCCTAATTTGTTAATAACATTTACATGCAACCCAATGTGGCAAAAGATAATCTGATACGTTTAGCATCAAGAATTGAATTGAAAGCTATGATGCATGGATTCTTCAAAAAATAGCACAGTGCAGTATCGGATACGCGCAGGGTGCAAGTGCGATTCGTATGGGATCCCCCCCCCCCCCAAAAAAAGGGATTTGCGAATCGAGTGCGCGCACCAACGAATATGGTGCGTTTTGAGCTCTTTTGCAATTTTTAAGTTATATTTACATGCAATTTGAAACTTTTACATGCATTTTATTGAAATTTTTACTTTGACTTATATTTGCAATGCAATTTTTTTTTCATTATTTTGGGGCTCTTTTGCAATTTTTGAAGAACTTCATTATTGAAACTTTTACTTTGACTTATATTTGCAATGCAATATTTAATTTATGAATGTTCTTTTCTTTTTTCAATTTGATTGGTCAAATATTATTTTTGGAAAGTGCAAATTTTTGAAAATCCGTATCCCTGCACCCGAATCGTATCGCTCCCGCACCACCCGCCCCCTCGCACCTGTGCAACATAGATTGAAAGCAAAAGCTTGTTGAAATATTATGTGTCGAGTGTTCAGAATGAAATTATATAATTTAGTTGAAGATCTACAATATAAATTTTCAAATATTCATTTTAATGTTGATATATTTAAAATTATTAATTACATTTAGTTAAAAAGTGATTCGATTGTATACACTATCGAATTTCAAAGGTGAGGACTTCCACATGCATATATGCTGCTATTCCTCTTAAATGAAGATAAAGAGCCATCACCAAAAGTATATCAACAAAATCTTAATAGTAGAATACCCGAAAAATCTGCGGACATGATATATTACACAACTTACAAGAATACATGCTTCATGGTCCATCTGCTAATACCAGATTAAGTTTGCCTTGCATGAAAAATGGATGTTGCACAAAGTACTTCCCCAAGAAGCTCGTTAGGAAAACAATTACTCCCTCCGTCCCACTTCAATTGACACTTTTACTTTGGGCACGGAGGTTAAGAATAAAGGGTTGGGTGTGTAAAGTGGGTGGAGACCATTTGTTTAATGTGTGTAGAGAAGGTAGGGACCACATGTTATTTTTGGAAAGTGCAAATTGAAGTGGGATAAACAAAAAAGGCAAGTGTGTCAATTGAAGTGGGACGGATGGAGTATTAATGAAAATGGTTATCCTATTTATAGACGCAGAGACACTGGAAGGACAATTATAAAAAATAAGGTGCATTCGCATAATAGATTTGCAGTTTCACACAATAGATATATTCTAATGAAATATAGCGCACATATCTTCGTTGAATGGTGCAACCAATTACAATCAATAAAATCTTTATTCAAGTATATCAACAAAGGAATAGTTGTGTGACTACTTTTTTTAATAAGAGCACAAAGGAAGGATAAAGAGAGCATAATGTACATGTAGTTAATGTGTATTATGTATTATGACTGCAGATACATATCACCATATGAGGCTACTTGGAGAATCCTCGGGTTCAAAATTCGATACAGAGTTGAGAGATTAAGTTTTCATCTGCCCAATGAGCAAAATGCGTTATTCAAAGATTCAGAGGCTATATACGAATGCTAAGGAAACCGTCAATCAAAGAAAGTATGTTTTTAGTCTGATTTGAGGCAAATAAGACATACCCAAAAGCAAGAAAACTCACTTTCCTAACAAAGTTTACTTTGACATTTTGACAAAAACACATGGAAGCAACGAAAAAATATCTTCTCAATAGGTATAATAAATTATGTACCTCTTGGTAGTGCGGAAAAGTACTTCCTTCGTCCCACTCTAATAGACTCATTTTTCTTTTTGGGACGTCCCACTAGAATAGGCTCGTTTTTTTATTTTGAGTAAAAAAAAATTACTTAATTGGTATGGACCACACCACTTTCTTCTTAAAAAGTAAGTTTCTTAATCTCTGTGTCCAAAAAAAAATTGAGCCTATTAGAGTGAAATGGAGGAAATATTAATGGTGTTCTATATAGCACATTCAAAGATAGGACTTTTGGACTTCTAAATTATGACAAAGAATACATTGGCAACATAATTGAAGCAAATTATTGAGTGTGTGCAAAATCTTTACAAAGTTTGTTCGTACTATTGCCAACTGATTCAATAAGTGATGCAAACGTAGTTTGGAATGCATGTTGGAATATTAAATGTAGATAGTGTCTTATACAATCATCGATGCATGCTACACCAACCAAGTAAAATATTAATTGTAGTTGAATATTCACATTCCTAAGGATAAAACCTGATTGCAAATTCATAGGAATTTTTATCTGAAAATAAAAGCTGATGAACTTTGTGTAAAGCAAAAGGCATTAGAGCATTAAGATGTGTTCATATATCCAAATTGCATTTCTCATTTCTAACAACAGAGGTATATAAACAACCTAGCCACACAAAACATGACAAAAAACTTTTAAGATTGATTATGACCTACAAGAAAACTCGAATCGTAAACCTACCCTCTCTCCGAGAAGTATTACCGAAAGAAAAGAAAAAAGAAAAAGAAAATACATTTATAGCACTCGAGGAGCTGTATCTATCATTGAGCCAAAACATTGGTCTTTCTTACTAATACTATGAGCCTGAAGATTATATTCTCAAGCAAATATGTATGATCTACCATTCTCCAGTCCTCTTAGGCTATTTGATTTGAACCCAACTTGACTATCTACAGCTATCTACAACTACTAATACATTTCAGTGTTCATATAACATTTCATAGAACTTGCTTCTCACCGCTCAGTACAAAAGCTTGAATTGGGGTCTAACCAAGCTTTGTCCAGAGCTCAAATTTACAAATTTCACATATCAGCTCACTAGTCTGAAACTAAGTAAAACTAATGAATACAAGTTTGAAAAAACTGCAAGCGATACAAACCAACGTAAACCAGATTATTGGCAATAGATTCACAATTGTTCGACTTATAAGTAATTGGATCTCAATTGACATGGGGCTGATGCTCATCTTCTAGCTGCAACTGATCTTCAGCTAAAAACACTCTGATAGGTACTAACTGCACTTGGGATTCTTTTCTAACCACTCTAGTGAAACATGTGACGGGGAAACTGGCCCCTCCATTAACTATTTCAAAAACAAGTTCTTCAAACCTATTTTAGAGAATTTACTATGAATGAATTACTAAATTATAGTACATTCTTTCTCCAACAAAGGCCGGGGTTGACAATCTCACAATGCTAGACAAGGATCATCCAAATAATCTAATTAAGTTTTTTTTTTTTTTTATAAAAAATAATCTAATTAAGTTATTATGCCTCTATTCCATCAAAGCAATAGACTAGATGGCACACCTTGTCAAATAGTTTCAGCAGGCCACTGCTATAGATGCCCTTCGATTCCCCAGAGTAGTCTGTTTAAGGATAAGCTTCTACTTTAGAATTATATGCTCCTAAACACATTCTCTATTTGTCATGTGCATCCCTAGCCAACTCCCTCACAATCATATAACTCAACTTAACACTGCTGCCCCTAGACTAACTCACATGCTCAACAAATCTAGAATCCCAAATATACAATAAACCACAAATTGAAAACCTTTGTTCTGCGTCATATTAACTGCATTAACACGGGATCAGGCTATACTTAACAAGTATTGTTCCCCTTTCTTTGAGATACCAATCCAGGCAAAACCAATAGAAACAAATCAATTCAATGAACAAAAATGGGAGAGAGAGGGATTCGAACCCTCGATAGTTCTTTGTTCAAAACTATACCGGTTTTCAAGACCGGGGCTATCAACCACTCAGCCATCTCTCCAAAAGACAATTTTTATTTTATTCCTCCGAATAGAACATGGCCATAGGGGGTATCTACCCCTACTATCTGTAGAAATCTCACTGTAGAAAGATCTCAGGCGTGAATCTACTGATCGATCCATTTATCCATATATAGAATCCAGTATGTCTATTTGTGAAATAAAAAAGAAAATCCCATTTCCCCTGACTCGATGTATGAATAGAGTCCTCAAAGGGGTGTATAGGTTAGACACAGGAAACCTATACCATATAAATCGCAATTAATAACAGCAAATGTTTAGGGCAAACGATTACCACTAACATAATCAGCGACCCGATTGATTTCTTTCCTTGTCAATTTGGTGCTTCTGCTTCTCCACGAGCTTATCGATCGCCGCCTGCACTGCGTCCCGTCCCCCGATAAGCAACCGGGTGACTACCTCTGGGTCCTTCTCGAAGCGGGCAGCCTCGAATTCCTTCCGCGCATTTTCCCTCAAAACGTCGCGCCAAAGGAAACCCCGCGAGTCAGGCCACGTGAAGAAACGAGTAGCCCGGATGATATCACGGTACAGACTCAGAGCCTCGCGACGAGTGCTGGTGAGCCGCTGCCGAGTCAAAAGTTCCTTTTCGTCGTCATCGAGGTGCTTGTTATCATTCTTGACTACATGCCTGTCGAATAGCTCTTCAATGGTGTCTGGGCCATTGTGCAATAAGCGGCGGTGGATATGCCCCACATGGCGGTGGCGCGCCACCGCGCTGATTGTCGGCGAAATCTGGATCTTCGGAAACATTTTTTCCGTTTATTTTTCCTTTCCCCCTTTGGACATCTCCAATTCTAAATTCTAGGGATTTTGTGTTAGAATGCATTTTATAATTTTCTTTTTTGGCTTTTAATTAATGGGGCTATTTAAAAAAAATACACGAATTTAAAAAATATATATATAATTTTCACTTGAATTTTCAATTAAGCTAAAAAATACATAATTTTATATTTTTGTTGTAATTTTCACATAAGTTTGACTTTCAACGAAATTAGAACTTAGTTGACGGTCTAAATTAAGTCAAATATATTAAAATTTACTTTCTTATACCTCCGAGTTTCTAAATACTCCTCATCATTAAAAGTTAGATCATAATCGGGTGAACTTACAACTGCCAACTAAGTTCTAATCTCGCCAAGAGTGAAACTCAAGTAAAAGTTGCAGCAAAAATATAAATTCATACTCCCTCCGTCCTTGAAATTGCTTCCTATTTGGGGATGGCACGGGTTTTAATGAAAAATTGTAAAGTGTATTGATAGTGGAGAAAAAATGATATAATTATTATTGAAAATTGTGAAAAGTGTTATAATTAGTATTAAAAATGGTGAAAAGTGAAAAATAAGAATAAATAAAGTATTATTAGTGGTGGGGTAGGTGTCCAAAAATGGAAAGAACGAAAGAGGAAGTTATTTGGGGGACGTCCCAAAATGGAAAAAGAGAAAGTTATTTTAGGGACGGAGGGAGTATATTTTTTTACTTAATTGAAAGTGTAGATTAAAACTACATTTTTTTTAGAATTTAGTGTATTTTTTTATTTTTATTTTTTGCCATAATCCCTTAATTAATCTATATCTTATCTTCTTATTCTTTTAAGGGTAAATGTCACTTTATGTCTGATCGTTTAGCCGAATTATCAATTATGTTTATTTTTCACAATTCATACCTTTATACAACAAATTCATATGTGTTCTACATAAAATTCATACATTAAAAATTGCTCTTATTTCTTATTTTAAGATGTGCTCTCACGGTAGCTCACCCCTAGGGTTAGGTTCTACAAAAAAATGAGCTTATACAAGAAAAAGATAAACATTGAACATGTCAGTAATGCGATTGAACATACCAATAATTTTATTGAACGGTTGAGATTTTTGGGGTTCGAAACCTGGATACGCACAATTACGATACATTCATCAAAAAAATCTAGATGTGAAATTTAATCTTAATTATTGATCGTTCGATGGATCATTGATAACACTCATGTTTCAAAGGTTTTTAATGTTCATATGATGATAATTTTATAGGAAATTGAGTGTTGGTTGATTGTTTTGTGCTTATATTGCTTTATCTTGTAAAACATGATTCTAACTCGAACTTTGAAGGAATTTACAGAAATCTTGAGATCGAATTTGGAAAAGTTGTCTGAAATACAAGTTGTAGTTCGTCTCGAGAGGAGTTTGTGAGTATAAACGGATTACAAATCGAAGTTCGAACGAGAAAGTTATGGCCAAAACAAAAACATCGCGCGCAGCAGTCAGAACCCAGCGGTCAAACACCGTTGACCACCGCCCGAAGAAGGATTTCCGGCGACCGCCGCCTGGGTCGCCGAGCCTTCTGGAACGTTGGAAGATGAGCCGGTGACCGCCGGGTGGGTCACCGGGTGGGTCGTCGGCTACCCGGATTTTTCAGTTTTGCGCGTTTTTGGAGTTCTTCTGGGTTTCAAACACTGTATTTTACCCTGACACTTTAAATAGGTCCTCTTTTGACCTATCTAGGGTTCCACACATTACATTCTAGCATTATAGCTTTAGCTTTACATTTATTTTCCAGTTTTCAAGGCTTGGATCAAGATTGAAGATTCAAGCCGCTACAATCGTTCTTATTCAGTTTTTATATAATTCAGTTCTTCCAATTGCGTTCTTATATATTATGTTTATGTTTTATTTCATTATGTTTGGCTAGTTTCGTTTAGCTGATTCTAGGGTTTGTAAATAGTTGATTGAATTTATGTAATTTATTTGTTAATACCTTTGTGCCTTCCAATTTATGATTCATAATTCCTGGTGTTTGAATTCTTGTGAATTATCTGATCAATAGTTAGCATGTTTAACTATTCGGTTTGAGACCTAGCGGAGATAACTGTTTAGCGGATTCAGGAATGTATGATATGATTTTAACCTTGAGACCTAGCGGAGATAGGTGGATCATAGGGAGCTAGTCTTAGGAGCTATTGAGAGTTAGTAGATTTTATTGAGACCTAACGGAGATAGAGAATTTACTAATCTACGATCGTTGTTGCTCTAGCGAGAGTAATTGATTAATTAAGTGATCTCTCATCATAACTGGATTAAACTGGTGCATATGATTAATAGATTTATTGTGTAGATTTAGTTAATGAATTTACTACCCTAGGATAAGTTGTCTTTAATATTTGAATTTTCTACATGCTTTTATTTGTTGCTAGTTGAGTTTAGTGTTAATCAAACCTTCCTACTTTCTGATGCCTGTCTACTGTTATAGTCTGTTTAGGAGATAACTAGAGTTGTTTCGTTGCGTCAGTCCTAGAGGATACGATACTCGATTACTTATTGCTTGCTACAATTACCTGTGTTAGTTGCGGTATTTTTGTTGCTAAGAAATTAGTGATCAACTTTTTGGCGTCGTTGCCGGGGACTGATTAGAAGTTACTTTAATATTTCCGATAGGACTTTATAGTACTTTAGGTTTTTATTTGTTTTTTTTTTCTGTTCTAATTAATAAGTGGTGATTCTGTAGGTTGCGCATGAACACAAGATCTCACGGTAATCCTCTTTTTGAGTTTGATCCTGAAATCAACGCTACTTTGCGCAATCTCAAGAAGCAAAATAATCAAGCTGAGTTAGATACGATGGCTACCTCTGAGCATATTCAAATTCGAGCTCTGCAAGAGCAATTGAAAAAGCTGCTTGATGAGAAGGAGGCGGTAGAGGCTCAGAAGCAACCCGCTATTAATGAGGCGTTCATACCGCAGTATGTGTACCAGGAACCCCCACGAGTCAATGTTAACAATTTTGAGCTGAAAACGGGTTTGATCACAATGGTCCAACAGAGTCAATATGGTGGACATGCGATCGAAGACCCTAATGCGCACTTGGCGCATTTTCTGGAGCAATGCAGCACGGTAAAGATGAATGGTGTTCCCGATGACATTATCCGTCTTTGTCTTTTCCCTTTCTCACTGCGGGATAAGGCGAAGTCATGGTATCATACACTGCAGATGGGAGAGAATACCGTGTGAGAGGATTTGGCTCATGCGTTCCTACGCAAGTTTCATCCGCCTGGCCTTACTTTGAAATTGAAGATGAACATCGTGCAATTTCAGCAGTATGAGGGGGGAAAAGCTGGCGGATACTTGGGAGCGATATCAGGAAAAGCTCAGGAAGTGCCCAAGCCATGGATTTGATGAAGGCACACTTGTGATCATGTTCTACAATGCCTGTGGGGAGAGAACACATGGATACAGCTGCAGGAGGTTCTCTGCTTCAGAAAGGCAGTTTCGAGGCGTGGAACATCATTGAGAGCATGGCTGCTACGAGTTTTTAATGTTCATCAGAGAGAGTACAATTGAAGGGTGGCAGCTGCTTCCAGCTCTGATCCTATGGCAGCGATGGTTACACAGCAGGCAACGATTGCTACGCAGTTGGCAGAGCTGACTACTAAGATCAGTGAGTTGAATGTTGGACATCCTGAGCAAACTGTGAAAGACCCGTCAGGCATGGAAAACATTAATTTTATTAATGGCAGTAACTATGGGAATTTCAAGCGAGGACAACCAGGAATGTATAGCAGAGGTCAGCAATATCAGCCAGTTCAGCAGCAGTTCCAACCAGGAGGACGCCCGCATCCGAATCTATCCTATGGAAACCCAAACAATGCTGTGCAACCTCCACCAGGATTCTCTGTTTCTAGTGGGGGAGTCATCAATGAGCCAAAGAAAGATTCGATGGAGGACATGATGAAGCAGATGCTCATGAAGATGATTGGGATGGAGACAAATGTGGGAAATAAGATATCTAGCATTGAAAATAACTTTTCAGCACTTTCCAAGCATGTGCAGATGTTGGAAAATCAAATGGAGCAGATGGCCAACAAGCAGCTGTGTAGGACAAGCCGGGCCAATTTTCTAGCAACACTACTATCAATCCTAGGGGCCAATGCAATGCTATTTTCGATGGCACTCTGTCTCCAAAAGATAGGAGGATGAGCAAGGAGAACGAACAACCAAGTGAGGAACCATACAAGGCTCCTGTTTCACTTAGGGAATACATCCCAAAGGTTCCATTCCCCCGTAGGCTGATGAATAGGGAGGTGCTTGAAGAGCAATGTGCTGTGAAGCCGAGCAAAAAAGAGGATGCTAAGAAAATTAAGCTGGAGATCTCCCATTGCAAGAATGAGAAAAAAGTTGCCAATCCCGAGGAGATAGAGCATAGACGTATAGTAGATGAGCTAGAGAGATTACTTGAAGAATCGGACCGGCGCACACAGCCTCAAACTCTCTCAAAATTGCAGGATCCCAAGGAGAAAGAACAGAAGGTAGTTGTTCACACCAAGAAGATGGGTGATGAGGATAAGAAAATACCGCAGGCGAAAGTTGTGTGCACTGAGCTGCCAATGAAGCTACTTTCGAAGAAGAAAGATCCGGGTAGCTTCACCATTGAGTGCGAGATTGGAGGAGAGCTCTTTCCCGAGGCTCTTTGTGATTTAGGGGCTAGTGTCAATGTGATGCCCATCTCTGTTTTCAAGCGGTTGAGAATTGGAGATCTCAAGCCGACCTCGATGGAGATTCAGATGGCGGATAGATCACGAGTGAAGCCGAGAGGAAAGCTTGAAGACATCTTTGTGAAGGTTGACAAGCTCGTCTTTCCTACGGATTTCTTGGTCCTCGATATTCGTAAAGATGCAAATCCGCCGTTGATTCTTGGTCGATCATTCTTAGCTACGGGGCGAGCTATGATAGATGTGCTGAATGGAAGCGTTAACTTTCACGCAACTGATGCGCATGAGTCCTCTGCCTCTGTTCGTGTTAGGCGGTCTGTCACGCCCGCGGCGGTTGATGTTCATTGAGACCATGAGGTATCGTCGAGCTCTAGACGTTAAATTAAGCATTTGTTAGGAGGTAACCCAACTGTTTTTCATTGTTTTGTTTTTCGTTCAGTTAGTTTCGTTTTGTTTATTTTGTTTCTTTATTTTGTTTGGGGTTTTTAGTGCAGTGCTGAGCTTGGAAGATGCGGGAACTCGCGCCTTGTCTATACCACCACCATGGAGCATGTGTTTCTGTGAGTAGTGACACACATATCATCATCCCTCCAAACTTATTTTCGAACTTATGTTCTGTAATAAATTTGGGGGAGGGGGTGAGAGCAGATATGTGTATCACTTTTATCTTTTTGTTGGCTTTATTGTTATATCCTGCTTGGTTCTTGGTGTATGATTGTTTTTTAGATGATTATTGCTCCATTAGATTTTTAGTGAGATGCCAATGATGATTTCTGTGAAGAAAAAAAAAATTGGAGTTTGATTTTCTTTGATGATTTAAGCATAATTGGAACTAATTTGCATAATTCTAGAGTGATTTTAAACTTGACTTTTAGACGTTGAATAAACCTGTGAGATTTTGAGCCATAACTGTTTATCATACACAGTTTATTCTTTGTTGTGAGTTTTGTCATGCATGTGGTGATCTTCTAGAACTTGCCATGGTTTCTGTGTTGAAGTTGCTGTTGTGCCCAGGATTAGGAGATGATTTTAGGCCATCTTTTGTTAGCCACAATTTTTCCCGAACACTGTCCTTAATGAAAAATTTATCCTTTGTTATCCACTTTGAGCCTATTTAGCTTTTATTCTTTAGCTGGATGATAAGGGGTGATGTAGTATATGGGGATCTCTGTGTGGTGAATATCATAGTGGGTCATGAAAAAGAAGGGATGATTTTGTGTTACTTAGTCTTATAAGCTCTGGAAAAATTGTGAAAAAAAAGAAAAGAAAAAGAAAGAGAAAGAGAAAAAAGCGTGAAGTCGAGTGTTTATTGAGAAATTTGTTAGAAAATCAACTTTGTGTGTTGGAAATAAATGGAGAGCATAAAAGAGTGTTTAGTTCTGTATGGTGATGATTAAATCCCTTGAGTTGTGTGATTATGATGTCATAGTTGGGAGGAAGATGGAATTTATTCCATACTCGATTTGTGAAGTTATAAGGTGTTGATGTTCTTAATTATTTTGAGTCACTTAGCCTATATTTCCCTACCTTAACCATAACCCTACATTATAACCCGAAGAAAAAGACCTTTTTGATCTTAGTCCTGGCACACTTTTAGCGATGAAGATTGTTGACGATTGGCAAGCTTATGGTAAGTGATCTATATTTCATTGAATTCGATGAGAGCATACACGTCCAATATATTCCATCAAATTGAGAGTTGAGTGATACACATACCTTGTGAGATTCAATTGTTTGGAATGTCAAGGTTGATTTTGCTATAAGTTGTGTTTATTGGTGATTTTTATGCTTAATTATTAAGGATTTGAGAATTCTATCATTCTTTATTATTCGGAGGCATTGATGAGCTAGATTTCTTACTCATTCGTGTTATTAATTGTGTTCTTCTCATTATTCGAGGACGAACAATGGCTTAAGTTTGGGGGAGTTGATAACACTCATGTTTCCATGGTTTTTAATGTTCATATGATGATAATTTTATAGGAAATTAAGTGTTGGTTGATTGTTTTGTGCTTATATTGCTTTATCTTGTGAAACATGATTCTGACTCGAACTTTGAAGGAATTTACAGGAATATTGAGATCGAATTCGGAAACATTGTCTGAAATATAAGTTGTAGTTCGTCTGGAGAAGAGTTCGTGAGCACAAACGAATTACAAATCGGAGTTCGAACAAGAAAGTTATGGCCGAAACAAAAACATCGCGCGCAGCAGTCAGAACCCAGCGGTCAAACACCGTTGACCACCGCCCGAAGAAGGATTTCCGGCGACCTGCCCGGCGACCGCCGCCTGGGTCGCCGAGCCTTCTGGAACGTTGGAAGATGAGCCGGTGACCGCTGGGTGGGTCACCGGGTGGGTCGTCGGCTACCCGGATTTTTCAGTTTTGCGCGTTTTTGGAGTTCTTCTGGGTTTCAAACACTGTATTTTACCCTGACACTTTAAATAGGTCCTCTTTTGACCTATCTAGGGTTCCACACATTACATTCTAGCATTATAGCTTTAGCTTTACATTTATTTTCCAGTTTTCAAGGCTTGGATCAAGATTGAAGATTCAAGCCGCTACAATCGTTCTTATTCAGTTTTTATATAATTCAGTTCTTCCAATTGCGTTCTTATATATTATGTTTATGTTTTATTTCATTATGTTTGGCTAGTTTCGTTTAACTGATTCTAGGGTTTGTAAATAGTTGATTGAATTTATGTAATTTATTTGTTAATACCTTTGTGCCTTCCAATTTATGATTCATAATTCCTGGTGTTTGAATTCTTGTGAATTATCTGATCAATAGTTAGCATGTTTAACTATTCGGTTTGAGACCTAGCGGAGATAACTGTTTAGCGGATTCAGGAATGTATGATATGATTTTAACCTTGAGACCTAGCGGAGATAGGTGGATCATAGGGAGCTAGTCATAGGAGCTATTGGAGTTAGTAGATTTTATTGAGACCTAACGGAGATAGAGAATTTACTAATCTACGATCGTTGCTGCTCTAGCGAGAGTAATTGATTAATTAAGTGATCTCTCATCATAACAGGATTAAACTGGTGCATAGGATTAATAGATTTATTGTGTAGATTTAGTTAATAAATTTACTACCCTAGGATCAGTTGTCTTTAATATTTGATTTTTCTACGTGCTTTTATTTGTTGCTAGTTGAGTTTAGTGTTAATCAAACCCTCCTACTTTCTGTTGCCTGTCTGCTGTTATAGTCTGTTAGGCCCAGAGGGCCTCGTATAGGTGTATGGGGGGGGGGGGGGAATACACCTTTAGGCTATTTTTACTCAAAAACAGTGGGATCTGAAGATAGAGATCAAAATGAAACTTTACACGCAAACTAAGACGCCTGTTAACTGAAAGGAATTTTGACCAAACAGGGTTGACGACTGATATTGAAATACTCTTCAGTAATGAGTTATCAGTTAAGTCACTGGAACTTAACTGATGCACGTTAAGGCTTCTGTCGAGTTTGCTAAAACAGAGATGTTACAAGTCTTCCTGACTATCAGAGGATAGATCAGTCAGACTGATAACATACGCAGCGGAAATAACTTTGTTACGTAATAGCCTTTGTTGAGCACGTTGTTAGTCTTAGGTTTCTCTTTGCATTTAACCAGTATTCAGTTTATCAATTGAAAGAGCACAAGTAAGAATGTAAAACTGAAAGCTATAAACAATACAAAGATTTTTACGTGGTTCGGAAAACACTTCCTACATGCACGGTCGGTTGATCAGACCAACAACTTTACTCCGCAAGTGCTTAACTGGTGCACTGTAAACCTATCCGTGTGCTTAGCCGGGTGCACACAACCGAATCAACTGAAGATCCAATCTTCAGTACCAACACTTCACTCGCGTTGGATTTTCCACTCCTAGCACGAACCTGCACTAGGATCTCACGGAGTCAGAGTACCTTCCTAAACTCCTTTTCAACTCAAACACTCGATTCTATCTCTCGAAGGGAGGTTTGAAATCTTGCCAACTAAACTTCAAAGAACAAGTTATTTGGAGTTAGTTTTGGCCTAGGCTTTGGGTAAACAGAGGTTTGCCTAAGGTCTAAGAGAATTTGTGTAATCAGCAGTGACTCGTTTTTGGCTTTAGTATTCTCTTCTTCGATTCAAGCTTTGGAGAGGTTAAGCTTTGGCTGAGAAACAATTTTGGCAGAGTTTAAGCTTATGTCGTTGAATCAGTGAAGATTGAAGTGATCCTCGAGCGCTATTTATAGGAGAGGTCTTGAATAGATCCGTCGGCGGAGAACATCTTCAAGATTTCTTCCGTTGGAGAGCTTTTCGAATTTGGGCTGAGGCTTCAATCTTCGAGGTTCCTTGTTTGGTGAGAACGACTATGTTGAAGAGCAGGAGAACGACTATGTTGAAGACAAACAAAAGAGTGAACTCAGAGCACAAGTTCTAAAACGGGGTGAATACTATTCCTCCTTAACAATAGAACCTAAAAACTTGTACTAAGAGAAAGAACACAACAGTTCAAACACAGAACAAGGAGAAGACAGAAAAACATTAATCAGAGCCTGGACAAAGAGTCATTGTCTTCAGGTTGAGATCAAAAGAAGTTATTTTCATTAAAAAGTAAAATTGATGAGACATCAGTCAAGGTACAGAGCAAGACTTACAAGTGAGTAAAAAACAAAACAAAAACACATGGGAAACCCATGGACTCCAACAGTCTGCTTGGCTGCGCCTTTGAACTTCTTGATCTTCATCTTCAGTCTTCATGTTCCTAAGCTTGTTCCATTCACACTTGTTTTCCTTTGACTTGAGGTCTCTACTCGAACGTCCTCCTTACAACTTCTGGTGATCCTTTTGCTTTACCATCTTCAGTCTAGTAAGAAGATGCAGGGAATTACCTTCGAGAAGGTTTTTCTCTGACTTCCTACTTTTCCCCTTTTTGGCAACATCAAAAAGAGAGCTGATGATGGAAGCTATGATCAGATGGGACTTCAACCCCGACTCTCAAGCACTTGTGGGAGGACTTGAGAAGAGGATGAGTCCAGAGATGCAGAAGAGGAAGACACCAGTGGGGAGAGAGAGGGATGAGAAGAGAGACGGAGAAGTGAAGGAAAGGAAAGTATGCATAGCATTTTGGAGATATTCATGTAATGCGGCTATGCATACGAACCTAAGGGAGAGGAAGAAAGACAAGAGGAGGAGAGGAGGAGGAGTGAAAGATGTGAGGAGGGATATGAAAGAAATTCATGTAGGGAGTGGATGTGAGGAAGAAAAATCGAATCAGTGGTAGTCGTGAGGACTAGCACTGTCGATGTTGCATCGACTGACAACGAGCTCCTGCTCATTGTTGTTGCTCCATATGGAAGCTTCACAAAAAGGTGTGAGGCTCTTTTGAGACTCAGTTGAAGTTCGTCTTCTTGAGACTAGGGGTGTAAATGAGCCGAGTCGAGTCGAGTATTGCCATGCTCAGACTCGAGCTCGACTATTTTGAAGAAGCTCGAGCTCGAGCTCGACTCGGCCGAGCTTGATTTTTTTGAGCTCGAGCTCGACTCGATGTCATATTTGTGAGCTCGAGCTCGACTCGGTTAAGCTCGATTGTGGAGTCTTTCTGGAGTTTGAGCTCGAGTTCGTTTAAGCTCGTTGAGCTCGAGCTCGTTCAAACTCGGTGAACTCGAGCTCGTTTAAGCTCGTTTCATACATCTTCTGTTCATCTGTTTCTCCAGCTCCACTTCCACCTGTTTCACCATCTCCACCATCTCCACTTCCACTTGTTTCACCATCTCCACTTTCACCTTGAATGTCAGTATTTGTAACAATATGATCATCCGTTGAATGCTGAAAGTTAAAAGCAACACCCAACCAATAAAAAATCAAATCCCAACAGCAGCAAGCAATGAAATTCAGCAAGAAATCCATACTTGCGGAACAATGAAATTCAGCAAGAAATCCCAACAGCAACAAGTTAAATTCCAACAGCAGCAAACAATGAAATTCAGCAAGAAATTCGGCAAGCAATTAAGATATCAAAGTTCCAAACTCTAATCCACAAATTGAGCTGGATATATACCTTGGGCAGTTTCATTATCTATTTAAACTCAGCTCAACCAAGCATGATTTTGGCAAAGAAAAAAGAGAAATAAATAAAACAATACAAGCATCGTTTGAACAAAAAAAGAGAAATAAAACTTAGCTCAACCAAACTTACCGGAAATTCCTTGCTGCTCTACTACTGTCGCGCGCGCCGGGGTGCACTCCGTGCTGCTCTGCTGCTGCTGCTGTCGCTCGTGCCAGGGTGTGCCATGCGCATCACCGATTGATATGATCCTTGCCGATCAAATCGAACACCACGCAACGGAAGACTTGAACAACGAACGGAAGATGGAATCCCAAAACCTCTGAATCTAACCCACGGAATGATATAGGCGACTGAATGCCCTATACCCCAACGTGAAGTTGACGCAGCAACTCGGGGACGCTGAATGACACCCGACGAGGGTTGGTTGACTCGCCGTTACGTCGATAATTGAATTCGTCTTGGAATAATCAAGAGGAATTCGGAATTCTCAAGAGAGAAATAAAACTCACAAGTTTATTGATAAAAGTAGGCTAAAATTCGTCCAACATAAGTAGCCATATATATAGGCAAAACTAAACCTAGTATAATAAGGAAACAACTTAAAAACAAGCCCTAATAGGCCAACAAGGCCCTTACTTTAAAAATCCGAAAATAACAAGCCCTTTAAACTAATGGGCTGCGAAAAATAACAATACTGAAATAAATAAATGAAGTCTTCAAAATAAATCAAATCTTCAAGCTTCGGCCCACTCGCATGTAATGAGATTAATTAGACTTGGGCCGACTCCACCATCTCCAATAGGTCTCTTCATCAACTCTTGAGCCCACACTTCTTGAACTAAGCTCATCAAGCTCTCCTTGAACTTCTTGGCTCGTGCTCTTGTAACCGGACCAACAGGAACATGCACCGGGTCTTGCACCAACGAACCTTGGGCTGCATCACCGATGGCCGGTCAGACTCAGCCGAGATAGAGATGAGAGATTGGGAAAATGAGAGCCAAAGGCGGCGACTCTGTGCTGCTCTGCTGCTCTTACTGTCGCGCGCGCCGGTGGGCGCGTCACCGGTCGCCGGCCGAGAGAGAGATGAGAGATTGGGGATTGGGTTTGGGGCAGCTCACGATTGGTAGGATTTAGGGTTTCAAATTAAAGTGTGTAATTCAAATTCAGATTTTGTTAGAATGGGCTTAGGGTTTGGGCCATTTTGTGGATTTTAAATATATTTAATTTTGGGCCAATATATAATACATTATATAATAATTACTTGAGCTCAATTAGGCTCGCGTGCCTAATGAGTCAAGTATCACAAAACTCGAACTCGGGCTCGGTACTAGCACGAGTAGCTCGAGCTCGAGCTCGACTCGACTAACATCGAGTCGATTTCGAGTAATCTTCGAGCCGATCCCAAGTAGCTCGTGAGCTAGCTCGACCCACTTACACCCCTACTTGAGATAGAAACTTCAAACCATATGGGCCTAGCATGAGAATGGAAGACACTCGCGTCGTTGGATACAAGTGAGAATAGAGCAAACTTTGACGTCGGAGAGACGTTGAGATCCAGTGGAAGGGTCCGGTGAAGACCAAGTATGTGAGCGTCATTCTCCCACTCCATGACTTTGCAGTCATTGAATTCTCCTTTTGTCGGAACAAAATTTTTCTGCAACCTTAAAAGGATTGAAAATTTTTCTCATAGTGAAGGCTGTGGAGAGTTGTTAGTTGATGCAGAAAATAGGTGAATACATCAAGGTATAAATACACAAATTTTATCAAGAGGAAGATGAAAGAGTTTTTCGAAAACTGTGCCTAAAATGATTTTGAAGTAAAAATTCACATCCGCCGTCACTGCAGAGGACGAAAGCTTCAAAAGGTGAGAGATATCATTGCATTATGTCATGTCAATGAGATTCTCAAGAAATTTGATTCCAGAGGCAAAAGGTTGGAAAGATTTTTAGAAAAGATCAGGACAAGTTAAATCAGATACGAATTTTCCCTTTTGAAAAGTACTTGTCCTTCTCGGATATTTTATTTTCCAACAATCAGTTAAAGATTTTGAAATAAACTGATCAGTCAGAGAAAACTTTTTGAATACAAACAAAAGACTCTTAACTGAAATAACTGATTTTCAAAGTAGGTTGAAAATACTTACTACTCGACTGAACATTGTAGTTAGTCGATACCACTTGATCCTGGTTGACTTATCAGGATGAGTTTCATTCAGATGAGGACTTGTTTTCATTGCTTTCCACGTCAGCTGTCGTAGAACAGCAGTTGTTTAACCACCAGTCAGCATGACTGTTTGAGAAGATCGTCAAACACAGCATCACTCTTCTGGGTTGATGAGGCCGATCCTTCCACACAGATCGTTGAACCTTTCTTCTGGAAGAGCTTTGGTCAACAAGTCTGCTCTCTGAACTGCGGTCGGAATCCATTCAACAGAGATATCCTTCTTTTCGACGTGATCATGAATAAAGTGATGTCGAATGGCAATATGCTTGACTCTGGTGTGATGAACTGGATTCTGGGAGATTGCAATAGCACTGAAGCTGTCGCAATAGATTGGGACTTCCTTTTTTTCGATCCCATGGTCCTTCAATTGTTGGACTAACCATAGGAGTTGTGAACAGCAACTTCCCGCAGCAACATATTCAGCTTCAGTTGTGGAGGTGGCAACTGAAGTATGCTTCTTTGAAAACCATGAGATGAGCTTGTTTCCTAGGAATTGACAAGTTCCCGAAGTCGATTTGCGATCAATTTTGCATCCTACAAAATCTGAGTCTGAATATCCGGTGAGCTTGAAGTCATCGTCATCTGGGTACCACAATCCTAAGTTGGGTGTGCCTTTGAGATATCGCAAAATTTGTTTTGCTGCATCCATATGAGCTTCCCTTGGATCTGACTGATATCTCGCACAAACCCTGACTGCATATGCGATATCTAGTCTGCTCGCAGTCAAATACAACAACGATCCAATGATTTCTCTGTATTTGATTGAAGATACAGATTTTCCTTCTGATCCTGGATCAACTTTCCAGTTTGTATTCATTGGGATCTTGATTGATTTCATGTTCTGAATACCGAACTTGGCGATTAGTTCTTGGGCGTACTTCGCTGGTCTGCTTGACTTGTAATCCAAGAAAGAAATTTATTTATCCCATCATGGACATCTGAAACTTGTTAGTCATGATATCAGCGAACTTCTTGCACATGCGTTCGGATTTGGATCCAAAAATTATGTCATCGACATAAACTTGAACAAGTAGAAGATCTTCTCCTTCTTTGAGAGTGAACAACGTTTTGTCCACATATCATTTCTTGAAACCTTGTTCAACAAGATACTCAGAGAGAGTATCATACCATGCTCTTGGAGCTTGTTTCAAGCCATAGAGTGCTTTCTTCAGCTTGTATACCTTTTCTGGTCCTGCAACCTCAAAACCTAGAGGTTGTTCCACGTAGACTTCATCGGTGAGCACTCCGTTGAGAAATGCACACTTCACATCCATTTGGTGTACCTTGAATCCTTTGTGAGCTGCGAAGGCTAAGAAGAGTCTGACTGCTTCCAATCTGGCAACTGGGGCAAACGTCTCATCGTAGTCGATTTCTTCTTCTTGACTGTAACCTTTTGCTACAAGCCTTGCTTTGTTTCTCACAACATTTCCTTCTTCATCTTTCTTGTTTTTGAAAATCCATTTCAAACCAATCACCTTTGTATCGTCTGGTCTATCCACAAGCTCCCAAACTGAATTCCGATTGAATTCATTGAGTTCTTCTTGCATTGCGATGATCCATTGAGTGGACTTCAGAGCTTCTTCGACATCCTTGGGCTCTGTAGATGATAAGAAACAGCTAAAATTCTTATCTTCGTTGATGCAGTTCTGGTTGATATCAAAGACGAGGTTGCACATTGATCTTCGAGTCTTAACACCGTCTGATGGTTCTCCAATGATGTTTTCCCTTGAATGGAGTTCAAACCATCTTCGATACTTCTTGATCTCTTCTGGTGATGGTGGGGGTTCTTTAGTCAGAATGGTTCTGAAACGTTGAGCATCTTCTAGAGCAGGGGAGAGTTGAACTGGAGCTGCTTCGGCATGTTCAACTCATTCTTCGACAACTGGAGTTCCCTCTTGCATGATGCCATCTGCTGTGGCTCCAGTCTGAGCTTCAGACCTTTGACTGATCTTCTGATACTGAAGCTTTTTAGTATCTTCATCTTTTCCTGGTCCTCACACCAAGACAGTAGAAGGCTCGGTGTTATCGATTTCAGTCTTGGAAACTTCAGTGTTCTCAACACTTCTTTCAGTTTCCTGTTTCCTAAAATCAACAGTAGACTCATCAAAAACAACATGTGGTATTTCTTCAACACAAAGAGTTTGAGAATTAAACACTCGATAGGCTTTGCTGGATCGTTCAGTTCCAGAGTATCCAAGAAAGATTCCTGGATCAGCCTTGCTATCAAATGTGTTTAATGTTTAGCCCTATTTTGTGATGAATTTCTGGGTGTTTACGTGTTATATTGACTTTTATTTTGGTCTCTTTCACTTAAGAGTTGAATGATTTGAGCTTTTGTGCTAATTTTGTTGTCTCAAGATTTTGTTCTCACATTGATTGATATGTGGACAAAAGTAAAGTCAGAATTTAGTTGAATGGTCTGACGAAGAATCGAAGTTCGTCTCGATACGAGTTCGTAGGCAAAAACGGATCTAAAATCTGACTTGAAACGAGGGAGAACGGACTAAAACAAAAACGCTGCGCATTGCAGTGGCCAGTGCCCGCCGGGAGGCGGCGCCCGCCGTGCACATTTTGGAAGAATCAGCGAAGGGAGTACACAGCGGCGCCGTATCACAGCGGCCGCCGTACCACGGCGGCCGCCGTCCGTGGGCATTTTTGGCAGTTACGTTTTTCCATTTAAAAGCCGATTTTTAGGGTTTCTGCCCCAATTCTCGACCCATCCAGCCTCCAACTCCATTTTTACTGTATTTTCTTAGAGTTTTGGTAGGGAGAAACACATTAGAAACTCTTGGATTACGCTAGATCGTCGTTTCCTTTAATCAATTGTAAGTTCTATCTATTGAATTATCGAATTCTACAAGCTTTCTTGGTTGCTCTTTTCCCAGATAATTGAACACGTTTTGATAACGATATTTAACATTGATTTATGCTTTGTTAATCTTATTGCCTAGTTAGTATAGTTAGATTGTTGATTGATTTGTTAGAGTAATACTCCGTTGAAATTGTGTTGCTTTTCGTTTACATGTTCCTTAGGATAAAATCATGATTAGTGTTTGCCATAGATTTGCATGCTTGTTTATTTCCCTTGCCTAGATAATTATTGCTTTATGATTTTGGATTTCATTATTGCTTTCTATATTGTTAGATTAGAACCCTAGTTATTTATGTTGTCTTATTGCTTTCTTTGCCTGCTTCCTATCTTTCGCCTAGATAGATTTATATGCTTAATTTTAATTACGCATTAGTTAATCGGAGAAAGAGTGTCAGACCCAACCTTCTGATTAGAGTGTTTAGGTTTAATTCCTGTTTTCTGTGCGTAGCATGATCAGAGCCCTGTTTAGCCTTCCTTGAGAGACGACTTGGGTTAGCTTATTACACTAGGACGACCTCGTACGATTGCGAGTCAATCCCTTAGGTGTTTTGGGTTGAGTCAAATTTTGGCACCGTTGCCGGGGAAGGCTTTAGGCGTTTGGTTGTGCTACTTTGTTTTCCGTGTTTATTTTATTTTTATTATTGCTCGGTTATTTTCTTTCTCCCACTGGTGCGTTTGATCTGTTTTGTTGAGTGTTGTGTTGCTAGGGAGTTAAAGTCTTAACAGGAATTTGACATTATACTTGACAACACTCACCGTGCACGCGAGGTGCTTGAAGCCTAGGAGAGAGTACCGAGTCTCATTTGTCTAGCGTTGGAGTTGAGGAGATGGCAGGAAGAAATTTGCAGTACATGGGGGATTTTACCCGGCCTATCATAGAGGCCACGAACTCAGCTATTGTGCTCCCCACTGCAGTCAGAAATTACAACCTGAAGCCCAATGATTCAAGTCTGCTCCCCCTCTTTTATGGGCTGTCGAATGAAGATGCCCTGCAGTTTATCCGGGACTTCTGCACCTAAGTGCAAACTTTTCCACTGTTGGAGATCACAGAAGATCAGCTGAAGCTTAAATGTTTCCAGTATGCACTTAAGGATCGGGCAAGGACTTGGCTTCTCTCCTTACCGCCTAGTTCTATCACTACTTGGGGAGAGGCCTGTGAGAAGTTTATGTTGAAGTTCTACCCAAGTCACAAGACACAAGAGATTAGAACTCAAATCATGAACTTTGTTCAAGGAGCCGACGAGCCACTTTATGAGGCTTGAGAGAGATTCCAGGAGCTCCTCCGCCAGTGCCCGCAGCATCAGTTAACCCCAGTGATGTTGATGCAACTCTTTTATGATGGGTTGCTGCAGACTTCTCAATTTATGGTGGATAGCACGGCAGGAGGCAACATTTCTCGAAAGACAGCTGATGAACTCAAGGAGATCTTCAACATACTTGCCGTGAGTTCCCAACAAAAGTCGGTAAGAGGAAGGAGGGTTGAAGCTATTGCAGTAGCTCCAAACAATGAGCTTCAGAAGCAAGTAGCGGACTTGATGAGGCAAGTACAACACCTCAGGATGAACCAGGTGGAGGCTCCACCCGCTCACGCGCCACCAGCAGAAGGTTGTGGTATATGTGGTGAATATGGCCATGGAGCCAACGAGTGCCATAGGATGGGCGAGCGCACTTATGAAAGAGGAGTAGAAGTCTTTGCTGCACAAGGGTATTCGAGTAGGCAACTCCAGGGTCACATGCAAGGACACGGGCAGAGTTCTCAATACTGTCAATTCCAGCAGCAGCAGTTCTACCCACCTCAGCAGCACCAACCTCCAGGTCCCTTATTTGAAGATCAGATGCAAGCTTTTATGCAAGCTAGCAAACAGGCGATGGAGGCTCAGAGTGCTACCATCAAGCGCCTCGAGACTACAGTTGGGCAACTAACAGGAGCCTTGAATCAGCTACAGCAACAACAGCCAACTGGGAAGTTCCCAGACCAGGACAAACAGCCGCATCAAGCTCATACAGTGGCGGTAGTCAAGGAAAATGCCCCAATAACCATGGGGAAATGGAGAAGCAAAGCCGTGGAAGCAATCAAGGCTACCCAATGCCCCAAGTGAACCACTGCCACCTGTCACTGTTGCACCAGACCAACCACCACCCAAGCAAGGAGATACATGTAGCTTTAATTTTTTATATTAGCTTAGGTGGGGTCGAAAAGGTTTTTGGAATACTTGATTTGGTCGCGGCAGTCAATTTGATGCCGCTTGATATTTTTGAGAAATTGGGTAATAAAGAGCTGAAATGCACGAATATGAAGATAGAGCTAGCTGACGGCTCTATTTGCAGCCCACGAGGCCTTGTTGAGGATGTTGAGGTTGTTGTGAGGGGGATTAGAGTTTTGGCTGATTTTGTTGTCCTTGATGTGGGAAAAGGGATTAGAGGAGAGAATGGGCATCTTGTTTTGCTTGGCTGACCTTTTATGGCCACCACCCATACTCGTATTGACGTGAGTACTGGAAATTTGAGTATGGCGGGGGCAGGGAGGTCTGTAACTTTCTCTGTTTTTAATAGGAAATCTCCTACTCGTACCCTCTTATTGCAAAACTGCTCTTATGTTGAGACTTTTGATGTTTTGGATGAGGACTGTATTGTGCAGGACTTTCTTTATAAGTTACAGGAGGAGGACGAGATTGTGGAAGAATTCCTTGCTAACTTGCAGGATGAGGCTGACATTGAGCAGGAATTTCTGGAAAAACTGCAAGAGGAAGATGATATAGAGCAAGGCTTCCCGTGTGCCTTGCTACTGGAAGAGAAGCTTGATGAGGTTGTGTCACTCGATCTCGTTGGATGTGTGGATAAAAGACCATCTCATGATATGAGCATGGAGCGTTCATTAGGAGGACCCGCAGCTGCAATTCAAGAAGATGTGTTTACACATGCACTTAAGCAGCTGACGCTTCAATCGGATTTTGGTTAAGGGATCCTTTTAGTCGGGCTGGCGACTTAAAAACTAGCGCTGCATGGAAGGCAACCCATGTTTTTCTTGCTTTCCCTTATTTTCGTTTTTCCTTCGTTTTGTTTGGGTTTGTGTTTCTGTTGTTTCTGTTGTTTGGTGCAGGTTGGTGCGTTGGGGACTGTTTGGTTTATAGATGAGGATTGGCAGACATCGTGGGATACTACAGACTCACCACTTGGATCGGTATTCAGGGAAGTTTTCCTCTTTCACCCCTCTTTTTGTAAGCACTGAGGACAGTGCCAGATTTTAAGTGTGGGGGGGTGTTTGTTGGTATTTGTGGATCCTGTGGGTGTCTTTTTGTTGTGTTTTTGGGCTTTCTTGTGTGGGGCAAATGGTCCCCTTTACCTTGATCGTTGCTTGGGTTCAAGTAATACTACACACTTTGATGATTTGTTCACAAGTAAATGTCATGAATTGTGTTGGCTTGGTTGCTATCTTTGTCTCTCATGCTATGCATATTCCTCGCTTGATGTAAGTTGTTTAATGTTTTGGATGCAACACCCTTATGAGCTATTCTTGACGTGATTTGTCCGGCAGATGCTAGAGGGAGTGTTTTCATTGTGATAGCCTATGATCTTATCCCTTGAGTTTGAATGTTGGTTTGTTGTTAAGTTTTCTATAGCTCTGGGTCTCTGCTCCTCTGACGGTAGTGTTATGAGCATGGGAAACCACGTGAGAACATTTTGGATTACCTCCAAAAGTGTTGATCTCACGAAAGTTGGCCTATCTATTGAGAATAAAATAACATCACCTTGAAAAGAAAGATGTATAAAATTGAGATTTGGTTTGATTGTTTATCATCTTCAAGGGAAATGAGATTTGATTATAAAGGCAATCACATTAGAAAACTCACCTCTAGCGGAGAATCGGGTTTGATCGGATTGAATTGTATCACATGGTTGTTACTTCTTAAAATCTTAACAATGAACATCTCGTGAGGAATATAAATGGCTACGAGACTTAGATTGGTTGGAGATGTGAATGGTGAGGAAGTTTTCTTGCGAACTATCATTTGGTGTTGTGACTTTGCTTGAGGATAAGCAAAGGATCAAGTGTGGGGGGTTGTTTAGCCCTATTTTGTGATGAATTTCTGGGTGTTTACGTGTTATATTGACTTTTATTTTGGCCTCTTTCACTTAAGAGTTGAATGATTTGAGCTTTTGTGCTAATTTTGTTGTCCCAGGATTTTGTGCTCACATTGATTGATATGTGGACAAAGGTAAAGTCAGAATTTAGTTGAATGGTCTGAAGAAGAATCGAAGCTTGTCTCGAAGCGAGTTTGTAGGCGAAAACGGATCTAAAATCCGACTTGAAACGAGGGAGAACGGACCAAAATAAAAATGCTGCGCATTGCAGTAGACGGCACCTGCCGTGCACATTTTGGAAGAATCAGCGAAGGGAGTACACGGCGGCGCCGTATCACGGCGGTCGCCGTCCCACGGTGGCCGCCGTCCCTGGGCGTTTTCGGCAGTTACATTTTTTCATTTAAAAGCTAATTTTTAGGGTTTCTGCCCCAATTCTCGACCCATCCAGCCTCCAACTCCATTTTTACTGTATTTTTTTAGAGTTTTGGTAGGGAGAAACACATTAGAAACTCTCGGATTACGCTAGATCGTCATTTCCTTTAATTAATTGTAAGTTCTATCTATTGAATTATCGAATTCTACAAGCTTTCTTGGTTGCTCTTTTCCTAGATAATTGAACACGTTTTGATAATGATATTTAGCATTGATTTATGCTTTGTTAATCTTATTGCCTAGTTAGTATAGTTAGATTGTTGGTTGATTTGTTAGAGTAATACTCTGTTGAAATTGTGTTGCTTTTCGTTTACATGTTCCTTAGGATAAATCATGATTAGTGTTTGCCATAGATTTGCATGCTTGTTTATTTCCCTTGCCTAGATAATTATTGCTTTATAATTTTGGATTTCATTATTGCTTTCTAGATTGTTAGATTAGAACCCTAGTTCTTTATGTTGTCTTATTGCTTTCTTTGCCTGCTTCCTATCTTTCGCCTAGATAGATTTATATGCTTAATTTTAATTACACATTAGTTAATCGGAGAGAGAGTGTCAGACCCAACCTTCTGATTAGAGTGTTTAGGTTGAATTCATGTTTTCTGTGCGTAGCATGATCAGAGCCTTGTTTAGCCTTCCTTGAGAGACGACTTGGGTTAGCTTATTACACTAGGACGACCTCGTACGATTGCCAGTCAATCCCTTAGGTGTTTTGGGTTGAGTCATTTAACCTTCTCTTATCATTGTTGTGGATGAAACACCTAGAACCGAAAGCATGAAAATATGAGATTGAAGGCTTCCTATTCTTCCATAGCTTGTATGGAGTTTTCCCGTGTCTTTGAGTGAGGAAAGAGCGATTTTGCGTGTAGCATGCGTTGTTGACTGCTTCGACCCAAAATTTCAAAGGGAGTTTTGATTCGGCTAGCATCGTCCTTGCTGCTTCCTTCAAAGACCTATTTCTTCTTTCTGCTCTTCCGTTTTGCTGATGAGTCCTTGCTGCAGAAGTTTGATGACTGATTCCTTGTTCCTCACAATACTCACGAATGACAGTATTGAGGAATTCAGTCCCACGATCTGATCTGATGCTGATGATGTTGACTTCCTTTTCAACGCTTAATCTTCTCAGTAGCTTTGGCAATTCCAGAAGTGTCTCTCTCTTGGTGTAGAGAAATATAACCCAAGTATATCGTGAATAATCATCCACAACAACTAAAGTATACTTCCTACCATTGTAGCTTCTGGGAGAGATTGGGCCAACCAGATCCATGTGAAGTAGTTGAAGAATCCTTTCAGAGGAGTGTTCTAACTTTGACTTGAATGACGTCATTGTCTGCTTTTGTCTTTGACATGCTTCACATTCTTGCTTCTTCTAGAACACAATAGAAGGTAAACCTTCTACCAGTTGATGTTTAGCAAGCTTGTTGATCGTTTTGAAGTTGAGGTGGTTGAGTCTCCTGTGCCATAGCCAGTTGAGCTCCGAGCTACTTTTGCTGATGAGACATGTTTCTGGAGGGCTGTCTTCCCATGAGACGACATAGAGACTTCCTTGTCTGATTCCTCTCCGAACCACCTTTCTTTGGCTATTTCTAACAGTGAATTCATCATTTTTGATCTTCACTGCAAAACCGCTGTCACAAAATTGACTCACAGACAACAAATTATGTTTAAGACCAGAAACAAAGCTAACATTACTGATACTGGCGTTACCCATGTCGAGCACACCATAGCCTTTTATTTCTCCGATTGAGTTGTCTCTGAATGCGACTTTTGATCCAGCTTTCTCAACATATTGAGTTAGATATTCTTTGTAGCCTGTCATGTGCTTCGAACAACCGCTATCTAGATACCATGTTCTGATTGAAGCTTTAACTTCTTCCTTCTTTTTATGTTTCCTGTTTTTGACTTGCAAGGAAGAGTTAATTTTAGGTACCCAATCAATGTTTGGGTCCTTAAATGTTAGCTCGTGTTCCCTTTGGAACCCATATCTGCTTCAGAACTGATCTTGGTGATGATCTCTTGCGCTTAGGTAGTTGTCTGGTTGGCGCTTCAGTCGGCACATGAGCAATCTTCTGTTGAGGTTTCCTTTTGAAAACCTCACTTTTGTAGAAGCTTTGTCTGATCAGTTGTTGAGGTCTTCTTTGCTCTACATAGTATCTTCCTTGAGATACTTGAGTTATTCTAGACTGATGGAGACTTTACTGATGTCGTGGAACATGAGTCACATGATGCCAGTCGCTTGTCGTCGTGATTGGCATTTGGCTCGTCTGGACCTATCATTGCTTTGTCTCCATGGATGTTGTTCTTTTTGGAACTGAACTGATTTTAGTTTCTGACTAATGTTGTTGTTCTTCCCCCTGGACTGGTGAGGAAGATTCTTCTTGATTCCTAATGTTCCTTGCCCAATCTTTGACTGAAATCTGCTTTCCAGTCTTTTCAGTAGGATGATCTAGTTGGGGGCCTCCTTTGCTCGTCTGTAGCTTTGTGGAGGCGAAACATTCGTTCTTGCCATCAGTTTGCGTTTCCGAACTTCATCCATATTAAGATCTCTTGATTCTTCTGAAGTGTTGTTTTCAAAAGCATCGTCCACTGCACTGATTATGATAGCCTTTCCTTTATCAGTTGCAGCAACCTTTCCTCCAATGCTTTCAACGAGGCCTTTTGATGGAAAGTTGCTCATCATGGGAGACTTCATCATGCAGTCCTTGACTGTTTCTTCCAGTTTGTGATTGAGCCTCTTGATTTCATGAGATGCTCTGTCACATTCTGAGTTGGAGATTCTGAGCTTTTCTTCCAGTTGACTGTTCTCCATGATTAGTTGATCAAGACAAGTTTCATCCGGAAAGTAGATGATTGTCTGATTCTTGGCTCGTTCATCATTGATCTCTTTTTCCATTATCTGATTCTGCTTGAGGAGATCTTCGAACATTTTTCTCAACTGACAGTGATCAGTCATAAGCTGATTGAACTCGTCAGTTTCATCGGCTGAGCTTTCTCCAGATCCTGAATGATCTCCTGAAAACACCAGGGAATTATCAGTATAAGGAGTTTTTGAGTGAGAGTTTACCTCTGAGCCATTCATTCCATTGTCGTAGCTGTTGTCAGCCACGCTTTCAGTTTCGTTGGCCATCAGGGCTTGGCTCTCATCATCTGAGCTGGTAGAGTTGAAGTCGGATGAATCTGATGTGTCTTCGGAAGATCCAGCATCGTCAGCAACCATCGCTTTCTTCTTCGCATTCTTGCGATCTTTCTTGGCTTTCAGCTCTTTGCGCTCAGACTGCGTCAGTTCAGGGCATTCAGTTCGAAAGTGCCATTTCTTTTTGCATCCAAAGCATTTCATATCTTTCTTGTCGAAGGCGGCTGACTTTCTTTCTCCACTTCGATCAGTGGAATGTCTGGGGTTGTTTTCTCTTTCTTTTCCTTTGTAGTGCTGCTTGTGGAACCTTCTGTACTTGCAGAATTTGGACTCCATCTTGTTGAATCTTTCAGTCAACAAAGCATATTGACTGAAGAAGTCCTAGGGCTTGAGTTTCGTTGGTTCCTTCGTCTGCTTCTTGCTTTCTCTTGCTGAAGCTTTCAGTGCTGCTCTTTTTGAGGTTGATGAACCATCTTCGTCTGATCCTCCAGCCTTTTTGATTCCAAGATTTCTCTGGATATCGAACTCATTTGCCAAGAGGTCAGAGAAGAGCTTGTTTGTCGGGAGCTGACTGAATCCAGGCTTGTTCTGATGAGCGACTGAATAGATCTGCCAATCTCCTCGCGGCAGTGCTCGAAGAATCTTCAAGTTGATTTCTCGTTGAGTATACTTGTTCTTCGAGATGGATTGAACTTCATTCATGATCTGATTGAATCTGAGTTCCATCTCGCCGACAGATTCATTCTTGAGCATGAGTAAGGAGTCGAACTTCTGGCAAGCTATGGACAGTTTGTTCTCCTTAATTTCCTCGGATCCTACGCACATTCTTTCAAGAATGTCCCACATCTCCTTTGCACTTTTGCACTTGATGATCTTGGTGACATGCTTGTCTAGAACTATGCCGGAGATGATGTTTTTGGCGAGGTTGTCTAGCTCATCTTGCTTCCTTTCTTCTGTGGTGAAGTCTGCCTTTTGTTTTATTTGGACCTCATCGTATGGATCCCGAGCTGGGTCAACGGGAACTCTTTTAACAGTTTCGGTGATGATGATTGGTCTGTTGGTGATGACTTCCCACATTCGGCAATGTTGGGCGGTGATGAAGCTTTCAAGTCGAAACTTCCATATGTCGTATTTTTCAATACTAAACATAGGTAGAGAGGATAATCTGTTGTAGTTAGTCTCTATCAAAAAAGAGAGAACAGGTAACAACAGATAGAGCAAATATCAAGCACCTTTTAGAAAGAGAAAAGTTTTTCTCGAGACCTTTGGAAAAAGGATCTAGTTCAATTAGAACCTAATCAGAAATAGAATGTTCTTCTGAACAACCTGCTCTGATACCAATTGTTAGGTCCGGAGGGTCTCGAATAGGTGTATGGGGGGGGGAATACACCTATAGGCTATTTTTACTCAAAAACAGTGGGATCTCAAAATAGAGATCAAAACGAAACTTTACACGCAAACTAAGACGCCTGTTAACTGAAAGAAATTTTGACCAAATAGGGTTGACGACTGATACTGAAATACTCTTCAGTAATAAGTTACCAGTTAAGTCACTGGAACTTAACTGATGCACGTTAAGGCTTCAGTCGAGTTTGCTAAAACAAAGATGTTACAAGTCTTCCTGACTATCAGAGGATAGATCAGTCAGATTGATAAAATACGCAACGAAAATAACTTTGTTTCGTAATAGCCTTTGTTGAGTACATTGTAGTCTTAGGTTTCTCTTTTTATTTAACCAGTATTCAGTTTATCAATTGAAAGAGCACAAGTAAGAATGTAAAACTGAAAGCTATAAAGAACACATAGATTTTTACGTGGTTCGGAAAACACTTCCTACATTCACGGTTGGTTGATCAGACCAACAACTTTACTCCGCAAATGCTTAACTGGTGCACTGTAAACCTATCCGTGTGCTTAGCCGGGTGCACACAACCGAATCAACTGAAGATTCAATCTTCAGTACCAACACTTCATTCGCGTTGGATTTTCCACTCCTAGCACGAACCTGCACTAGGATCTCACGGAGTCAGAGTACCTTCCTGAACTCCTTTTCAACTCAAACACTCGATTCTATCTCTCGAAGGGAGGTTTGAAATCTTGCCAACTAAACTTCAAAGAACAAGTTCTTTGGAGTTAGTTTTGACCTAGGCTTTGGGTAAACAGAGGTTTGCCTAAGGTCTAAGAGAATTTGTGTAATCAGCAGTAACTGATTTTTGGCTTTGGTATTCTCTTCTTCGATTCAAGCTTTGGAGAGGTTAAGCTTTAGCTGAGAAACAATTTTGGCAAAGTTTCAGCTTATGTCGTTGAATCGGTGAAGACTGAAGTGATCCTCGAGCGCTATTTATAGGAGAGGTCTTGAATAGATCCGTTGGCGGAGAACGTCTTCAAGATTTCTTCCGTTGGAGAGCTTTTCGAATTTGTGCTGACGCTTCAATCTTCGAGGTTCCTAGTTTGGTGAGAACGGCTATGTTGAAGAGCAGGGGATGTGACGTCTCTGATAAAGTAGCCACCAAATAGGAATGACCTCTGCAGAGAGGGATGATCCTGAGATCTCTGTATTTAATGCGGCTGTACTTTTTGGAGTACGTGGCTTCCTCTGAACGTTGGAGGTTCAGTCCGAGGAAGAATGTTTAACTGATACTTGACTTTAGTATCAGTCCGCTGAATCCACGTGGCACGCATTAAGTAATCAGTTCCGGACTGATTCTTCAACTGATACTTCAGTTGGTAACTTCAGTCTTCAGTCCTTCGTCCTTCAGTCTTCAGTCTTCAGAACAGCAGACTAAACTAGAAAAGAACTCTAACACTTGCGTTCGAACAGTTCTAGTCTATTACAATTAAGGCCTATGGATATTGGTATCATCAAAACAAGGATTAAGATATTTCAATAAGTTCCCAACAATTTCCCTTTTTTTGATGATGCCAAAACCACACAACAGTTCAAGACAAACAAAAGAGTGAACTTAGAGCACAAGTTCTAAAACGGGATGAATAATATTCCCCCTTAACAATAGAACCTAAAAACTTGTACTAAGAGAAAGAACACAACAGATCAAACACAGAACGAGGAGAAGACAGAAAAACATTAATTAGAGCCTGGACAAAGAGTCATTGTCTTCAGGTTGAGATCAAAAGAAGTTCTTTTCATTAAAAAGTAAAACTGATGAGACATCAATCAAGGTACAGAGCAATACTTACAAGGGAGTAAAAAACAAAACAAAAACATATGGGAAACCCATGGATTCCAGCAGTCTGCTTGGCCGCGCCTTTGAACTTCTTGATCCCCATCTCCAGTCTTCATGTTCCTAAGCTTGTTCCATTCACACTTGTTTTCCTTTGACTTGAGGTCACTACTGGAACATCCTCCTTACAACTTCTGGTGATCCTTTTGCTTTACCATCTTCAGTCTAGTAAGAAGATGCAGGGAATTACCTTCGAGAAGGTTTTTCTCTGACTTCCTACTTTCTCCCTTTTTGGCAACATCAAAAAGAGAGCTGATGATGGAAGCTATGATCGGATGGGACTTCAACTCCGACTCTCAAGCACTTATGGGAGGACTTGAGAAGAGGATGAGTCTAGAGACGCAGAAGAGGAAGACGCCAGTGGGGAGAGAGAGGGATGAGAAGGGAGACGGAGAAGTGAAGGAAAGGAAAGTATGCATAGCATTTTGGAGATATTCATGTAATGCGGCTATGCATACGAACCTAAGGGAGAGGAAGAGAGACAAGAGGTGGAGAGGAGGAGGAGTGAAAGATGTGAGGAGGGATATGAAAGAAATGCATGACAAGCCTGTGGTGAAAGGAGTAGGGCAAAAGGTGGTTTGTCATACATGTAGGGAGTGGATGTGACGAAGAAAAATCGAATCAGTGGTAGTCGTGAGGAGTAGCACTGTCGATGTTGCGCCGACTGACAACGAGCTCCTGCTCATTGTTGTTGCTCCATATGGAAGCTTCACAAAAAGGTGTGAGGCTCTTCTGAGACTCAGTTGAAGTTCGTCTTCTTGAGACAGGAACTTCAAACCATATGGGCCGGGCATGAGGATGGAAGACACTCGCGTCGCTGGATACAAGTGAGAATAGAGCAAGCTTTAACGTCGGAGAGACGTTGAGATCTAGTGGAAGGGTCCGGTGAAGACCAAGTATGTGAGCGTCATTCTCCCACTCCATGACTTTGCAGTCATTGAATTCTCCTTTTGTCAGAACAAAATTTTTCTGCAATTTTAGAAGGATTGAAATTTTTTCTCACAGTGAAGGCTGTGGAGAGTTGTTAGTTGATGCATAAAATAGGTGAAGACATCAAGATATAAATACACAAATTTTACCAAGAGGAAGATGAAAGAGTTTTTTGAAAACTGTGCCTAAAATTATTTTGAAGTAAAAATTCATGTCCGCCGTCACTGCAGAGGACGGAAGCTTCAAAAGGTGAGAGATATCATTGCATTATGTCATGTCAATGAGATTATCAAGAAATTTGATTCCAAAGGCAAAAGGTTGGAAAGATTTTTAGAAAAGATCAGGACAAGTTAAATCAGATACGAATTTTCCCTTTTGAAAAGTACTTGTCCTTCTCGATTACTTGTTGCTTGCTACAATTACCTGTGTTAGTTACGGTATTTTTGTTGCTAAGAAATTAGTGATCAATCATGATCAATGAATGAGATTGTTTCTCATTTTTTTGCAAACATTTATTTTCCTATTGAACTTCCTCCTATATATATATATATATATATATATATATATATATATATATATAGACACATACACACACTAGCATTTGCATCTCGTGCAATGCACGAGAAAATATTTTTTATTTTTTATATTTATATAAAAATTAATTTTAACTAAATATATTTGAATTGAATATTTAAAAATAAAAAAATAAAAAATAATTTACAATTATAAAATTTGATATTATGAAAAGCAAAAAAAAGTTAAAAAAATAAAAAATACTAATAAAAAAGAATTAAAAATACATTTTTTTTCAAAAAGATGAGAGAGGAGAGAGAAATTTATAAAATTTTAATATTTAAATAATTTAATTTTTACATTTTAAATTAAATATTTGTATAAAATATATAAAATTAAACCTCTTATCGTGATCTTTAATTTGATATGCATATTAAATGTTTTATAAAAATTTCACTATTTTGGATGAATAAAACAACAAATAAGAAGTTAAAGAAATGGAAAATAAAAAGAAAAATATAGTTTAAACATACACCTTCAACTTTATTATAACTACAAAATTGCCACTCAATTTTGAAATTGATTTCAAATTGGAAACTGCATTTTTAATGTAGTACTAGCACATGATCAGTATCGAAACTGAACGATATTTTAAATAAATAAATATACATATTAAATATATAATTTAAATATAAATAAATATAAATATAAATATGAATATAAATAAAAAAAATTAAAATTATCCACGACATTATTTCAATAAAAAATATGAATTGGAAAATATATAAATTTTCAATTACCAATTAATTGACCATCAAAAGTAAGTATAAATGATCATGAGTATCATTATATATCATATAATATTCTAAGATGTTCAAAACTATTTATTTACATATAGTTTAATACTCCCTCCGTCCCATTTAATATACCCCCTTGCCATTTTGGGTTGTCCCATTACAAATGACCATTTCCAAAAAGAAATCCCTTTATCTCACAAAAAGTTGTGGGCTCAACCATTTTCAATCACTTTTCTTCTTTAATCACTCTTCTTCTTAATAATCGTGCCAAAACTAAGGAGCCATGTTTAGTGGGAGAAGGGTGTAGTATACTTTTGGACTGCATATTTTTCTCCCTCAAAGTGAAAGCTAAATTGCCAAGAATTTTAGCCAAAAAGGAATATAGAAGTCAAGTACATATAGGTGGCTAGCAAAGCTCACCAAATTTCACAAGTCAAGGGACTACTTCAATTGAAATTATAATTCAAAAAGTGGGAAAATATGACAAATACAAACTTTCACTAAATTTAACTCTCTGTCGCCTCCCTCAGCCTTTTGATGGTGCTTCTCACGGTCACGGCACTAGCAGTGTTCATGGTGTAAGCACCGTCTATCATAGCCCAAAACCATTTACTTCCTTTGCAAATTTTATTTGGAAATTATTATATTTTTGAGTTATTAAACTATATATCTATGAGTCGAGTTGTGATGAATTATCTAGTTGCGCCCCTACTTAGATAAATGACTTTAAATGATTTTAAATGGTTTTATGATAATAATTTTTTAGGATTTAAATTATTACTATTATTAATATTATTATTATTTTAAAATTCAATTAGGCCCTTACAATTAGACCGGTTCCGAATTCTGTACTCGATCGGGCCATTGCAGCTGGCTCGGATGCTCAAGCTAGCAAGGAGGACACGACTGTTATGGAGGATTCTGACAGCTCCGTGGATGAGGAGATCATTGCAGACGATTCACTACAGGCCGCTGCGAAGTTTGGGCAGCATAAGAAGGTCATAATACAGTCTGTCGTGGTTCCGTCCACGGACATGGCAGATGATTTAGCATCTTGGGTGGTCATTGAGCCCACACATTCTGCTCAGGAGGAGTTGGCTAGTCACATTAGCAAGTTAGAGGAGCAGGTTAGTCAGGGGATGCAAATGCTCGTTGACAATCCTAAGCGTCGACCAGGTCGACCAAAAAAGGGTATGGAACGTCCGCATGATCCACCGAATCCGATTGACAGTATAAAAAGTCGGCTCAGGAATGCAGAGGAAATGAGAATAGTCCAAGCATGCGGGTTACGAATAAGGGCGTTGTTCTTGACACTCCGTCGCCGGTGGAGTTCTTGAATAAAGTGCACAATGCTCGGTCTGGAGGAGCGCTTATGCAAAATTCTGTGGTTCACTCTTCTTCTTCAGACGCAGCTCGAGCTATGTCGGCTGTAGTTTCTAAAAGATGGGGAGATATGCTGGACGACGAAGACTCTTTCTACGAGGATGATCAAATGTTCTCTTAGTCTTATTGCTGGCTCGCACTCCTGTGTCTTCTTCTGGTGCTCGTGTGTTCTGGGCGTCTGCTTTCGAGCATTCACTGCCCCTGCTGTCTCAGGCGTTGCTTTTGCTTTTGGGTTTTGTTTCGGGTTTTTTGGAGGCCGGTTATCCTAGGGGCAATGGTTCGGCCGAAGCTTCTGAGGTTGACTTTTCGCCTCCTCCCGTTTCGTTGTTTTGGCGTTTTTCGTTGCTGTGTTGTTTTCTTTCGTTGCCGTTGCCTCGAAAATTTTCGATGGAAAGCCACGACTCCCTTAATCTGTATCTCTCATTTCACTGATCAGTTGCGGCTGTCGGCGATGCCACGCAACCGTCGTACGCCTCGCTTCTCCGGCCACCAACTCTCGAAGCCCGTCAGACCCTCAAACCAGCAACCACAGATTCAAACCAGATGGCTGCTCAACTCCATCAAGCCAGCAAATCTCCCTCAAGTAAACATCCACAGATGGCCGCCGGCGACCTTGCGCCGTCGCCGCGCGCGCCTCAAATCAAATGCTCAGTTATACAACATACTCCCTATCCACCGAACCTCCAGGATTCCACCGCCACCGTCCGTTCTTGGCAACAACCAGAGGAACCACCGCCCAAAAAATAAAATAGGAAATCGAGCCCACGTTCAAGGCCTTGCTGTCACAGCCCGTCAATCTCACCGCCTCCATTCTTCTTTTCTCTAATTGACCAGTGAATTCCAGCGACATCCCATGAAAAATCGAGATACATCGAGATAAGATAATACTCGAAGAGAGAGAAACCCTTTCCAATTTCGACCTTCGACGAAGTCGCCGCCCGGTCTCACCTCTCCCTCTCGACTCCCTTTTCAATCCCAATTACCGTCGCCGTCAACTAAGCGGCGTCGCCGCCTGGCACCCCAGATCTCCTGCTTCAATCGGCGAAGGGCGGCGCCTCCGACAGCCACTCACCCAACAGCCGCGCTCGATTTTGCCCTAGGCACCGTCACCTCCGACGAACAGAGGTAGCTACCGCCCACTTCGATCGACGGAAGGAGCAAGAGAGAAGAGAGATGTTTCTCCCCCTTTCATTTTTCATTTTGGACCAGGCTGGAAAAACCAAGGGAGATATCCCCTTCTATTTTTGAATCAGGCTGCTGGAGGAGTTATTTGTTTTGACAGACGAGCCAGGCTGTAAAAATCATCAAACTCGCCTATTTCGAAATACCAAGCTGGGCATTAATTTGCAAAATGAGAAAGATGCAAGAGGGAGAGAGTGAGACGAGAAGGAGAGACGGGATACCCTTCTTCAATTTTCGAACCAGGCTGGAGTTAGTCAAAAAAAAAAATCCAGCTTGCCAAGGGAAAATTTCAACCCTCTAAACAGCTTGGCTGTGTTATTATAATAGAGAAAAACAAATCCAACTTAGGAAAAATTTCGAACCAGGCTGAAAAAAAATCGCGATTGAACCAAGTAACAAATCCGACTTACAGGAAGGTCGAACCAGGCTGGATACACCGGATATATTTACCTTATTTCCCTTCTTTAATTTTTGAACCAAGCTGAAGATTAGTCAATTTGAAGAATTAATTATTCAAATGGATTCAACATGTGGCATACAAGCTGGAGTAAGGAATTGCTTCAAAAGATGAGTCAGGCTGGAGTAGCTCAAAAATTTCGAAATATTTGCCTATTTCAGTTGGTCAAGCTCAAATATCCAAGCTGCAAATTTCAATCGCGATTATTTGCCAAATTCTCCAAATGGATGAAGCACTCGAAGCTTTACAAATTGTATTATTTCCTCTAACTCCAAGCTGATAATTCATATCGACAACAATTACAAGCTGTATTTCGACAAATAAGGTTAGTTGGAGTAGTTATAAAGATTCGCCACTTCAAGTTTCCAAACTGAGAGATATCCGCCAATCTCAACTTGCCTATTTCAAAATTTCAAGCGGCAAATCCCGACAAAACAAGGGAAAAGAAATTCCAAGCTGATGAAACAACCCAAACGTTACAAGCTGAACGTTTTCTTCGAAAAAATTTCAACCTGACAAAACAATTAAACAGATTCATCCTGTACGGACTGTCATTCAATTCCAAATAGGCTCGCGTCATCTACGTCGTAACAAATCTCAGGATGTTTGGCCCACATATTTACAGGCTGACACTCTCATCCCACGTTGGCAGACAGGTCCAGCCTGGCTTACTTATTTATAAGCTGACACTTTCCCATGTTGACAAACGGGTCCAGTGTGGCTCACATATTTACAGGCTGATGTTTAAATCTAAATTGGTCCACACCATCTACCTTCACGATAATCTCCAGGCTGGCAAGACAATTCATATATATATATATATATGCATATGTGTGCTAAGCGCAATGCCCAAAAAAAAAAAAATCAGAAAGGGAGTGAGAGAAAATCTCAACTTGTGGAAATAAAATTCCTACAACCTGTTATTTCTCTTTGGAACAACTCCAAGCTGGTAAAATACCACGATCCATGTTGGCAAACAACTACAAGTTATATTATTTCTTTGAAAAATCTCAAGCTGATAAAGCACCAAAATCCATGTTGGTAAACGGATTCAACTTGGCTCACATATACCGGCTGTCATTTGATTTCAAATAGGTTCACACCATATATCGTCGCAACAATTTAAGACGACACAATTCGATTATACATTTCTTAACTCGACAAAACGATTAATGTATGTCCAAATTACAGATATACTAGTTTCACGCCAAGCTAAGGAGAATCTGCCTCCGACTTTCAATCAAATTTTGCAGTCTCTTTCTGCTTGGCAATATAGTAATCAATCAATGCAAACGATTGGTTTTTTACAACCGATTGGCTACACTAGCTGAAACAGTCCGATACTCCGAGAAGTTCGCCTTTACGGAATACCTATAATCAAATTAAAACTCTTCAATTAGAAAATTCTAATTGTAGAGTGGGGGGCTAACTGTAGTGGGCAAAATTCGTCAACTTGGCTCAAGCCCAATTAACCTTCCAAGCTGGACCAATGAGCTAAACAGCCCGGTCAGTCTAGCTCGACAAACCTCAGACCAACTTGGATCATTAACAAGGTTGGCCCAATTACTTAAGAAAACTTGTCGTCTAGCCCGATAAGTCAAGTTATACTTATCACAGGATCAACCTGGACAGACCCAGGTTGACTATCTACTTTAGGTCTAAATTGTCTAAACAGTCGGGCTGCACTCGGCCTAAGCCCACCAAGCTAGTTTACCAGTTTGGCACAATCTTAAAAAGTCCAACTAGTCAAACGGACTGGTCCGTCTAGCCCGAAAAGCTATAGATCGACTTAAATCCACAACCAAGCTGGATATATCGCATACGGCCCAAGGGTTATAGCCGACCTAGATTGACGAAGTTATAAAGCCTAGCCGTCAAAACCCTAAAAAATGTCTCCTAGCCGTCAAACCCTAAAAAGACGTCTTCCTCCAAGCTGACGCAGTCAGAGGGTAATCTTCATGATCCCGTCCAAATCGCAACAACCGGAGAGATGAGGGTTTTGACGGGGCCAGGCTGCAAAAACCCTAGCGACCGAATGACTCCTATATAAACAACCCGACTAGGTCATCAAAAGGAGACACAAAAAATCTTACTTGCTCTCGACTCCTTGAATTCTCTCTACTCCGCCGCCAGGCTGAATACTCTTCCAAATCGGATACGGCCAACTTGGCCTATCTCCGTCTCCCACATTCCATTATCACAACACACTGTCACCGTTTCCACCCTCCGACGCCGCCTACAGCCTGGAATAACCACGCATTCCAGCCTGTCTTTCTCTCTCATTTAATTTCATTTATAATTCCGCTTTGCTATTCCGCTACTGACTTGAGCGTCGGAGGCTCTACGGTCGACACCCCCACCCGGTGCTCAACCTAGGGCTCTTACGTGTTCTTGTGTTGACAGGTTGCTAGTGCTCAATCTATCCGGACGTGCAGACGTCAACTTCAATTGTAGATTTTAGCCTCTACAATCATCAAAAGGGAATATCCTCCAATTAAAAAAACACAAAATCTCCTGTACAGCTGGATCGTACCCCATCCGGATCTAACCCAACTAGAATATCCTACCCGAATGTTAAGTGTTAGTGTCATTTCGCTATAGTGTTAGTGTCATTTTACACATAGTGTTACTGTCATTTCAATATAGTATTAGTATTATTTTCGTAATAGTGTCATTTGTAAAATAAAACAGTGTTAGTGTAATTCCAATAAGTGTTAGTGTCATTTTGTATTAGTGTTAGTATCATTTAAAAAAAATAGGCCAGGATCCAAGTCGAGTACAATCCGAGTGTACGATACACCCGGAGGTAGAAGAAATCACCTCTTAAAAAAAAACCTTGTTAGCATGGGGGGAATCACATCAAATTCTCAATAAATATAAGGAGAAAAGTTAAAAATTGGCCGCAGAAACTCATCCCAGTCACTTTAAAATGAGCACCAAAATATTAATAATGGTGCAACCTCGTCATTAACGGCCTCAACTATGCTGGTCCTTGATTGTTATGCAATTTTATGATGTTATAAGATCATTGATCAATGGGGATATAGTTGAAAATCTCTAGTAATAAATAGTTGAAAAAGTCTGATTGTTAACTTTCCAATTCACCGATAAAAATGCACTAAATCAAATTCATTAGCTTCAATTCAATGAAAAAAAGTAGGAGAGAATAAGTATTTAAGATCTTTTATTACTCATTCATGTAACATCTCCTATTATCTTTATCGATGAACGATATGTAACAATCCTAAGGTTTTAAGATTATCCAATATTAGGGTGTATATTTTTCTTTTATATAAATTTTAAATCCTAAATTCTTAATATTGTTATGTTTATCATACAAAATAGAAATAGAGAATTTTAATTGGAGAATAGCACGAGTGCACACTTGTACTGTTGAACAGGGCTAAGTGAAGAAGAAAAAAAAAAAAAAAAAAAGGACAAGTCACACCACAGATGATTGAAATTTGAATCATGTAGCAAAATTTTGTATATTAACAAAGGTGCTGATCTTGGAACCTAATCCTAATAATCTAATAGAAGCACAACAAGAATTACAAACAACACAAAGCTACAACAAGATACAAACACAAGTGGGAAATAATACATACAAATTTTCTACACTTTCCAAAAATCATCTATGCCCAACTCCACAAGGAGTCAGCACCCTAATCAAAGAAGAGATGCTACCACTTTCTCTTAGACCTCAGCTTGCCTGAGGCCAATAAAGAGGTTGCATTGAACTAAGATGAGGATTACTTGCTCTTCATATTTTCTGAGTTAACTATCATCACCCTTATCCTCGTCTTCGTCTCAACTATCCGGAAGCCTACTAGCTACTGCTGGGAGTAGGCTTCTCAGAGTCTGGAGGCGTATCAACCGGATCCTCTTTCGCAGTTGACGCACTAGCAGGGTTCTCTTCTTTAACAGCTGATGTGTTTAGCTTGTCCTCTTCTTCTAAACTATCCGGACGCGTACTAAGTATGGCTGGGACTGGAGGAGTTGGTTTTTGAGGTGCAGCAACGGGATCATCTTTCGCAGTTGATGTATCCTCATCTGAACTTGAATCGTCTGAATCATCCGAATCATCTGAACTATCCGCATGCCCACTAGCTATGGCAGCTGGGGGCGGAGGTGCAGCAACTGGATCCTCTTTCGTAGTCGATGCCTCACTAGGGTTGTCCTCCTCTTTTGGTTTTTCCTCCTCTTTAGGCTTCTCCTCCTCTTTAAGCTTCTCCTCCTCTTTAGGTTTTAACTCCTCTTTAGGCTTCTCCTCCTCTTTAGGTTTCTCTTCTTTAGGTTTTTCCTCCTTTGGCTTTGCTGGTGTGGTTTTCACTTCAAGGCATACCTTATCTAGTATCACAAGGAAATCACGAACGACTGAGAATAATCGCAAGCCTTCATCTAGCTTCCCCGAGTTTCCATGAAAGTAATCCGCGGTGCTCTTGATGAGTGCAGTTATTCGCTTCTCTTCCTCTAGCAACCACCTCACATTACCCTCAGAATTCTCCACAAAACTCTTCAACGAGGCTTGAAACCCCTTGTCTTCTTCCTGTACGGTCTTCATATCCGTGTTGAGAAAATCCCGCGCTTTCACAAGTGCATGGCCAAGCCTTGCAACTGTCCCGGTTATGCTATCAACATCTAAAATTGCAGCTCTTTTCACATGCTCGAGATCATTTCCCAGACGTGACACAGCCTGAAGACCGAGGCTCCTTAAATTCTCATCTGAATCTAGGTCAGAACCATTGTCAAGATCTTCAGACACTATGCTGGACATGCTCCGCATCTCTCTAGCTGCTCGAGCAGCTCTTATGCCTTCCCCTCGGATTATTTCTTGAACAACAAAGTGCAGCAATGTGGTTTTTCCGTCTATCCCTTTCACATCTGATAACTTTAGAAGTGTGTCGAGCTTAAATGCTTGTGCACCACCACGAAACGTCCCACTGTTCATCCGATTTCCAGTTTTAAGAACTGCCTCAAGAAGTTTGAGAAACAATCTGTTTTTCCGCAGTTCTGTGCAAGCAGCCTGCGACACATGGAGAAATCATACAATTTTTAGTACTAAACTATTCATGACTTCATCAACCTAAGTAAAAGACCATGTTTTTTTATCAATGGATCTTCCTGGTTAATTCATTCATTAGCTTACTAATACGATAAAATATTTTTTATCCCTCGATTTTTGACACATTAACATCCATAGTTGACGAGCAACACCATAGATCAGTAGCTTACCTCCAAGACAACAAAAGAATCTTTTAGTGATGTTGACTCCTCCTCAAGGATGCCCATGAAAGAAAGACACTCTAGCCTCTTAAACGCAAAAGGAATATCGACCATGACCTTTAGAAAGCGTTCTGCAGGACCTAGCTGGGTCAACTCGCCCGTGAAGAGTCGCAGTTTCAGTTCTTCTTCTTGAGTAGGCGCCATCTTTAATAAAGTCTGAATAAGTTCTGAAGGAAGCTCGTTACCTACATAATTCGAAATAATGAGATCGATGAGAAATAACAATCTCTAGATAGCTTATGAAAACAATTGAAATGGCAATACAAGCAAATTTTTTTTGCATAAAAGTTCTTTTGGAGGTAATCTACATTAGACATGTCTGAAAGGAGCTAGTCGAATAACAAGTACAAAAGCACATATGGTGAAGAAGACAACAAACAAACCAACACCTCTGATCTAGATTTTCGTTTATGATAAGAACATGATAACATTAATATGATATTTAAATCTTTCATTTAGAGATTCCCATTTGGTAATTGCTGCATCATATCTTTCATCGAAATGCCATTCTACAAATTAATATAGACAAGGGCGGCAAAACAACCTTCTTCAAGTGCATCACGGACTTCATCTGTAGTCACGTTTAATGCTTTGAGTAGAATCGACAGATTCTGCGCCTTCTTAGCATCAATTATTTGAATGAACTTAGGAGCCTCTTGGGCAGCCTCTTTCTTTGTAGGAAGCTTGTTTTTACCGGTAGGGGCATATCCAAATAGTGTTTCGATCATCTCTTCATTGAACCTATTGAGAAGGTCATTACATGGGAAACGACAAGTTCACATGAAAGTACTTAAAACAATCATTGAGCTTAAACACTAAACTTACTGGAAAGATCCGCCTTTGATCTGACTCCAAACCATCGAATCATCAGCGCTGGCATTCACCTTGTCCCAGAAGAAAGGTTTCAGCTTCGTCTTAGAACCACCGATATCAAGATCTCCCACGGAGGAGCTTGGTGCATGATGTGCACCCGGACCCCTAGGAGGCCTCACGCCAGGAGGCCGTGGAGGACCGCCAACACCTGGAGGCGGTGGGGGTCCTGGTGGGCGAGGACCACCTCCCCTGGGGCCAGGTGGCGGAGGCGGTCCAGGTGGTGGAGGTCCTGGAGGACGCGGACCAGCAGGAGCTCTAGGGGGTGGTGGTGCTCCAGGAGCATTCATGGGAGCCGGGGGCAGTGGAGCTCTGAGACCCGGGGGTGCTGGTGGTGTTGGAGCTAGTGGACTCGGTGTACTCAGAGCTGCTGATGGGGGTGGTGGGGCTGTGAGAGCCGGGGGTGGGGGAGGAGCTGAGCTAAGTGGAGGAGGAGGGCTGGGAGGGATTTTCCTTCCAGGAGGTGGCTTTAGAGGAGGAAATATAGGTGTCCCCGTCACCCCAGGCGGTGCTTGAGCGGAAGCTTCCGTGGCAGCATCATCTGCAGGGGTTCCAAGAGGTTTCTCTTGTTTAGAACTGCTCAGAGTGATTGAGCTACTCAGAGAAAGTGCATCATTCAAAGAATGCGAGCTGTTGAGAGACCGTGCTTCGTTCATAGAATTCGACTCCATCAATAAGTTTCCGCTGCTTCTGCTATGGTGTAAATGGCCTAGAGAATGCGATTCCAAGTGTAGGTTTCCGCTGCTTTTCGTATGGCCCAAGCTGCTGTTAAAGGACTGACTACCGAGCTTCTCTTCATTTGTTGATGTTCCTAAAGTTAATGACTTCCGCGAAGAGGCTGAAAGCATCAAGGAAATAAGCAAGAGTGAGAGAAGGCAAACAGTAAAGATTAAGAAAAAGATGAGATAATGACACTCTAAAGAGGTGAAGAAAAACATAATGTACCAACGGAGTCGCTTAAGGTTAAGCTGAGGAGAGGTCTCTCATCGTTTCGACCTGCTGCAAAGCTACCCGCACAGCAGAAATAAAACAGTAGAATCGAAACAATAAAGGTCAGGGATGCAGTTACACCGACAGCAAGCATGATGGTTGGGAGTGGATCAGATGGTTCTCCAGATTTCTCGGCCAACTCACGCCGTCTGGGAGAAGATGGCAAAGATCTCAACCAGGTATCTGAATCCTTCTTCTCTCCAGTGACAGGAAGCACGAGGTTTTTATCCCGTAAACAATCTACAAGGATCTTCTTAACTTGAGGGCACATGACATTGTGAGCATCCTGCGTCTTTACTCTGGACGACCCGCCATAAAGCTCCTCACGACTAACTGACCTCTCCTTCATAAAACATAACTCAATATCTTGCAAGGTTTTCTTGGCATGTGATAGCTCGTTCCTGCAGTCACTCCGTAGTGATTCAGCCTGCAGCAAGAAAGTCCTTCAGATTAGGATCGTTTATGCAACCACATAGAGATAAATAGAGCTCAAGCTATTACTATTGTTACAATTTTATCAAGTTCAAAAGACAATAAATTTTGGTGACAAAATGTGGAATGCATGTCCATAGCTTTTATTGACAGAACTATATTCTACAGTTGATGACTTCTTAGAGCAGTTATTCCCAAGATGAGGCAGTTTGTAGAGAGGCAAACTATGTAATGTGACAAATAAGTTAACTTCCATTAAATACGCATTGATTATACATGAGCTTGTGATGTGCATGAGTGCATCTATGTAGATAGTGTGTTGAAATAGGAAAAGATCTATGCTGAAAAAATTATACGAAATAGCATGAGAGATCTCTCATCGAAGTGCCTGAGATATTTTAGGTTTTGCAGACATGCAAGAAGAGTCGGATATAGCTTGAGCAATAAATAGATAATGAGCAATCTCAGTCCATTAATCATAAACCAAATTATTTTCATGAAAACCTCCTGTAAAAGATATTCATTTGGCATAATCTTTATAGAATTCATCCTTAGACAGCATTTCTGTGAAGCAAAGTCTTAAGGCATTCGGGAATAAAAAGCCAAAGAATAAATTATGACTAAGCAAACTTCAAAACTTTCTACATTTGAATTATGCAAACTGCTTGCTGATTCAAGCATACAGATCTAGAAGCAACAAAGAATTCATATTATCTAAGGGAGCTGTAAGAGTAAACAGTGAGCAAGTTGTAATTTTTTTAGCTTTTGAGTAGAAACTCGAACCCACACTATTGGAACAAAACAATATAAACAGCCACCACTTTATCAAATCAAAGCTAATGAACAACAGCCACTGTCATGTAAATGGAACACAGAAACTAGAATATCTCACTGTGTGTGTTGGTGTGATAGACAAAAGCATGCACCTAAAAGCAAAGTGAAGAAGATTTAGAGGTGTGTACCATTTCCTGATTGATCTCCCCTGCGTCCATCAAATAAACAAGTAAGGTTTCTCTCTCTTCCCTCTCGCTCTCCACACCCATCGCCGCTGTAATCGAAAGCACAAACAAAAACGCCATATATATAAAACCTCCTCTTATAATTATCATTTGAAACCTCATCTTCCCAATTCTGCAAAATGCTTCTCATTGCATTACACCAAATTCATCTCTCCTCCTTCAAACACAAAAACTTAACCATATTGATGATACTACATCCCTCAACAACGGATTCTGGATTCTTCTAACCAACAATCTAGGCCGCCCACCTCAATAATTCTGCCAAAATTGTCGGAATTGTGCACAAAAACGAGAAATGATCAACAATCTTGATTTTGACTGCGTGTTCCCCAAAAATCCCAAGAAAAATGTGGGAATTGTGTTGGAGTTACACACACGGTGATATGTAAAGCCCAGGAAAACCTGCAAAATTTGAAATCAACCAGCAATATTTTCGAGCAGATGCTCAAGTTTGCATGATGCAGCAGAAGGGGCTGGGAAATTCAAAGAAAGCAGAAACATGAAAAAAGGAATTCTTGAATCCCGTCTTGGTGAATCGAAGAACAGATTTAGGTGAGCTGTGAGGCATGCGTCGTGATCCACTAGATGAGATTGAAACATTAACATTTAGGAATTGTTTTGACTTGATCAAGAAAAGAAGAAGAAAAACAAACAACAAATGGATACTTTCCCTCTGCGTGGAAAAGCGTCAGACCAAATCTGACAAAAATTTGATGGCATGTTTGTTGGTGCTTTTCTTGTTTGCGAGTTTCTGGTGTACAGAATTCTGTTGGTTCAGTTTGCTATTTTTGGGCTCCGCAGCGACCTTATGTTAATTTGTAGCGCGAATATGCAATCAATTGTCATATACGTTGTTTTGAATTTTGGGTATGAAAAGATTATGAATCTTTTCGATATGTTCTCTTTCAGAAAAGAAAATGAAAATGAAAATGAATGCCAAGAAAAACTAATTTTAATCACTACAAGTCTACAAGTATTATTCATATCAATATGACATGAACTATTTTAAATGATCTGCCAATCATAATTAGCCTGATTTTAAACACAGCCCCAATTTTCTCACTATAGCTCCTACTTAAAAAAATAATAAAAATTACCTAAAAATAAGAATAATAAAAATAATTACAATTGTACTCATTTGCCCCTATAGCCCCAACAAATTAATCTAAATAAATTTAAGGGTTAAGGTACAAATGCCCCCCTAAGCAAGACACCCCTAGAACGTATCCCTCCCCATTCTCGATGTTGGCCCAAATAAACCCCCAGAGTCAATAAAAAGGGTACATTTAAACCTAGACTCTTAACGGCCGTCTAACACCGTTAACTTAAATTTTTAATTTTTTTTTAATTTTCTCGTGGGGCCCACCTTTTAAGCAGCAATCGCCGCCTTCTTTCGATTCTCGTCGCCGCCACATTTGAGGCCACACCGGAGAAAGATTGTCACGCTTCCTCGCCAGTCGTTTCCCGTTCACGGACACTCCCTCTCTCAACATCGGTGCGGTGGGACGAGAAAAACGAAGGGGGACCATTTTCCTCGCCAGTGCTCACAGCGGTGTCGTCGCCGCCACATAGAGGTCCGTCCACGCGAGATCTCCGCTGGTAGTTGCTCCCGCTTCGGCGTCAAAGCCCACCGCCCGAAAGAAGCGAATCATCTGCCCTCTCACGCCGGACTCCAAGCCCGAGTCGGTGGGAATGTCATCGAGAGACAGAGGCATCTCTAATCTGAGGCGCTACGCAGACGGCGGAAAGAAGTTGGGCGCGGCACGCCGGCGAGCCCAGACCCGTCTGTCGCCGCCTCGTCTGTCACTCACGTCCTCTGCATCGGCTTGGGTCGATGGCAATCGCAGTAATCGACGAGTTGCAAGAGAATTGAGATTATCCAAATCCAAGGGAAGTCAACTGGCATAAGTGAGATTGTCGCAGAGAAGAGAAGGGCAGGGCGGCGCACGCGGCGGTGCCGGAGGGTTTTGCTGAGAGGGTGAAGGGGTATACCTCCCCATTCTCGATGTTGGCCTAAATAAATCCCCAGAGTCTATAAAAAAGGTACATTTAAACCCAGCAAGTTAACGACGTTAGACGGCCGTTTAGAGCCTGGGTTTAAATGTACCCTTTTTATTGACTCTGGGGGTTTATTTGGGCCAACATCGAGAATGGGGATGGATACGCTCTAGGGGTGTCTTGTTTAGGGGGGCATTTGTACTTTAACCCTAAATCTAATTATAAATCTTGTGAAAAAAATTGATAGAATTATCCCCATTTGTAGCCCTGTATGGTCCCATTCTTAAGGCGTCCCCTCTTAAACGTCTTCGCCCTACAACACGGGGAGATTGCAAGAGCTTCCCAATCGACCCCCCTAAACCCTCTCAGCCAGATACTTCCACCCAAAACAATCCTCATGAACCCTCTCGTCCCCAACGGAACCTAGCCTCGGCTAACTCTTTCAATCCTGAACAGACTTTTCAACATACATCTGGTGGACATGCTTACAAACCTCCCTTCTCCTATAAGCTGATTTATGCTTTATTGTTCTAGAGTTTGGGGTTTGTATGAGCTTATTTTAAGATAATCTTCTGGAAATTGGTGCGTTTTATGTGTTGTTTTATGCTTTGCAGGAGATTTAGGTTTTATAGATGGAAGAGTGCAAATTTTGGAGATTTTGGGCTCAGAATCGTGTTTATGTGCATACTCTGGACTGCAGAGCTAAAGGCCCGCGCCAGAGCTGAAGGCCCGCTCGCCAGAGCAGAGCCAACATCCAGAGCAGAGCCGACATCTCCAGAGTCAACTGCCAGAGCTGACTTTTCAGCTCTGTACTTTACAGAGTCAACTATGCCAGAGCTGACTTTTCCAGCTCTGCACTTTTCAGAGCGCGCGATGCCAGAGCTGACTTTTCAGCTCTGCACTACTCGCCAGAGCTGACTTCCAGCTCTGTCATGCCGTTCCAGAGCCGATTTCGCCAGAGTTGAGGAGTTTTTCAGAGCGCGCGTCCAGCTGGAAGTTGCCTTATCTTACATGATTTTATTGCCTTTAGAGTTCTACTTTGCAAGGCAACTTCCATGGTGATCTAGGAAATTTGAAGTCTATAAATAGGGCTTAGTTATTCATTGTAAAATATAATCCTTCTGCCTCCAGGCGTGTAGTTAGATAATTCCCTTTGCCCTAATCTTTAGTTTCCGCCAAGTTAGCTAAAGTTTAGGTTTATTGCTTTTCTAGTGTTAGTTTCGATTTTTGTTCTTAGTTAGTTTAGTATAGTTCTTTTAATTCATGTTTTAGATTAGTTTTCCGTTTAGAGTTGTAATTACGTGACAGATTACTTCTCGAGACGATTTACGGTATTTCTTTAATCAAGTTTATTTATTTGTTTTTATTTGCTTTCTTTAAATTCTGCAATTTAAATTATGCACTTTAAATTATGCAATTTAGTTTCTGCCTAGTTAGATTAGATTAGAAGTTTTAATTAAATTTATTTAAATTTAATTTTCCTAGTTAATTCTTTACTTTAAGTTCATTTAATTCTTGCCTAGGGTTTAATAGTTTCACGACTAGATAATTTTAAGATTAAGTTTTTAGTTAAGTTTAAATTACAAGCATTAGTTAATAATTCCTTTTCGCCTAGTTAAGTTTAATTCACGTTAATTTACTTTTCATGTTTTAGTTTAATAATCTTAAGTTTACAGCTTTCTTGTGACATAATTAATTGCCCTTAAAGATCTTCCTTGAGAGACGATTTTGGGTTAGCTTATCACTGTTAGGATGTCCTTGTTCTATTGCAAGTCAATCTAGAGGTGTTTAGGTTGAGTCAAATTTTGGCGCTGTTGCCGGGGAAGGTTTTAGGCATTTAGTTGTGTCACTTTCTTTTCTGTTTTTAATTGCTTTCTTTACTTTACGTTTTGTTTTTACTTTTCTTTCCACCCGGTGCGTTTAATCCGTGTGTTAAGTGTTGTGTATGCAGGGACGCCGTAGTCTGAAAAGAAAACTAACGTCCCCGCTGGATAACACTCGCACGCATACCAGAGCAGACGAGTTTTACTCTGACTCTGATTCTGAAGCCAGCTCTGACCGTACAGAGCACACCATAGACAGGGTAGAGCAGAACAAAGAAAGGAAGGAAGGAGCCAGCGCTGACCGTGCAGAGAAGAACACAAAGGACAAAGACAGCTCTGACACGGCAGAGAAGAACGCAAAGGAGGACGCCAGCTCTGCCTCTGACCGAGCATAGCAGAACGCAAAGGAGGACGCCAGCTCTGCCCCTAACCGAGCAGAGCAGAACACAAAGAAGGACGCCAGCTCTACCTTTGACCGAGCAAAGTAGAACACAAACAAAGAAGAGATGGCGCAGAACATGGAGTACATGGGAGATTTCACCCGGCCCGTCATCGGAGACACCAATACATCGGTTATTGTGCTTCCCATCGCCGTCAGAAATTACAATCTAAAGCCGAATGATTCAACACTTTTACCTCTGTTCAATGGGATGCCGAGTGAAGATGCCCTACAATTCATCCGTGATTTTTGCACACAAGTACAAACCATTCCATTGCTGAATCTCACGGAGGTCCAACTTAAGCTCAAGTGCTTCCCCTATGCACTTAAAGATCGGGCGAGAACATGGATGCTAACTCTGCCGCCCAACTCTATCACCACTTGGGGAGAAGCTTGTGAGAAATTCATGCTAAAATACTATCCCAGCCACAAGACTCAGGAGCTAAGGTCGCAAATCATGGAATTCACCCAAGGAATGGACGAGCCCTTTCATGAAGCTTGGGAAAGATTCCAAGAACTCCTCCGCCAGTGCCCGCAACATCAATTTCCCAACGTTATGTTGATACAATTTTTCTATGACGGGTTAGTGCAAACTGTCCAATTTATGGTGGACAGCACTGCAGGAGGGAACATAGCTCGGAAGACTGTGGCAGAGCTTAAGGAAATATTCAAAACATTAGCGGAGAGTTCTCAACAAAAGTTGGTCCGTGGAAAGAAAGTTGAGGCCAGCGCTGTGACGAATCAATTTGAGATGCAGAAACAATTGGCCTCAATAATGCGAGATGTGCAGCAAATGAAGATGGGAAGAATGGAACCGCCCCCTGCCCCTATGAAAAACGTACAGCCGTGTGGGATTTGTGGTGATTTCAGCCACGGAGTTGATCAATGCAATAGAATGGGCGAGTTCACGTCGGAAGGGCAGGCTGAAGTCCACTCTGCGCAAGGATTGCAGAGCAGACCTGACGGACAGAGCAGACTGCAGTATGGGCAGAGCTATAACCAAGGCCAAAAGAATTTCCCTGGTACCTGGAGAGGACAACAGCCCTATACACTGCAGCCTAACTACTCCCAACATTACCCTCCAAGGTGTCAACAACAAGGAAACTTTCAGTGCAATCAATTCCAGAGTGCACAACAAATTCCTACGCAGAAACAATCTCTGGAGGACACGTTGCAGGCGTTTATGGAGGATAGCAAGCAGAGCATGGAGTCTCAGGCTGCCACTATTAAACGCCTTGAGACCACCGTAGGGCAACTGTCGGGCGCGCTGGACCAGCTACAACAGCAGCAGAGCCAAACTCATCAAGTGCTAGCTCTGGCGAGGATGCCAGAGCAGACTAGGCTGACAGCTCTGACTTGGCAGCCAGAGCAGAGGAGAGAGTCAGCTCTGACTCGACAGCCAGAGCAGAGGAGAGAGTCAGCTCTGACTCGGCAGCCAGAGCAGAGGAGAAGGATGACAGAGCAGAGGAGAGCGCCAGAGTTGATAAGGTCAGAGCAGAAACTTCACAAATCAAGTACACCATATCAACCACCAAAGCCGAGTCCGCCTCTGCCACCATTAATTGTTGATCCAACCCAACCATTGCCAAAGAAAGAAGATCCAGGGAGTTTCATTATTGGTATTGGTTTGGGTCAAGCTGGATAATTCACGTGCATGTTAGACTTGGGTGCGGCAATCAATTTGATGTCGTATGCTATTTTTCAGAAATTGGGCAGGAAGGAAGAGGAGCTTAAAAGCACGAAAACAAGACTTCAACTAGCTGATGGGGCAAATTGTAGCACTCGTGGTATTTTAAAAGATGTTGAAGTCATGGTGAGAGGAATCACGGTGCTAGCCGATTTTGTTGTGCTCGAGGCAGGGCAAGGCATTATTGGAAAGAATGGGCAACTTGTTCTACTTGGTCGGCCTTTTATGGCTACTACCCAGACGCGCATTGATGTGGGTTCTGGAACTTTGAGCATGGTCGGGTCTGGTAGATCGGTAACATTCTCCGTTTTTCATAAGAAGCCTGTTATTTCTAACTCTTCTATGCATATATGTTCTCTTGTTGAGATTGCCGACCATGAGGAGGAAGAAGAAATTTTCAGAGCTAATTATTTTTCGCCAAGCTCTGACTGTTCCACCAGCTCTGCCCGTTCAGCCAGCTCTGACGATTCCAGAGGACAGAGCAGAAATTCTTCGAACAGCTCTGAACAGCGCCCCAGCTCTGAACAACACATACCAGAATTATGCTGAGGAGAAACTGATGTGCACCAGCCCGGAAGAGGACAAAATTATACAAAATTTTCTGGATAATTTGCAGGATGAGGAAGCCATTGAAGATCAGTTTTTTGCCAAGCTTCCACTCGACGTTAATGCCGTTCATGAGGTGCTAACTACCATGAAAGAGGATGCAACCGTTGAGGAAGAACGGGCTGAGGTGCTGCCATGCAAGGATAATGCCGTGCTAAGAGTGCAGAGTGCACCACCTTTGGAAGAGAAGAAAGAGGAGAGATCTCGACATAACTCTTGGTTCGAGAGAATGATGAATGTGATGAGCTCTGCTTGCTCACTAAGAGGACCCGCAGCTGAACTGGAGGATGATGTGCTTTCATGAGGACTAAGTCAGCTGACGTTTCATAGCGATTTTGGTTAAGGGATCCTTTACGTCGGGCTGACGACTCTAAAACTAGCGCTTGGTGGGAGGCAACCCACCGTGGTTTGTTTTTGTTTTTCTTGTTCTTTGTTTTCCGTTTTTATTTTGGTGTTTCCTAAGTTTTCGGTTGCTTTGCGGATGCTTTGATGCTTTGTGTTCATGTTTTGTTTTTAGCGTTGTCCAGTTTTAGCGCTGCCCAGTTTCAGCGCTGCCGTCTCTACTCTGCATCGACCACAAACTCCACTCTTCACCACCTCTCACGATGCTTCAGTTTTTCATTGCCGCTAATCAGGGACGTTTTCTACACTCTTCGTATTTCTTTTCTGTCCTGAGAACATGGCATACTTTAAGTGTGGGGGGGTGTTTTGTTGTGCTTCTATTTTCAATTGGGCGAGATTAGTCTTTCTATGCTTAGTTTTGGTCTTTGAATCGTGCGAATTTTTATGAATTTGTGGAAGAAGAGATGGTTTTCGATGTGAATTTCGGGTTTGTGAATGAATGGTGGTTATTCTTATTTTACTTTTAATATGTGTCTCTTGATTATGCAATGAATTATGAGTTTTGTTGCAACACGATTGTAAGTAAGTAAAACGTGATTTGTCCGTTAGATGCTAGAAGGAGTGTTGTCATTGTGATTGCCTACGATCGTATCTTATCTGTGAAAAACGCTGGAAACCAGCTCTGAAATTGACAGCTCTGAAACATCTGGCCTGTTCTGAAACGTGACAGCTCTGAGTCTCTGCCCCTCTAGTCTAACTATGAGCATGGAAAACCACGTGAAAAGACTTTGGATTACACCCAAATGGTTTTTATTTCACGAACTATGGCTCAACTGTCGAAAATTTAAGCACACAAAGTGTGAAAATGTTGATATTGATTATAAAGGCTATCACATTAGGGAATTCACTTCTAGCGGAGAATTGGGTCTGATCGAATTACTTGCATTACTGTTTTGTTGCTTCTTAAACTTTGAGTTAATTGCATTATCGAGAGATGTGTGTTGATTGTAAAATTTTGAATTGACTTTGTTGAATGTTTGGATGGAAATAAGCATTGTTGAAACCAATTTCTTCCTAGGATTCATATGGATTTTGCTTGAGGACAAGCAAAAGGCTAAGTGTGGGGGGGTTGATTTATGCTTAATTGTTCTAGAGTTTGGGGTTTATATGAGCTTATTTTAAGATAATCTTCTGGAAATTGGTGCGTTTTATGTGTTGTTTTATACTTTGCAGGAGATTTAGGTTTTATAGATGGAAAAGTGCAAATTTTGAGATTTTGGGCTAAGAATCGTGTTTATGTGCATACTCTGGACTATAGAGCTAAAGGCCCGCGCCAGAGCTGAAGGCCTGCTCGCCAGAGCAGAGCCAACATCCAGAGCAGAGCAGACATCTCCAGAGTCAACTGCCAGAGCTGACTTTTCAGCTCTGTACTTTACAGAGTCAACTATGCCAGAGCTGACTTTTCCAGCTCTGCACTTTTCAGAGCGCGCGATGCCAGAGCTGACTTTTCAGCTCTGCACTACTCGCCAGAGCTGACTTCCAACTCTGTCATGCCGTTCCAGAGCCGATTTCGCCAGAGTTGAGGAGTTTTTCAGAGCGCGCGTCCAGCTGGAAGTTGCCTTATCTTACATGATTTTATTGCCTTTAGAGTTCTACTTTGCAAGGCAACTTCCATGGTGATCTAGGAAATTTGAAGTCTATAAATAGGGCTTAGTTATTCATTGTAAAATATAATCCTTCTGCCTCCAGGCGTGTAGTTAGATGATTCCCTTTGCCCTAATCTTTAGTTTCCGCCAAGTTAGCTAAAGTTTAGGTTTATTGTTTTTCTAGTGTTAGTTTCGATTTTTGTTCTTAGTTAGTTTAGTATAGTTCTTTTAATTCATGTTTTAGATTAGTTTTCCGTTTAGAGTTGTAATTACGTGACAGATTACTTCTCGAGACGATTTACGGTATTTCTTTAATCAAGTTTATTTATTTGTTTTTATTTGCTTTCTTTAAATTCTGCAATTTAAATTATGCACTTTAAATTATGCAATTTAGTTTCTTCCTAGTTAGCTTAGATTAGAAGTTTTAATTAAATTTATTTAAATTTAATTTGCCTAGTTAATTCTTTACTTTAAGTTCATTTAATTCTTGCCTAGGGTTTAATAGTTTCACGCCTAGATAATTTTAAGATTAAGTTTTTAGTTAAGTTTAAATTACAAGCATTAGTTAATAATTCCTTTTCGCCTAGTTAAGTTTAATTCACGTTAATTTACTTTCCATGTTTTAGTTTAATAATCTTAAGTTTACAGCTTTCTTGTGACATAATTAATTGCCCTTAAAGATCTTCCTTGAGAGACGACTTTGGGTTAGCTTATCACTGTTAGGATGTCCTTGTTCTATTGCAAGTCAATCTAGAGGTGTTTAGGTTGAGTCATAAGCCCCGCCCTCCCCCCTTATCTTTTAATCCAACAAATGATCCTAATCCAAATAATGCCCCACACCGCCCAAGAACTTACCTTCATCAACCTATGGTTCCCCATCCCAATAGTGTTAAAACCTCTTCATCATCTCCATCGCATCACCTCTCATCGTCGGAAAACTCTTCTCCTAATTACTCACATAGCCGTGTCACATCTATCCTCATCCACGCAGATAGCCTAGATGTCATACCTCTTCATATTCCTATTATACCACCAACCACTCTTGAAGCTCCCTTCGATCCAACCAAAATGATTACCCCAACAAAAGACCTTTTGACCATGCTTAAAATCCAACCAACGCCTACGCCTACACCAAAAAAATGGACACGTAAACCACGAATCCCAACCTCAAGCTCCAGTTCCAAACCCACAAACCATAAAACCAACAACCTAACCTCAATCTCCGGAACAAAGAAGAAGCGGTAGTATAATAGGAGAGAGAATGCTGCGAACTTGAATATTGATGGTGATGTTGAGTCTGTCAAAAAATGACTCAAGTGTGCGGTGATTGGTGATACTTCTCCCTCAGTGACTGAAACAAACTCGAATGCGGAAACAGCGAAGATTGCTTTGGAGCAATCTCGCTGAGCATAATGAATCTCCTACTTTGGAACTGTCGAGGGCTTGGAAATCCTTCGACAGTTCGACAACTTGTTTGGCTTACCAAACAAAAGCGACCTGATGTAGTTTTCCTTATGGAGACCAAATTATTGACTAATGAATGGAATCAAGTTCTTGTTCAGTTAAGTTTCAACAGTTACATAGCGATGGATTGCGAATGCTCAAGTGGTGGTAGAAGAGAGGGACTATGCCTACTTTGGACCGATGACCTCCCGGTGACTTGTAAATCATATTCTCATAAGCATATCCTGGCCTCTATTGATGATTCTTGTCACCCGGAGTGGGACTTTTGCGGTATTTATGGCTGGAGCCATATGGAGGACCATCACCTCACTTGGTCTCTGATGCGGTCGTTAGTTCCACAGATTGCGGAGAGATGGATTTGTGGAGGTGATTTCAATGAAACTTTGTATCACTTTGAAAAATTTGGGGGTAATACCAAATCTGATGAACGCTTGGAGTCGTTCTGAAAGGTGGTTGAAGACTGTGGGCTCAATGATTTGGGTTTCTCGGGGAACCCGTACACTTGGTCGAATAATCAGAGTGGAGATGACCATATTATGAAGAAATTAGATAGGTTTTTTGCAAACGAAGCTTGGATTACAGTTTGCCACGGTTATGAAGTTGTTCATTTTGAGCGAAAATCCAGCAATCATTGCCCTTTGTTCTTGGCGATGAAGAGGAAAGAAGATGAAACTCAAAACATGCCCCGGCCATTCCGGTTTGAAGCAATGTGGCTGAAAGAGAAAAAAAGAGAAAGATTTATGTGCTCAGCTAAGGAATGGGTGATCACTAATTTCTTAGCAACAAAAGCTGTAACTAACACAGGCAATTGTAGCAAATAATAAGTAACCGAGTATCGTATCCACAGGGACTATTATAACGAATCACTCTAAGTAATCCTAACTAAACTCTAGTAATATTCAGGCAAACGAAAGTAGGAAGGTTTGATTAACACTAAACTCAAATAGTAGTAAATAAAGGCACGTAGAAGAATCAAATATAAAAGACAACTGATCCTAGGGTAGTAAATTCATTAATTAAATCTATGCAATTAATCTATTAACCCTATGTACCAATTTAATCCAGTTATGATGAGAGATCACTTAATTAATCAATCACTCTCGCTAGAGTAGCAACGATCGTAGATTAGTAGATTCTCTATCTCCGTTAGGTCTCAAGAAAATCTACTAACTCCCAATAGCTCCTAAGAATAGCTCCCTATGATTCACCTATCTCCGCTAGGTCGACGTCTCAAGGTTAAAATCATATCATACATCCCTGAATCCGCTAAACAGTTATCTCCGCTAGGTCTCAAACCGAATAGCTAAACATGCAAACTATTGATCAGATAATTCACAAGAAATTAAGCACCAGGAATTATGAATCATAAACTGGAAGGCACAAAGGTATTAACAAATAAATCACATAAGTTCAATCAACTATTTACAAACCCTAGAATCAGCTAAACGAAACTAGCCAGACATACTGAAATAAAACATAAACATAATTAAAAAGAACGCAATTGTAAAAACTGAATTATACTCCCTCCGTCCGCCAAGATTATGTCACAATTACTATATCGGGCGTCCGCCAAGATTATGTCACTTTCCTTTTATGGCAATGGTCCCACCATCCTCTTTAATATTTTATCCTTACTAACACTCTTTATTTACAAAAAAACCACTCAAAATTCAATCTCAACCACTCATCTCATAAAGTGGTGGGACCCTTTCTCCACTACATCAAAATCATCACCAATTTTATTAAATCTCGTGCCCAAGCAAATTGCCATAATCTTGGCGGACGGAGGGAGTATAAAACCGTAATAATTGAATAATTATAGCAGCTTGAATCTTAAATCTTGATCCAAGCCTTGAAAACTAGAAAGCAATAATATTCTAAAGCTATAAAACTGAAATAACGAGTCTCTCCGGTCTCTAGATAGGTCAAAAGAGGACCTATTTATAGTTTTCAAATTTCCTTCGATCACCATGGAAGTTGCCATGCAGAGTAGAACTCTAAAGGAAATAGAATCGTGTAAAATAAGGCAACTCTCCAGCTGGATGCACGCTCTGGAAAACACTCCTACTCTTGCCGAATTCGCAGCTCTCGCCAGATGAACGGCTGTCGTCAGAGAAACGGACCTCGCCAGAGAAATGGCTATCGCCAGGGGAACGGGTCGCGCCAGAGAAATGGCTATCGCCAGAGGAATGGCTGATTTCTCTGCTCTGACTCTCACTTGGCTGCTCAGACTATTGACTCCTCTGGTGATGACTTCGCTACTATGGAGATTGATTTCTCTGACTTTTCACTTCTCTGACTATTGAGCGTTGGGCTTTACTTCTCTGATGCTGGCGCTTCTCTGCTTTAGAGATGTCGGTTCCTCTGCTCTGGCTTCTTGATTTCGCTGCACTGAAGCTTCGCTTTTCTGACGCGGGGATTCACTACTCTGACGCGCCAGAGTATGCATAAAAACGAGATTCTTAGCTCGAACTCTCCAAAATTTGCTCTCTTCATCTCTAAAACCTAAATCTCCTGCAAAGCATAAAATACACCATAAAATGCACCAATTTCCAGAAGATTATCTTAAAATACGCACATACAAACCCTTAAAAATAGAGCAATTTAAGCATAAATCAACTCCCCCACACTTAGCCTTTTGCTTGTCCTCAAGCAAAATCCATATGAATCCTAGGAAGAGATTGATTTCAACAATGCTAATTTCCATCTAAACATTCACAAAGTCCATTCAAAACTTTATAATCAACACACATCTCTCGATCATGCAAGTAACTCAAAGTTTAAGAAGCAACAAAAGAGTAATGTAAGCAATTCGATCAGACCCAATTCTCCGCTAGAAGTGAATTCCCTAATGTGATCGCCTTTATAATCAATATCACCATTTTTTCACACTTTTTGTGCTTAAAATATTCGACAGTTGAGCCATAATTCATGAAATAAAATCATTTGGATGTAATCCAAAGTCTTTTCACTTGGTTTCCCATGCTCATAGTTAGACTAGAGGAGCAGAGACTCAGAGCTGCCACTTTTTCAGAACAGGCCAGATGTTTCAGAGCTGGCAGTTTCAGAGTTGGCAATTCATCCAACTTTTTCATTTTTCACAGATAAGATATGATCGTAGGCAATCACAATGACAACACTCCTTCTAGCATCTACCGGACAAATCACGTTTTACTAACTTACAAAAGTGTTGCAACAAAACTCATAATTCTTTGCACAATCAAGAAACATATATTAAAAGTAAAATAAGAATAACCACCAAACAAACACAAACCCGAAATGCACATCGAAAACCATCTTCTCTTCCACAAATTCAAAAAAATTAGCAAGATTCGAGACAAAAAACTAAGCGTAGAAAGATTGATTTGAAAAATATAAGCAACAAAACACCCCCCCCCACACACACTTAAAGCATGCCATGTCCTCAGGGCATAAAAGAAATACGAAGAGTGTAGAAAACGTCCCTGATTATCGGCATTGACAAACTGAGTCATCGTGAGAGGTGGCGAAAAGTAAGGTTTTGTGACCTTGGGCAGAGTAGAGAGTGGCGGCGCTGGGTAGGGCAGCGAAGAGTAGAAAAAGGGGCAGCGCTGAAAACATGAAAACTTCCAGAAATCTGGCAGAGAAACACATGATCCATGGCGGTAGTATGAACAAAGCGCGAGTTCTCGCAACTTCCAAGCTCAACACCGCACAAAAAAACCCAAACAAAACAACAAAACAAAAAGAAACAAAATGAAACTGAAAGAAAAAAAAACAAAACAAAAACGGTTGGGTTACCTCACAACAAGTGCTAAAATTAACGTCTATAGCTTGACGGTACTTTCAAACTCATGGGTCATTGAATTCGACAACTTCAAGACCACGATCCACGTTTGACTTGAAGTATGGTTTGAGACGATGACCATTGACAGTGAAGGTAGTGCCATCAGCGGTAAACAACTCATACGTCCCATTCCAATTGCTCTTATGCACCACATATGGCCCTGTCCATCTTGATTGCAGCTTGCCAGGAAACAAACGTAATTTCGAATTGTATAAAAGTACCTCATCTCCTGGCTTGATTTCCTTGGTGCAGATGCTCAAATCATGGAATTTCTTGGCCCTCTCCTTATAGATACGAGAACTCTCATAAGCTTCATTCCTCCACTCATCCAGCTCTGTCAACAAATCTCGCCTTGTATGCCCGGCCTCCTTGAACTCCAAATTGATTCTCCTCGTCGCCCAATATGCCTTGTGCTCAATTTCAACAGGTAAATGACAGGATTTGCCAAAAACAAGTTGATAGGGAGACATACCAATTGGAGTCTTGTAGGCCGTGCGATATGCCCAAAGAGCATCATCCAAGTGCTTTGCCCAATCTTTCCGATTTGCGACGCTCTTCTCCAAAATTTGTTTGATCTCTCGATTGGCCAACTCCGCCTGCCCATTAGCTTGAGGATGATATGGAGTCGTCACCTTGTGCTTTACTCCATACTTTGCCAACACGCTTGCTAGTAACTTATTGTTGAAGTGCGACCCCCCATCACTAAGCAACGCTCTCGGTGCTCCGAACCGAGTCAAAATATTCTTTTGCAAGAATTTAATGACTACCTTGGAATCATTGGTGGCATTGGGAATCGCCTCCACCCATCTAGAAACATATTCCACAGCAAGCAGAATATAGGAAAAACCACAGGATGCAGGGAAAGGACCCATGAAGTCAATTCCCCAAACATCAAACAGCTTCACCTCAACAATGATATTCTGCGGCATCTCATCCTTCTTGGTGATATTGCCCATGCGTTGACAACGATCACACGACTTCACAAAAGCATGGCAATCTTGAAAAATTGAAGGCCAATAAAATCCACTATGGTTTATCTTCATGGCAGTGCGGTTGGCAGCAAAGTGGCCTCCACTAGGTGAGCTATGGCATTCTTCAATGATCTTTGGCCATTCATGCTCTCTAACGCATCGCCGAATAAAGCCATCGGCGCACCTCCGGTATAAGTAAGGATCCTCCCAATAATAAAACTTAACGTCATGGAGAAACTTCTTCTTTTGATAATGTGACATTCACTCGGGAAGAACTCCAATCACCAAGTAATTGGAATAATCGGCATACCAAGGATCCTTGAATAGCATAGCCCAAATCTGCTCATCAGGAAAAGACTCATTGATGGCCATCTTCGGATCATCCCCCTCGATCGAATTCTCCAATCGAGACAAGTGGTCAGCTACCATGTTCTCACATCCCTTTCGATCTCGGATCTCCATATCAAACTCTTGCAGCAATAAGACCCAACGAATCAAGCGGGGCTTGGAGTCCTTCTTCGTGAACAAGTAGCGGATGGCGGCATGATCAGTGTAGACAATTGAATGAGTTCTAATCAAATAAGAGCGGAACTTATCAAAGGCATACACCACAGCTAACAGCTCTTTCTCCGTGGTAGTGTAATTCATCTGCGCAGAATCCAAGGTTTTACTAGTGTAGTAAATTACCTTGAACAACTTATCTCTCTTTTGCCCCAACACAGCTCCCACGGCCCAATCGCTAGCATCGCACATTAATTCAAACGGGGCACTCCAATCCGGCATGATCAACACTTGTGTTGAGGTCAGTGCAGCTTTCAACTTCTCAAAGGAGACGAGACACTCATCGGTGAAGACAAACTTCACATCCTTCTCTAGCAAAGCACATAGTGGCTTGGACAGCTTGGAGAAATCTTTGATGAAGCGCCTATAAAATCCTACATGACCAAGAAAACTCCGCACAGATTTCACAGAAGTAGGCGGCGGCAACTTTTCAATAGCCACGATCTTAGCACGATCCACCTCCAAACCTTGGGCAGAAACTTTATGTCCCAAAATAATGCCCTCACGAACCATGAAGTGGCACTTTTCCCAATTGAGCACGAGTGCCGTCTCTTCACAACGCTGCAACACTTGAGCAAGATTGTCCAAATAATTATCAAATGAGGAGCCAAAAACAGAAAAGTCATCCATAAAAACCTCCATAATGTTCTCAATCAAACCATGGAAAATCGCCATCATGCAGCATTGGAAAGTGGCAGGAACATTGCAAAGACCAAAAGAAATCCTCCTAAAAGCAAAGATGCCGTAGGGACAAGTAAAAGCGGTCTTATGCTGATCCTCCGGGGCTATCATAATCTGATTGTAGCCCTAGTACCCATCCAAGAAACAGTAGTACTCATATCCTGCCAAACGGTCAAGCATCTGATCAATAAACGGCAAAGGAAAGTGATCCTTACGTGTGGCTGCATTCAAAGCTCGGTAATCAATGCACACGCGCCATCCTGTGACTAGCCTTGTAGCTATGAGCTCATCTCTTTCATCTTTTACCACAGTCATGCCTCCCTTCTTAGAGACAACTTGCGTTGGGCTCACCCACTCACTATCAGAGATGGCATAAATGATTCCTGCATCCAACCACTTGAGCACCTCCTTTCTCACAACTTCTTGCATCGCCGGATTCAAACGTCGCTGCGGCTGCACCTTAGGCTTGTATTCCTGCTCCAATAAAATACGATGCATGCAAATAGAAGGACTAATTCCATTGATGTCAGAAATAGACCATCCTATAGCAGACTTGTATTTCCTTAAAACTCACATCAACTTCTCCAACTCCAACGGAGATAAATAGGCAGATACAATAACAGGAAAAGTTTCATTGTCACCCAAAAATTGATACCTCAAGTGCTCAGGAAGCGATTTCAGCTCAAGTTTGGGTGTGGCTGCAGCTTTGGATGATTCCGCTGCTCTGGATGATTCCGATGGTGCAGGGAATTCTTTTTCTTTTTCTTTTTCCACCGACTTGCTTCCCCCATCAACAGGTTTGTGAATATCCATGTAAGGCACAGGATCGATGGGATGTCTCTCTACGGCCTCCAGCTCTGCAATATAATCTAAGATCTCATCACACGCCTCGTCTAGATTGGAATAAGGGTATAATGACTGTGTTGAATTGCACTCCTCCAAAGGATCCTCCACGGCTGTAGGAAAATCCACTACAGACTCAATTGAATTGCAATCCTCGATTTGTGGCTCAGCTGGCTTCTTCATCGCATCATAAATGGACAACGTCATCTTTTCATTATTGACGCGGAAAGTCAGATCTCCCTCTTGCACATCTATCAACGCACGGCCCGTAGCTAGAAACGGATGTCCTAAGATCAATGGAGTATTCTTGTCCTCCGGCATGTCCAAGACTACGAAATCTGCAGGAAAAATAAACTGCTCCACCTGCACTAGAACATCCTCCACAACTCCCTTGGGATAAGTTAGGTAATGATCTGCCATCTGCAAAGCAATAGAGGTAGGCTTGATTTCTCCAATCTCCAACCGGTTGAAAATAGAGAGAGGCATCAGATTGATGCTTGCCCCTAAGTCACAAAGAATGCGGGAGAAATTCTGCCTTCCAATCACACAAGCGATAGTAAAGCTGCCAGGATCCTTCTGCTTCAATGGTAGCTTCCTTTGTAGCACTGCACTGCATTCCTCGGAAAGATTAATCGTCTCATATTTCCCCAACTTCCTCTTGTTGGAGACTGCATCCTTGAGGAATTTGGCATAGCCTGACATATCTCTCAAAGCATCAAGTAAAGGGATGTTGATATGAAGCTTTGAAAATATTTCCATGAACTTCGCTAACTTCTCATCCATTTTCGGCTTTGCCAGGCGATTCGGGAAAGGTGCTACAGGCTTGTACTCTGGCCTGGGAAACGTAGGAGTAGGAATAGGCTTCTTAACAACAGAGGTATTCGACGATACCTTAGAAGTAGGCGGCGAATCGCACACAATCGTCTCCAGGTCATCAGCCTCCATAATCTCTACAATTTTTTCCTTGCCATCCTTGCCGTCCCGTTGCCCTGGATGATCCCGCTGCTCTGGATGATTCCGATACTGAGTCCCGCTTCTCAAATGAATTGCATTACACTGATTTTTAGGATTGACCTCAGTGTTGCTAGGGAATTTTCCTGGCGTGTGTTGCGCAGCTGCTTGGTTAGCAATCTGCCCAACTTGAGTCTCCAAAATCTGCACTTGCTTTGACAGTGTTGAAAAATTATTCCCAATATTGCCCACTTGAGATTCCAAATTAGTCATCCTTGTATTAACAGTTGTCTTCATGCTAGACACTTCTGTTAACACCTGCTGCATCATATCCTCCATTGATCCCTTATTTGGTTCATTTATAACTCCTCCGCTAGACACAGAAAATCCAGGTGGAGGCTGCAAAGCATTGTTGGGATTTGAATAGGAAAAATTTGGATGATTCCTATTATTTGGATGATACGGTGGATTTCCGCCCTGATGGCTGGAATTGGTACTGCCGCTGGACAAAATTAGCATCTTCAAACTGTGCCACATCGGATAAAATCGGCTGCTGAGGGATTTTGGCTAGCAGTGCTTTTCTCTCCAACTCATACTGCTTTTGAAGAGCTTCGTATTTTTCCTTAAAATCATCTCTCTCCTCGTTTACAGCTGCAATTCTTCTCGTAGAATTTCTGTCATTCGGCCATTGATAACTGTTGGAGGCCATCTCTTCTATCACACGATAAGCCTCCTTTGTATTTATGTGGAGAAGACATCCACCTGCAGTAGCATCCACCATACTTTTTGTCAGACCAGTCAAACCATTATAAAAGTGAATGATTTGCTGATCTTCCGTGAAACCATGTTGTGGGCAGTTCCTTAGCAGCTCACGAAATCTTTCCCAAGCATCATGAATGGTCTCATCTCCTAGCTGGGAAAAGTGAGAAATCTCTGCAATGATTTTCTGAGCTTTAGAAGCAGGAAAGTATTTTGCTAGGAAAGCTCTACACAAATCCTCCCATCCAGTAATAGCACCTCTGTCCAAATTTTTGAACCACTCCTTCGCTCTGTCCCTGAGAGAGAATCCAAACATCTTCATTCTGATGGCATCTGGTGGCACTCCATTCTGCTTAATAGTGTCGCAGATATCTAAAAACTGAGTGATGTGAGCATGCGGATTTTCAGAAGTCGTTCCACTAAACTGTTCAGCTTGCACCATGTTTATCAATCCCGGTTTCAGCTCGAATGTGGTAGCCTGCACAGTTGGTCCCCATCTGCCTCCTTGAATTTGATCAACCCGAAGCTGATACATGTGATTCAGTGGTGGCTCTGGTGGAGGAGCCCGGTTGCGCCTGTTCTCCTCTCTCTCTTCATCTAGCTGCCTCTGAAGGTTTGTCACGGCTCGCACAAGAGTTTCAAGGTCCATGTTATTTTGTTGCTCTGTCATTGCTTGTTTCTTCTTTTCGCGGTTGTCTCTTTTGTGCTACTTTTCGATTTCCAAGTTCAAAGGTACAAAATGTTCTTTTCCTTTGGATCTCGTGATCATACACTCCTGAGACAACAAACAAAAATCAGAAACAGAAATTAAGCTAAAAATAAGATAAAATAAAAACTTATAACGCCTGAAATAATGCTTAAGTCTAATCAGAAATATTAAAGTGAATTCTAAATAATCCCCGGCAACGGCGCCAAAAAGTTGATCACTAATTTTTTAGCAACAAAAGCTGCAACTAACACAGGCAATTGTAGCAAATAATAAGTAACCGAGTATCATATCCACAGGGACTATTATAACGAATCACTCTAAGTAATCCTAACTAAACTCTAGTAATATTCAAGCAAACGAAAGTAGGAAGGTTTGATTAACACTAAACTCAAATAGTAGTAAATAAAAGTACGTAGAAGAATCAAATATAAAAGACAACTGATCCTAGGGTAGTAATTCATTAATTAAATCTATGCAATTAATCTATTAATCCTATGTACCAATTTAATCCAATTATGATGAGAGTGAAGGAATATTAAATTGAATTAACGTTCCGTTTGCCCGATGATCGTTTCTTGGATTATTATTAATTTATCATACAACGTTTAATCCCTAACATGCTCCTATGAATTTGAGTGCTGCACGTTGGAGTTCAGAAATACCTGAAGAATTCAGAAGAATTAGTCAAACTCGCGCTGAACAGGTCAGTCAGCTTCAAGCCTTCGTTTGAAGCCTCAAACGTCCTCAAATCGTATTCTGCCCAGAAATACGACTTCTTCATCTTCGAGCGAGCTTTCCGTGGCCGCCTGTTTCGCCTGAATCAGAGTTCTGTAGAGGAAGTTATGGCCGTTCTCCCGAAACTGCCAGAACTTGATTTCCTGCGAAAATCTTACTCCAGCTCTAATCTTATGAACTGTATCCCGCTCAGCTTTCACCGTTGGATGGACAACGAACTGTGAAAGTCCCAAGAGAGAATGCTCCACACGATTTCCTGCGCCCCACGCAGCTCTCAAAAACCTAATTTTATCAGTGTATTTTCTGAGAGCTTACAGCTGTATTTATAATAAAATAAATACGTAGGAGGAGCAGAAAATGTGTACTAGGCGTGTTCTCTCCTTTCCTGGGCTAGGAGACTTTGGGCCAGTCCAGGGACCAGATACAAGGAATAAAGATGGGCCTCAAATAAATTAATTTATCTATGGTCAGCCCAGACCATAATTAATTTATAAATATCAGTTCATTCCACTAGAGAACCAATATTGACTTACCCCTTTATTGCCGGTGATGAGTCGGGGGCTTGTATTTAGACTTATTAAATCCTCGTATTTAAAATATCCGACATCCATTAATTAATTATAGCTCTGAGAGCCTTAATTAATTAATCTCTTTGTAATCCTTAAGCAGTACCACTCAAACCTTATTATTGCGCCTGAACTTAATCAACCTGCAGGGTTTAGCGCAATAAACATTATTGAGCTCCTTAAGGGGATGTCATTATCCTATACCGGATACGAGTACTAATACAGATAATCAGATATCATATATTAACCGCTATCACCCAAGATACAGAGTACTCAAGTTACTATATAACTCTCGCTCATAGTAAGTCAAAGTGATAAACGAATCAACATATATATCTGAAATCTTATTAGTATTAAGATTATATAAGTCACCGAGATCTTGATTCTTCACTTAAGTCAGATAGAAGAATACATCTCACTGTGGTCCTATCAATACGTTATGACGTACCAGTATAGATAAGTAGTCAAGACAAACTACTTCCATCTATACCGCAGCCTAAACCAATAACTTGTCCTAGAGTTATTTCGGCTGTGATTATATTATATCTCTTAAGGTTATTCCAATTATACGGTCTTCTGTGATCTACAACACACCATATAATCTACTTGTATAGAGATAGAGAACACACATATGCAATCATGAACACAATCAGATAGGAGATTGGATAGTGAACTTAGGAAACATTGTATACAAGCATAAAACGTTCTTGCTTTCAGTATACAAATCCAACAATCTCCCACTTATACTAAAGCAAACTTTTAGTATACAATGTGTCTATTTACCAATCACCTAACACTTCTCCCACTTATACTGAAAGTTTCCTAAGTGGGTGGCATCAACCGCATTCCCATCTTTCATTGACCATTTGCGATAAGCCTTTTGTGAAAAGATTAGTAGGTTTCTCCAATATGTGAGAATTTATTCTATGAGCACAAAAACCTCGATTTACGAATAATTGTATAACTTGGTACTGCTCCATGTGTTTGACCCCTTGTGGTTCTTGGATTCCTTAGAGTTTGCAACTGCACTTGAGGTATCACGAAGGTGATGCTCTCACGCAAACTAGGAATCACCCTTAGATCCTGGAGGTAGTGGTCAAACCAAAAGTTTTTACCTCCCAAGGAAAACACATAGCTCGAGGTAATTATTCTTTGTTTCGGTCAGCCTGGAAATCCGAAATCGTATAATCCAAAAAGGAACTAAACTGTCTAACTGGTAAACTATCCTTATTCTCTAATCATGAACTTGAGAATATAATTTACCACAGTTCAGTGTCCTTAACTAGGACTATACTGATATCTTACAACCATGCTAATTGCATAGCAAATATAAGATCTCGTACATAGTAATCCATACATGAAGTTATCTACTGCGGAAACGTAGAATACTGCCTTCATTTCCTTAACCTCAACAGGCATCTTAAGACATAGTCTTTAGATAAAGGAACGCCATATCTAAAAGGTAGCAATCCTTTCTTGGCGGTATTCATACTAAAACGAACATTCACAGTATCAATGTAAGACACTCGAGATAAGCCCAACATCCTTTTCTAGTGATCCCTTACAACTTTGATCACAAATATGTATACTATACCTCCTTAGTCTTTCATTTGAGACTGTTCGGATAACCATTACTTTATGTCTTGATAATAGCTCCATATTGTCGCCAATTAGGAGGATATTATCTACATAAAATGCAAGATAAACCACATCACCGATGACACGAGAGCGATTGACACGAGATGCTTCTCTCCCTCCCTCACGTAACCTTCAGGTTGTTGCACATGGATGTCCTTACCTTTTTCAAGGTAATATAAATGACATCTATTTGCCAGACCTCGATGGTTTAAGTGAGCTGCTATGAGTAAAATGATCCGAATGTTCTGAGCATGGCACTGGCGAAAATATCATCATAACCTATACCCTTACACTGGGCATAACCTTTCACCACCAGTCTAGCTTCGAAAGCTACGACCTTGCTCATTCGGGCCTGTCATTATTTTGTATACTCACTTACAACCTAAGGCTTTACTGCCTCCTGGTAGCAAGATTTTCTAGTATACACCCATATTCTTAATGGATTGCTCCATTGAGGTGTGCCAAGAATCTACATTCTCGTCTCCCACTAATTCCAAGTAGATATCTGGGTCGATTCTCTTATATTCACTACCAGGGACTGAATCCAAAGATTCTCCCAAGAACATAAATCGATCGGGTTGTCCCACAACCCTCCCACTACAATGGATCTGTGGTGGCACATGTGTGTCAACAGTGCGTGCAGTGTCTTGTGGTACAAAACTCTTGCACACTTGGCTTGGGTGATGGAATCGCCTGTCTAATGTCTTCAATTTCTTGAAGCACACTATCTGACTTGGATTAGTGATTATTCCCATAGTCCACTTCTAAGAATCGTGTGTCCTTGCTAATAACCACCTTCTGATTCTTTATGACTAATTGCAAAGATGCATAACTCATCATCGGACATATTTTTCCAAGAGTGACCTATTTCTTCTCTCCACCACACCATCTTATATAGGGATTACACGGTGTAGTAAACTGGGTTGGAATCCCAAACACTGACAATGAATCAGAAAAGATCATTCCTAACACATTATTGGCCCTTTATCCCCTTTGCCATGAATGACCCGGTCTCCATCTTTTCCTCTATACAGGATTCGCAGGTTCCAAATGGTACAACCTGGATTGAATCCAATGTACTATTTAGACACAAGCCTTTGGATCCTGTTAAGATAGATGTGACCTAATCTAGGGTGTCAATATATGTGTAAGATCCTCATGAGAGATTAGCCTTAACTTTTCTCTTTCTTTTGTTCGATGATGTAAATGCAATATAAAGGTATTTGTAGACAAGTTATAGTATGAAGAGAGATGTTCAAAAATACCAGAATAGACAACTTTGTCATTTCTTATGATAGAAATACTACTATCAAAAATGACATGTGATCCATCTATTCAAAATTTTGAAACATGATAAGGAACTCTCAAAAACTAAACTATATCTTTAGAACTTAAAGACAAGTCTCCAATTGCAACAACTGCGACTCTAGTCACGTTGCCTACGAAGACAATCATCTCATCACTTCTCAGCTTCCTTGTCAGCCTAAAAGCCATGCAAGGTGCAAAAAACATTATCAGTTTCTCTCGTTATCCACTACTCACAATTGAGTAGAAAACGAGCTGACATGTCTCAGTTACTATAGCAAGTGAAGTACCTTAATCCTTTGCCTTGAGTATTGAAAGAAAAAATCTCCAATACTCAATCTTATCACACCACTACTCCCACTATTTCCCTTGTCTTTCTTGCCCCTTGGACCCTTCTTCTTCCCGTCATTCGACGAAGAAGATGGCTCTCTTTGGCAATAACAAGTGCTTGCACATCTCTTTCCCACAACTTCCTTAGCCGTAACTAGAGCATTCAACAACTCAAAAGAAGTATTATCTTTCTTGCTCATAACAACATTGAGACGGAAGTTCTTAATAAAAAGACTTGGGAAGAAAGTTCAGGATAATATCGACTTTTGCCTCACCGTCAATACTCCCACTGAGCAAGTCAAGTCCGTCAAAATTTGCATGGCATGCTCGTGCACTGAGCTGTGCTCACTCATAAAAATAACAAGATTACTCTCATCAAATTTAAATGAGCAGCTCAGTCCGACTCTCCGAACACTTTCTTGAGATTCAGCATGATGCTAATAGCATCATCCATGCCCTGATGTTGGAGCTACAAGGTTTGTGACATTATACTCATAATATAGCATATAGCCACATTATTCGTCTTATGCCACCTTTTATGTAATTCCTTTTTCTCATCAGTTGACTATTGTTCGGACCATAAGAACGTGGAGTAGTAAGCAACACAAAAATTGTGTTTAGTTTGTGATAAAGATAAAAATCCAAAACTGCGTTTCCATTTTATATATATGTGGACCGGTTAAAAGACTTTGTGCAAGAATAAATAAACAGTAAGAGACATAGACATATCTGAAAGTAACGAACATAAAGCACATAATTCGTAACAATAATATTGTAACCTTTTGATAAAACAATATTAATGAAACCTCCAACGGCTCAAGGAATCTCATGTGCAAGCCACGTTGGGTGGACGTTTACACACGAACTCCTCAACCAGACTATTCACCTAGTCATTTAATTTCCATGTCAACTTAACCTTTTGACAAAAGAAATTAATAGTTGGCACCTTAACTAGACCATATCATCATCAAGAAGGGACTCCTTTGGGAGTTGTACATTGTACTTGATATGATATCTAAGCAATGACGACATTTTAACCTTGAAAATTAAATTCTCGAAATTAACATACTCACTCGGACCATGCCGCTTTCAATTTAATTTTCTTGGTTATCTTATTTAATTCCATTCTCCAAAGTACTTGTGAAAATTACACGAGTAAGTCACGTTGGGTGGACGTTTACTGCATAACTCCCACTACTTTAATGGTTTAAATATTTTTTATAGAAACCTCTTCTGACAAACTTATGAAAAACAAATATGAAGTATGCCACGTTGGGTGGACGTTTACTCATATTGCTAATCACTTTGTCTAGAGACCGCATGTGGAGGTCTATAAAATTTTAAGAATAAAATTAATTAGAAATAACCACAATTTAACATTGAAATTAAATTCTCGAATTTTGACATACTCACTCGGACCATGCCGCATTCAACTTAATTTCTTAGTTATCTTATTTAAATCCATGATCTAAAGTACTCGTGAAAAACTCCCACTACCTTAATGGATTTAAATATTTTTATAGAAACCTCATCTGACAAACTTATGAAAGAACAAACATGAAGTAAGCCACGTTGTGTGGACGTTTACTCACATTGTAAATCACTTTGTCTAGAGGCCGCTTGTGGAAATCTAAATAATTTTAAATCATCTATAAAATTATAAGCTTAGTCTTTTTTCTTTCAAAAGGTTTGATCATACTCAAGCACATAATCCTAATCATGCTTTTCTAGAACGCAACATGTAAAACATGCTCGCAGAATTCTAAAACATGCTTAAGAAAACGATAAACCTAGCATGCTTGTCTAAGCGCAGTTAATGAACACATATTAACAAGCAGAGACAAAAACAGCATGCAAAGAGCATAAGGGATAAACACCACGACATGCAAAGAACAGAATTAAAACAATAAAGTTCTTCGTGACCCATTCGTGGAACCCCAAATTTTAATCTATTACATTTAAAACAAAAAAGAAAGAGAAATAAAACTAAAAAACGTAAACTCGGCCCGAAACGCTTCAAACAGGCCCGTCTTTGAAAAAATAGGGTTTGGGCCCCCTTAGGCGCCGCCGCCACCACGCCATGACAGCAGCCGAGCGGACTCGGCAGCAGCAGCCCGGCGCGGCAGCAAACAACCCGACGCGGCAACAGCCTGGCTCGGCAGCAGCCTCCCGGCGCGAGCAGCAGCAGCACAGCAGCACGGCTCGGCAGCCTCGGCGCTTAGTCTCGACAGACTCGGCAGACCCGGTGCGCAGACAGCAGCCTCGGCAGCAGCGGCCGAGCGAGGCCTGTCGGGCACGCAGCACGCAAAGCGCGCACGCGCAGCCCTCGGCGCGCACAGCCCCTGCCCGCCGCCTGTCCTCCCTCGCCCTACCTTGCCTAACCAGCCTCGGCATACACCAGAAGCGGCAACAGCGGCGGCACGGCATCGCTCGACCGGGTGCGCAGCGCACAGCGCGCACGCGCGCGCATCCCTCGGCGTGTGCAGCCCCCGCCTCGCCGTAGTCTTTGTCCGCAGCCGTCCAACCCGTCCTCCGTTAATCCGGTCTGATCGTCGTCGTCTTCGTCTCGTTTTCCACAATTACAGATTACAACCGAAAAACAAAAGAATTGAAATTCTAATCTAACCACAGATTTTCTCGTGGTGGAAAAACGATTACAACGTCAAAACGACGTATCCCACGAATCAACAGACCACGAAGAACAGCAGCAGAAAGAAAAAAAAAAAAAAAAACAACGCACATTATTAATCGTACATAAATTAATAATAGAGCCAAGAAATTAATCCTGGGCTCTGATACCAATTGAAGGAATATTAAATTGAATTAACGTTCCGTTTGCCCGATGATCGTTTCTTGGATTATTATTAATTTATCATACAATGATTAATCCCTAACATGCTCCTATGAATTTGAGTGCTGCACGTTGGAGTTCAAAAATACCTGAAGAATTCAGAAGAATTCGTCAAACTCGCGCTGAACAGGTCAGTCAGCTTCAAGCCTTCGTTTGAAGCCTCAAACGTCCTCAAATCGTATTCTGCCAAGAAATACGACTTCTTCGCCTTCGAGAGAGCTTTCCGTGGACGCCTGTTTCGCCTGAATCGGAGTTCTGTGGAGGAAGTTATGGCCGTTCTCCCGAAACTGCCGGAACTTGATTTCCTGCGAAAATCTGACTCCAACTCTAATCTTCTGAACTGTATCCCGCTCAGCTTTCACCGTTGGATGGACAACGAACTGTGAAAGTTCCAAGAGAGAATGCTCCACACGATTTCCTGCGCCCCACGCAGCTCTCAAAAACCTAATTTTATCAGTGTATTTTCTGAGAGCTTACAGCTGTATTTATAATAAAATAAATACGTAGGAGGAGCAAAAAAGGTGTAGTAGGCGTGTTCTCTCCTTTCCTGGGCTAGGAGACTTTGGACCAGTCCAGGGACCAGATACAAGGAATAAAGATGGGCCTCAAATAAATTAATTTATCTATGGTCAACCCAGACCATAATTAATTTATAAATATCAGTTCATTCCACTAGAGAACCAATATTGACTTACCCCTTTATTGCCGGTGATGAGTCGGGGGCTTGTATTTAGACTTATTAAATCCTCGTATTTAAAATATCCGACATCCATTAATTAATTATAGCTCTGACAGCCTTAATTAATTAATCTCTTTGTAATCCTTAAGCAGTACCACTCAAACCTTATTATTGCGCCTGAACTTAATCAACCTGCAGGGTTTAGCGCAATAAACATTATTGAGCTCCTTAAGGGGATGGCATTATCCTATACCGGATACGAGTACTAATACAGATAATCAGATATCATATATTAACCGCTATCACCCAAGATACAGAGTACTCAAGTTACTATATAATTCTCGCTCATAGTAAGTCAAAGTGATAAACGAATCAACATATATATCTGAAATCTTATTAGTATTAAGATTATATAAGTCACCGAGATCTTGATTCTTCATTTAAGTCAGATAGAAGAATACATCTCACTGTGGTCCTATCAATACGTTATGACGTACCAGTATAGATAAGTAGTCAAGACAAACTACTTCCATCTATACCGCAGCCTAAACCAATAACTTGTCCTAGAGTTATTTCGGCTGTGATTATATTATATCTCTTAAGGTTATTCCAATTATACGGTCTTCTGTGATCTACAACACACCATATAATCTACTTGTATAGAGATAGAGAACACACATATGCAATCATGAACACAATCAGCTAGGAGATTGGATAGTGAACTTAGGAAACATTGTATACAAGCATAAAACGTTCTTGCTTTCAGTATACAAATCCAACAGAGAGATCACTTAATTAATCAATCACTCTCGCTAGAGCAGCAACGATCGTAGATTAGTAGATTCTGTATCTCCGTTAGGTCTCAAGAAAATCTACTAACTCCCAATAGCTCCTAAGAATAGCTCCCTATGATTCACCTATCTCCGCTAGGTCTCAAGGTTAAAATCATATCATACATCCCTGAATCAGCTAAACAGTTATCTCCGCTAGGTCTCAAACCGAAAGCTAAACATGCAAACTATTGATCAGATAATTCACAAGAAATTAAGCACCAGGAATTATGAATCATAAACTGGAAGGAACAAAGGTATTAACAAATAAATCACATAAATTCAATCAACTATTTACAAACCCTAGAATCAGCTAAACGAAACTAGCCAGACATACTGAAATAAAACATAAACATAATTAAAAAGAACGCAATTGTAAAAACTGAATTATATAAAACCGTAATAATTGAATAATTGTAGCAGCTTGAATCTTAAATCTTGATCCAAGCCTTGAAAACTAGAAAGCAATAATATTCTAAAGCTATAAAACTGAAATAACGAGTCTCTCCGGTCTCTAGATAGGTCAAAAGATGACCTATTTATAGTTTTCAGATTTCCTTCGATCACCATGGAAGTTGCCATGCAAAGTAGAACTCTAAAGGAAATAGAATCGTGTAAAATAAGGCAACTCTCCAGCTGGATGCACGCTCTGAAAAACACTCCTACTCTTGCCGAATTCGCAGCTCTCGCCAGAGGAACGACTATCGTCAGAGAAATGGACCTCGCCAGAGAAATCGCTATCGCCAGGGGAACGGGTCGCGCCAGAGAAATGGCTATCGCCAGAGGAATGGCTGATTTCTCTGCTCTGACTCTCACTTGGCTGCTCAGACTATTGACTCCTCTGGTGATGACTTCGCTACTATGGAGATTGATTTCTCTGACTTTTCACTTCTCTGACTATTGAGCGTTGGGCTTTACTTCTCTGATGCTGGCGCTTCTCTGCTTTGGAGATGTCGGTTCCTCTGCTCTGGCTTCTTGATTTCGCTGCACTGAAGCTTCACTTTTCTGACGCGGGTATTCACTACTCTGACGCGCCAGAGTATGCATAAAAACGAGATTTTTAGCCCGAACTCTCCAAAATTTGCTCTCTTCATCTCGAAAACCTAAATCTCCTGCAAAGCATAAAATACACCATAAAACGCACAAATTTCCAGAAGATTATCTTAAAATACGCACATACAAACCCTTGAAAATAAAGCAATTTAAGCATAAATCAATGGGGGAGCTGAGATGCATATTGTTGGTGATCTGCACAAGAAGCTTAATGACATGGGAATGGCTTTAAAATCGTGGGAGAAGCGTGAGTTCGGTAAAATTAGAAAACAATGCACAAAACTGAGGGAGGAGTTGGCAGTTTTGCAGAATCCGGTAAGGGATGCTCATACCAAGATCGAGCAGCGGGCTATTGAGAAGGAACTCGATGATCTCCTTGCCAAAGAAGAGGTGATGTGGAAACAGAGATCACGAGCTGATTGGATGGCTGAAGAGGACAGGAACACGAGTTTTTTTCATAAGGTGGAGGAGGGGGAGAAATAAGCGAAATCATATCAAGGAGATTGAAAAAGTGGATGGTACAAAGACGAGAAAGAACACGGAGATGGATGAGGTGTTCCGGTCCTACTTTCAGAAGCTCTTTACGGTTGGTACGACTCCTAACCCTGAAGGAACCATATTATGACATATGATTCACGTGCCCGTGACCCATTCTGGATACCAAATGAATACATACAAAAATCAACGTGCCTATTACAAGAGAACGAATCTTACTTGCAAATCCGGCGATGAGGGACTCCAGAGTGAATCTTCCGACTTGTTTCCCACTGTAAGACTTGACGTTGGATGGCAACGAGCTTCAAGACCTTTCCACCTTATAGGAATGGCATCTCCCCCCCCCCCTCCCCCTCCCTCTCTCTTTTTGTTCTCACATAACTCTTTTTTTCTGGTCTCACGTAAGCGTAAAAGTAATTAGGTTTTAGGGCTTCCTTATTATTTCTACTAAGTATTAGTCATACCTAAATAATAAACCCATAAACTTAATTAAACCAAATAAAGCTCAAAGAGATATTGAGAAAGGGACGCCCCCTTATGGAATGATGCCTTTATTGGGCCAAGCGGGGATCTACTAGCTCGAATAAAGTTTGGCCTCCCAGTGCTCGATTTTCTTATTCAGTCCATAATAAAATCGAAACACAAGTATTAATTTATTCCACTAGAAAATTAATACTGAATTACCTCTTTATTCTTTAGGTGAGTCCGGGCTAGCATTAGACTTAATTAATCCCCGTGTTTAAGATATCCAATATCTATTAATTAATTAATTCATCTGACGATCAATTAATTAATTAATTAGTCGTTTAATTTAAACGACATCTCAAGTGCTACCACTTAAACTTATTATCGTATCAGAACAAATTCCACCTACAAGGTTTAATACGATAAACTTATTAAGTTCCTCGAGAGGATATTATCATCCTGTTATTAGCAGGACACGGATCCTTATTGCAATATAATCACATGTCAAATAATAAATATTATCACCCAAAGTATCGAGTATATTGAGTTTCAATAGAACTCTCACCCATGATAAATCAAAGCAATAGTCAATTAATTATTCACAACGATTAATTCAATTAAGGTTAAGACAATTTAAATCACCGAGATCTTGATTCTTAATTAGTTAGAATATAAGCATTCATCACACTGTGATCTTGTTCAATACACGAAGGTACTAGCATAAATTAATAGCCAAGACAAACTATTTATCCATTTGTGCTACAATCTAAACGAACAACTCGTCCATAGTTGCTTTGATTGTGAACTCAATTTATATCTCAACTTTTTCCAATTATATGATCTTCTGTTAACTACAACACACCATATAATCTATAATATGAGACAAATTGGACTATAATAGGATTATGCAATAACAATATTTCAGATAGAAGAATTACAGTGAACTAAGGAATCAATGTATACAAGCATAAAGTCTTGCTTTCAGTATACAACCCTTCAAACCCGATGGAGGAGGTCCTTTCTTCCATTGAACCAGTTGTAACCGAGCAGATGAACAGGTACCTTACTGCCCCCTACACTCAGGAAGAGATTGTTCATGCTCTTAAGCATATGCATCCATTCAAGGCCCCTGGGCCGGATGGTATGCCAACCATTTTTTACTCTTCTTGTTGGTCTGAGGCCAAGTTTGATATTGTTCCACTTCTTCTTAATGTGCTTAATGGTGGTGAGTCTCCACGTCCCATAAATTTCACTTTCCTGTGTCTTTCTTATACCCAATAAAAAATGTTGCTTGCTGCCTAGTGATTTCTGACCTATAAGTTTGTGTAATGTGGTGTATAAGCTCGTGTCTAAAGTTATTACTAATCGTCTAAAGCTTATTTTACTTGTCATAATTCATGAGAGTCAGTCGGCTTTTGTACCTGGGCATCATATTACTTATAATGCTCTCATTGCCTTTGAGATTTTCCATATGGTGAAACTTAATAAGGATAGGGCTCATGGGGTGTTTGCTTTTAAATTAGATATGGCGAAAGCCTATGACAGGGTGGAATGGTGTTTTCTGGAGTCTATGATGCGTCATATTGGTTTTCATTCTTCTATGGTTGACTTGATTATGCGTTGTGTTACCTCTGTTTTCTTTCGTGTGCTTGTTAATGGTTTTCCAAGGGCAGAGTTCGAACCCAGTCGAGGGCTCCACAAGGGAGACCCTCTGTCTCATTTCTTCTTCTTTTTTCTGCGCCGAAGCACTCTCGGGCCTACTACGCCAAGCCGAAACAAGGAAGCTTGTTCATGGAGCGAGAATTTGCCGTACTACACCAAGAATGAGCCACTTGTTGTTTGCGGACGACTGTATTGTGTTTGGGCAAATGCGGCTGAAGTGGGGATTATAAGTACTATCATGGAGAGGTATGAAGTGGTGTCAGGCCAGAAGGTGAATCTTGAGAAATCCACTATTTTTTTTAGTGGAGGGGTGACCCCTGATTTGAGATTGGAGTTGGCCAACCTACTTGGCGTTCAGTGTCAAGGACAAAGAGGGTCTTATCTTGGCATTCCTAGTAGTGTGGGGCGCTCGAAAGTGGAGATTTTTCAGATGTTGGTGGATCGTACAAGGAAAAAATCTAAAGATTGGAAGCGACGGTTTCTCTTTGGGGCTGGCAAAATTGTTCTTATCAAAGCAGTGTTACAGGCTATCCCAACTTATCTCATGAGCAGTTTTGCCATCCCAAAGCAAATTTGTCAAAGATTAAACAGTGTGGCGGCAAACTTCTTTTGGGGACAAAAATTGGACGAAAGGAGAATTCGTTGGAAGAGCTGGAATAAATTATGCATGGCCAAGGTTGAAGAGGGAATCAGTTTTCGTGATCTTTCCCGTTTTAATCAAGCAATGTTAGCCAAGCAGGTTCGGAGGTTAGCCAAAAATGAAACATCTTTGTTAGCTCGATCGCTAAAAGCAAGGTATTTCCCAAGAAATGATATCTTCCTTGCTAGTAAAGCCCATAAGCCATCTTTCGTTTGGACTAGCTTACTAGTAGGAAGGGATTTATTGGCGAGGGGAATGGTGTGGCATCTTGGTGATGGAGCTAGAATCCGAATAGGTATTGATGCATGGCTACCGGATGGGAGAGGTAACTATTTGGAAGCACAGGTACAGCCCGAGAAAGAGCACACCCACCCAAACTCCCTTACGCTTGACGATGTTTATGTGTAGGATATGGGCAGAGTGGCTGAGGTTTTTCCGTCAACTGAGGTTTGGAAGATTGCGTCTAATCTCGCCCTTGATTCAACAAAACGAGATAGAATTTTCTGGCCTCACGGTAGAGGGAATGTTTATACTGTCAAATCAGGTTATCACGTGGCGGGCGAGATTCATAGGAGGGAGAGGAAGCTTCAACTTCGGCTGATTTTGGCAGCTTATGGAAATGGCTTTGGGGGTTGAGTGTCATTCCGAAAGTCAAACTTTTCATGTGGAAATGCATGGCGAAGGCTCTCCCAACTGTCCAAGGGCTCAGAAACCGATCTATTGATATGGATCCGATCTGACGTAGATGTGGAGAAGAGGTGGAAACTATGGAACATGTTATAAGAGATTGCAAGTGGGTGGCGTTTTTGTGGGAGGTCTCACCTCTTCCACTATTATCGAACTCTTCCCATAGCATTTCGGAATGGTTGGATTCGATCAGGTGCAATCAAAATAAGGAGGTCCACAGTGTCTTTGCAAATCTGGTATGGGCCATTTGGTACGCCCATAATATGCTACTCTTCCAAGGGAAATAACTCTTGCATGTCGACTGCTTGCTCACAGCGCAACGGGCCCGATGGACAAAACGAGTGTGCGATCCCCCAGCTCCGTCGTTGGCCACAAGCGTTGTAGTAGGGGGGTCAAGTTAAGCTCTGGTGCGATGCGACAGTGGACTCGTCAGATGGTATGGGTTTTGGGATCTTATGCTAGGACGCCAATGATGTTCTCTGGGGTAGTCGGTTTGGATTCATGCAAGGTGTTTTTTACACCAGTAGAAGCGGAAGCTTGCGCGGTCCTGAAAGCTTTTCACTTTTGTAGGGAGAAGGGGTTTACTGATATCATTGTGGAAATGGATTCCCAGGTGCTCTACTGGATGTTAAAGAAACGAGAAGATGATTTTTCCTGTCTGGGCACAACGTTGGAAGCTATTCACACTGCTGCTACTAATTGTCATAGCCTTGCTTTTAGCTGGACTCCGCGCGAAGCAAATGAAAGTGTTGATCTTTTGTCTAAGTTTGCTTTAAGTAATCGTTGTTTTCCTTGTTCCATAGATGGTCTTCCCATCATGTTAAACTCTCTTTTTGCTTACTTATAATATTACGCCTTTTCCTAAAAAAAATAATAATAATCTAAGAACATCATTCTTGAGGGCGAAGTGAAGCACTAAGAAAAAACAAAAGACATCATAATTACTTGATTGTGAAGCTTACGCCGCTGCAGATGATGCTGCTGCAAAGGCCGTATTTGGGTAAAATTTAGGATCGGAATGAGAATAGACCTATGAGATATAGAGATGACGTGAATGCTGCAACTGTGAGGTTTTGATTGTTGTACTTGGAGTAATTAGTTTTAGGAGCATTTTGTTTGTTTCCGTACACAGATGGGGGGAATTTGTTGAGAAATCCATTCATTGATCCCCTCGTTCAAACATAACAAGTACATTCCGTGTATTCAAATTCCATGAAATGAATTGGACGGTCAAATTTACATTATGATTATTTATGCTTATTCGTTTTTCAGCCAATTGAAACAGTTCTTAGATTTTTGACTTTAGGTTTATATAGATTTATTTTTTTCATTAGATTCAAAATAGGGATTATGAGTGATTTATCTTCTAATTTATGAATAGGTTGTACGTATTTTTCTTTCAAATTTATTTGGATAAACTTATTAATTTTTCTAGAAAATTTAAATATGGGCTATAGGGATAAATTAGTACAACTATAATTATTTTTACTATTTTTTATGGAAGGGCTATAGTGAGAAAATTGGGGGCTATATTTAAAAATACCCTAATAATAATGGGTTGGTCTGGGTGAGGTTAACCTCATACCATGAGATGGGTCGGGTCGAGGCACGGGTATACGGGCTGGGCATGGGCCGACACGGGAAGCAGATAAATATTACAGTTGTTACAATTGATGATAATAAAAAGTGTTGTGGTGCAGTGGTCATTGCTAGTGCCTTAAGTCTTTATCTTAAATATCAAGGGTTCAAAACCCAGAGGCTCCAGTGTTGTTTTTTTTATACAATATTTATTTATTTATTTTACTTATTTGTGCTTTTTCTTTAATTTTTTTCTATTTTACCTTTGTACTTTTTTTTACAGTGATTTTTTTTGTGTGATGCAACATATATTTATTTTTCATTTATTTGTGATCTTTTAAAAAAAATTATTTCGATTTTATTTTCTACGTTTTTTAGCAGTGATTTCTTGTTTTTTTTTTGTAGTTTATTTGTGGTTTTACAATTATGATGAAAAGTAATAATCAATATGAAGTGACTTTTTTGTGTGATGCAACATTTATTTATTTTTCATTTATTTGTGATCTTTTTTAAAAAAATTATTTCTATTTTATTTTCTACTTCTTTTAGCAGTGATTTTTTTTTTTTTTTTTTTGTATTGTATTTGTGATTTTACAATTATGATGAAAAGTAGTAATCAATATGAAGAAAATTAAGGTTATAGAAATATTACATTTCTTCATATCAATAATTATTTTTTCTTACAATAATAATTATTTGAGCAAATAACAAAAAGTATAAATTCTCATGAATAAAAGTAATAATTATCATGAACAAATGTAACAGATTTGAAATATTATTTTTCATCACATCAACAGTTACTTTTTCTTACAACAATGATTACTTGACAAAATATATAAAATTACAAGTTCTAACAAGTAAAAATAACATTACTTTTATACATATCAATAATTACTTTTTCTTACAATAATAATTATTTGACCAAATAACTAAAAGTACAAATTCTCATTAATAAAAGTAACAATTATCGTGAACAAATGTAATAATTTAGAGACATTACATTTCGTTGTAACAATAATTACTTTTTATTACGACAATAATTACTTAATCAAATAGCTAAGAATAAAAGTCCTAACCAATAAAAATAACTTTGTTTTTCTTTATATATCAATAATTACTTTTGCTTTTAAAAATAATTGTTTGAGCAAATAACTAAAAGTAAATGTTATTATGAATAAAAATAAACATTATTATGAAAAAAATATTTATTTAATTAAATAGTTTAAAATATAAATTTTAATGAGTAAAAATAAGCACTACTTTTATTTATATTAATGATTACTTTTTCCTATTAGAATAATTCCTTCTTCAACAGGTAACGAAAGAGATATACAAATTTAGAAAAAACATGTTTAATTCATCGACAGGCTAATTAACTACTCGCCCACTGAAAAAGTGATAACTCGTCACTTTTTTTTTCACAGTTCTCGATCGGCAGCAGCATCACTTTTATCATCTCAATATATGTAACACTCTAGTAGTAAAAACTGAAGCACTACACTCTTGCCGCCATACCATTGCTCAGCTTTCCGAAATTCTGGAACCTAAAGTCAGATTAAAAAAAAAAAAAAAAAAAAAACAGCACCTAAAGAATGGCGTCAATTATTGATCCCAGCAACACCATTAAAACAAGAAAAACAAAAAAGGCATTCCTCTTGCTTTATTAAACTCGCATTTTCTTCCCCCTCAAATCGCTTAAAAATTTGTCACAGGTTGTAGGAAACAAATTCAGCATATGAAACCATGCAAACCTAAAGAGAAGGCCCGAATAATTGCAACAAGTGAACGAGGAAGGTGGTGGCGCGGATTGCGGTGGAGGAGGGGGAGGTGAGGAGCTCCGGGCACATGGGGAAGATGCGGCGGAGGTCGGGGACGGTGAGACTGAGGGAGAGGAGGAAATCGACGGTGGATTTGATTTCGGGATTAGGGGCGGGTGGGAGTGGAGAGAGAAGAGAAGAGGAGGAGAAGAAAAAAGTGGCTAGGGTTTGAGAATGAAAACCTTTTATATTTTCTCACATCGGGTTGGGTCGGGCAAACCCACCTCATACCATGAGGTCAACCTCATGCAAGAATTTGCGAATAATAATAATAATAGGAGCAAATTGTTTGTAATTGTAAATCCATAACGTATGCTCGGATTTGGAAATTGCACCTATTTTTAAAAATCAACCACATGATCAATAACATTTCATTTTCTTCTCAATTTTGTCTGGTGATGGTTGTGATCATTTTTTTCTTACGTGGACGTCGAAAATTGACACTGTAGCCATTGGAAATGACACATTGACCGCCAGAAGTGACATTTATACTAAAAAATAACACTTGTACAAAAAAGTGACACTTGAAAAATATTAAAAAAGAAAAATAAAAATAAACAAAAAAAACCCCATCCCTCACCCTCCTCCCCTGTCGACACCCTTCACCCTACCCCAAACCCGCCGCCACCGCCGCCCCATGCAGTCGTCTCTCGCCCCCTCCCTGGCCACCCTCCTAATCGCCGCCGCCACTCCCTGCAGTCGTTGCCTCCCCTCCAGTCGTCTGCGCCCCCTGTGAAATTCACCAGCCAATATTCTTGTCGCCGCGTACGGAACAAAATCGAGAAAAATAGCCCTCCAGTGTGCAAAATCGTGCACAATCAACAACCCAAAATCGAGCAAAATCACGTTCTCTCGTGTGTTTCTGTGTGTATGTGTTACAGCAGCCGGTGTCGAGCGTGTAGGTGGGGAGCATGCACGCGGAAGCGTGTTTGTGTGCAAGGGGTGGCAGCAGTATGGAGCGTGTTTGTGTGCAGGCGGTGATCGGGGGTGGGGAGCGTGTAGGCGGCGGCAACAGGTGGGGGATGAGAAATTAGGGTTTAGGTTAGGGGGAAGGGGAAAGACTTTAGGGGCAGTGGGGTTTTTTTGTTTTTTTCTTTTTTCTGTTTTCTTTTTTAAATATTATTTTTAGTTCAAGTGTCCATTTTTAGTATAAGTGTCATTTTCAACGGCTACCGTGTCATTTCCGGCCGCCTCTGTGTCAATTTCTAATGTCCACGTAGGAAAATACCGATCACCGGACAAATTGGAAAGAAAATGAAAGGCTATTTGTGTGCAATTTTCAATTTGAGCATACGTTATGGATTTACAGGCAATTTGCCATAATAATAATAATAATAATAAGTATCAATTCCCCCCCCCCCCCCGACGTTGTCACCCATATCGCCTATAACACCCTATACTCAGGGTCAGCGCTGTTTACTACCTCAATATGGCAAAACACGACCAAATACACCCCGTCATTTAACTGTGCTTAACATCACCTGAAATAATATTTTTGTTTTATTTTTAATTAAGGTGGGTGTTAGGTCCGGAGTGTCTCGAATAGGTGTATGGGGGGGAATACACCTATAGGCTATTTTTACCAAATGAAACTTTGAGACACAAACTGACTCAACCTTTAGTTAAAAGAGTTTTATCAAAACAAGGTTGACGACTAATACTGAATACTCTTCAGTAAAGAGTTATCAGTTAAGTCAAAGGCTTTAACTGATACACGTAAGGCTTCAATCGAGTTTGTTAAACAGAGAGATGTTATGAATCTTACTGACTATCTGAAGATAGATCAGTTAGACTAATAACACACGCAACAGAAAACTTTTGTTTCGAAATAGCCTGTGATATTAATCACGTTGTTAGCAGTTAAGTTTCTCTTTGCAATTAATTAGTTTTCAGTTTAAGAAGGTAAGAGCACAAGTAAGAAGGTAAATACTGAAAGCTGTAAATAACACAGAGATTTTTACGTGGTTCGGAAAACACTTCCTACATCCATGGCCAGTTGATCAGTGGTGCGTCGTTTTACACCAAAAATATCCGGCAGTCAGCCGGTATGCCCACACTGCGCAGACAGCAGTAAGCAAGATTGTCTCCCAAGGGATCGGCGAGAATTCTCCTAAAATTCAACCTGCAAAGAAACTTAAGAAACGAAATTATGGGGAAAAGATATGAAAAATACTAAAATAAAAATAAAATAAATAAAATCCAAATAAACCAATTTTTCCAATAGCTAAAAGATGAATAAAAATTCCAACAATTAATAAAAGAATTCCAGCAATCAATTAAGTCCACCCTAGCTTAATTATTCCGATCATTGATGCAAAAATAACTTTAAATCATGAAAACAAACCAGTTATAATCACCGAAGACGCTTTTGACGTGATCTTATTTCTCCTTAATTATTCGGTAACCAGGAAGACGCTTCACTAATTACTACCCTAATCGACTGACAACCGTAAGAGACGCTCTGTAGGTTTAATGAGCCGACAGCATTAATATCTAGAGAAACCCGATTCAAAACCAATAAACTCTGACGCAGGATTATTGAATTAAGACTGTTTTTCCCTTGACCCTGATGTGTCAATTTACCACTAATCAAACATAAACCACAATTACGGATGGCCGGTTCAATTGGCTATATAATTAATTCTAACCCAATAAATATTTGCAACTATCTAATGGATTAAAATAATTAATATCATTAAACATGGAGAATTGCATATGCAAGCATAAAATAAAGTATAAGAACAATTAGATCTCACATAATAATTTTGCTAGTGCTTCCCTAATCATTGCCGGAATAAACGAATTTAGCTAGAAAACATAATAATTAAACAAAACAAATAAATAAATAAATACACGAAAAAGATGAAAGAAATAAACTGAATTGAAAACTTCAGAATTGCGTCCACAATCTGCTTCCCAAAGTTGGCGTCTGGAATGTGTTGATAAGTTGCGGCTGACTTATGTTATATATATCTAACTAAGGAAATAAAAAAAACTAACCAAAACTAATCTAACAACTAATGGCGCATGCCCTAATTGCAAAATAAAGGCTTTAAACTAATAAGATGGCAAAATAATAAAAAGTGGCCCAACAAAAGTCAATGCCCTCAAAATAAATCAAGACTTCAGTCCTAAACTTCACGGCAATCCATCAATCCATGCAGTGAATCTCGCCCAGGCAGAATGGGCATACCGTCCAGCAGACGTGCACAGCTTCTTCTTCACACAACTTCAAAATTCTTTTCAAAACCAAGTATTTTCTTCAAAACCTATCAAATACCATCAAAATTCATATAAGATCATAATCATATCCTAAAGATGATATTTAACACGAATTAAGCACAAGAATCATACTAAAATCCCCCAAATAAATGCGTATAAATACGCCTAATCAATCAGACCGACAACTTCACCGGACATGTGCTTACGGGTGCACAGCAAACCTATGCGTGTGCTTACGGGTGCATAACAAACCTGAACGTGTGCTTACGGGTGCACAGCAAACCTATGCGTGTGCTTACGGGTGCACAACAAACCTGAACGTATGCTTACGGGTGCACAACAAACCGAAATAACTGAAGAGCCTATCTTCAGTATCAACACACTGGCCGGTTGGATTTCTCACTCCTAGCGCACACTGGGCACTAAGATCTCACGGAGACAGAACACTGGTCTGAACTCTTTTTTGACACATACTCTCAATTCAGTATCAACACACTGGCCGGTTTGAACACTTGCCAACTAAACTACAAAGAACAAGTTCTCTGCAGTCAGTTTTACCTAGGCTTTGGATAAATAATATTTGCCTAAGTTCTAAGGGAATATATGTAATCAACAGTGACTGATTTTTGCTTTGTGATTCTCTTCTTCGATTCAACCTTTGGGGAGGCTTGGTTTTGCTGAGTAACGAATTCGGCAGTGATGAGGACTGAAATATGCACCAGCGCTGTGCACTATATAATGGGAACATTTCTATTTATGCTTATGATTAGTATTATTATTATTAAGCTAACCAGTGCAGGTTTAATTGAAGATTTGGGATAATAAAAGAAATAATAGAGCTTCCGGCGTAGTCAAGCAAGCATAGGCAATTCAGACCAAGGTCAATGTATTAAAGGGGCATAAGCCCAATTATCTTAGTAAATGGGCTTGAGGCCCTAGGGCTTATTTACATGCTTATAAATAGAGACTTAGGGGTGGGTTAGAGGGGGATCACCTCATTTTATTCATTCATCTCTTGTAAAATGTAATTCTCTCGAAGTATAGTGAAAAAATCCCCAACACCCCGTGGACGTAGGTCTTCTCGACCGAACCACGTAAATCCGGTGTCGTTTACTGCTTTTTAGTTTAGGTGTTGGTTTCCCGTTTCACCAACTGGCGCCGTCTGTGGGAAATTGAGCTTAAGGCGTGAGTTTTGATCTGACATTCTTCTCGATTTTCGGAATTTTCAGATTCAGTTACTGTTCATCGAATAAAAAAAGGGGGGTTACAGTTCATCGGAGCTGGGTTACTGTTCATCAAAAGTGGGACCGGTGGCTTCTTCTCCAATTTGGAAAATTCACCGAAAAAAAAAGGTATCGGAGGTTTTCTTTTTTCTCAGTTTTCCGGCAAGTATGGTCGGATCTGCTTTCCGGCGTACCAGATCTCCACCGCAGCAGCCCCAAAACCTCCTCCGTAAAGGTCTCCACCACAATTCTCTCTCTCTCTCTATCGCAGCTCCCTCTCAACCGCAGCTTTCACTAGCTTCGGCTATCAATTCCAACATAAGACCAGGAATCCCAAATCCATATAAACTCCTCATCTGATCTTCGGTGGGGAAAATCTGGTTCCAAATCCCATGGCTACAGCTCCAGTCAGAGTTTCCAGATCCCGGCGAGAGGGAGGGCTCCCAATCGAGCTGCACCACCGCAGAGCAGAAACCGCACGCCACCACCTCGCAGGGATCACTACCGCGCGAGAACCGCGCGCCGCCGCATACCACCACCGGGTCTCGTCTCCGCTCCTGATTTACGGCTGGGAAAGGGTCAAATTTCCACCGAATCTTGTCGTCGTCCGTCCCCAACGCAGAACTCAGAGGAGAAGCTCTGCCAATATTATCTCTCTCTCCATCCCCCAAATTGGCTTCAGTGCAGCCGCAATATCCCGCTTCAGTCGCCGAATAACAGCACAGACCACCGATTTCATCGATGCTGCCAGCCGATCTTTTGATCCAGGGAGCAACGATAGCTCGCAGATCATGGGCAAAGGGGAAAACCCCCAATTTCTCTTAAATTCACCTATATTTTCCAATAATTTCGAATAAATTATGATAAATCCTGATGGTTGTTTGTATTTTCCTGTGTTTCCGAGCAAAATTATCGGTGGAGACCCATTTTTGCTTCGATCATCACTCGGGACTAAGAAGGGCATGCACAGCTCTGAGCGGGACCCTTAGCAGACCAAGGGGCTGCGCGAGAAGAAAAACCAAAGTTAGAACAGTGGATGCCAGCGCTGATGGGGATTTGTTGCTATTTCAACGGAGCTGATCTCGGGCTACAAAGATCTGCTGCACAGATTTTAAGGAAGCGGAGCCACCACCCCCGATCTCCATCGCGGTTACTTCCAAGTAGCAATAAAAATAATGAAAGAGAGCTAAGTCTTTGATACCTTTGCTTAAATTGAATATTTCAAAATTGGATTGACTTTGATTGAGAGTTTTGATGAATTATTTTCCATATCAAGGCTATCTTCATTATGACTTTGCTATGTTTCTTATGGTTTGGGTGAGACTGCTGATGGTGAGATTAATTGGGGAAATAGTGATTATAACTATCGAGTTAAATTCGGGCATCCTTATATGAACCGAGTTTTTGCTTGGTTGCAATAATTTGATTTAATGCTTCGAAGAAAAATAAGAAGTTGTAAAAGGGTCAATGATATACCTGTAAATCATTGTAGGTGAGGGTGGTATGCTACTGATATAGGCCTTTTAATATTTTAATAATTCATTTTATAATGGCCATCTTGATTGGCAACATAAGGGTGAGTGGGCATTGTTATGTTATTGGCCTAAGCATGGATCGTTGTGGATATTTTGCAGCTCTTGTCAATTATTCTATCCTTGATCTATTGTTAGTATGTGAGCTCATGGCAAGACATGTCATCTAGTGTTACAGGAAATTCTGCCAACAAATGGGATGATAGCCTTAAAGCAATCAAGAACGTCTAGCGACAACTGAATCAAAACTCCAACATGGAGATGTTCAATATATTGCGGCATAGCTAGGGAGGGGATTTGTGCCGATCACGAATCAATGGGTGCCAAACCTCATTATCGCCTTTAGATTTTGGGGAAGTTAGGTAATAGCTTGATACATGTTGAAAGTTTGATAACAAGATATCTCGTTATTTGATGATTTGGGGTTTGTTTTTATCTTGATCTAAGAATCTATTTTTAAAAGTGTAGTTACACTATGACTTGATTAATTCTAAGAATAGGGAATATTTTGTCGTGATAAGCATAGTGAAATGAATGCATAACAAGACATTACATGATCAAGGTTTTGGACTTTCCCAATAATTGCTTTACAGCCCTGTCTCTAAGGGCTCTCATATTATTACTAATATATGTGCTTAAGAATTCTTGTAGCACAGGAAAATTAAATTTGGGGAAGCTTTGAACAAAATATGGGAACCGCCATAACATGAAAACGGTAAACCACTTATAAGTGGTAATTCAGGTACTTCGCTGAACTTTATCTCGTGGGAGCATGTGAGTATGATGGGGGAGTATTATGCTTTATCACTAGGCAAAATTATGATCTTAGGGTATTTTGTGGGAACATGCAAGCATGATAGGGATTTGGGAAATATTCTACTTGTTTACTGGGGCAAAACCATAACTTATATGATATGTGCTGGGATTTATGCAATAATAATTATGTCTTGGAAGCTGCACACCTTCTGCATATGTGCCTAGGGCTGGATTATGAATTGACTAAGTACACGAAGCTGCACACCTTCTGCATATGTGCTAGAGCTTGAATTGCAACTTGAATTATGTTACTTGGGAATTGTTGATATGATAATTTTCTCACAATCATCACAAGCATGAGCACCAAACACACACACCTAACATGTTCATAACAGAGTATTGCACATGTCACCAGAGGGGGAGTAGGGTGTATACCCGTAGTCCCCAATTTACAAATTCAAAAATTGCTCCTCAGCAAGTCAAGGGGAAAAGCAGAGGAATCACGCTGCAAATCAGAGGGAAGCGCTCGTAAGCCGCGAAAGTTGGTTGTGCCATCCGGGCCTTCCATGCTCCGCGCAAAGGAAGGGAAGCTATTTAATCGTAAGCCGCGAAAGTTGGTTGTGCCATCCAGGCCCTCCATGCTCCGCGCAGAGGGTTACTATTTAATCGTAAGCCGCGAAAGTTGGTCGTGCCATCCGGGCCTTCCATGCTCCGCGCAGAGGTTGCACATAATCGTAAGCCACGAAAGTTGGTTGCACCCCCCGGATCCTCCATGCTCCGTGCAGAGGTTGCACTTAACCGTAAGCCACGAAAGTTGGTTGCACCCCCCGGGTCTTCCATGCTCCGTGCAGGGGGTTACTATTTAATCGTAAGCCGCGAAAGTTGGTTGCACCCCCCGGGTCCTCCATGCTCCGCGCAGAGGGTTACTATTTAATCGTAAGCCGCGAAAGTTGGTTGTGCCATCCGGGCCCTCCATGCTCCGCGCAGAGGGTTACTATTTAATCGTAAGCCGCGAAAGTTGGTCGTGCCATCCGGGCCTTCCATGCTCCGCGCAGAGGTTGCACATAATCGTAAGCCACGAAAGTTGGTTGCACCCCCCGGGTCCTCCATGCTCCGTGCAGGGGGTTACTATTTAATCGTAAGCCGCGAAAGTTGGTTGCACCCCCCGGGTCCTCCATGCTCCGCGCAGAGGGTTACTATTTAATCGTAAGCCGCGAAAGTTGGTTGCACCCCCCGGGTCCTCCATGCTCCGCACAGAGGGTTACTATTTAATCGTAAGCCGCGAAAGTTGGTTGCACCCCCCGGGTCTTCCATGCTCCGCGCAGAGTTCTCAAGCTTGGATGGGAAGCAGCAAAGGAGGGAAGCAGCAAAGGAATGCATACAAAGGAGGGAAGCAGCTGAGGAATACTCCGCCATGATTTCACTGCTCTGCCGTGATTTCACTGCTCTACTGTGATTTCACTGCTCTGCCGTGATTTCACCGCTCTACCGTGATTTCACTGCTCTGCCTTGATTTCACTGCCCTACCGTGATTTTACTGCTCTGCAGTGATCCCAATGCTCTGCCGCCGTCCGTGATCCCAATGCTCAACCACCGTCCGTGATCCCAATGCTCTGCCGCCGTCCGTGATCCCAATGCTCTGCCGCCGTCCGTGATCCCAATGCTCAACCACCGTCCGTGATCCCAATGCTCTGCCGCCGTCCGTGATCCCAATGCTCTGCCGCCGTCCGTGATCCCAATGCTCTGCCGCCGTCCGTGATTCCAATGCTCTACCGGGATCTCAATCCTTTGTCGGGATTTCAATGCTCTTCCGGGATTTCAATCCTCTGTCGGGATTTCAATGCTCTGGCATGATTTCAATACTCTGCCGCAATTCTCTGCTCTGAAGGACAGTTCTCTGCTCTGAAAGGGCATTTCTCTGCTCTGACCGGGCTGCTCTGAGGGACAATTCTCTGCTCTGAAAGGGCATTTCTCTGCTCTGACCGGGCTGCTCTGAGGGACAATTCTCTGCTCTGAAGGACAGTTCTCTGCTCTGAAAGGGCATTTCTCTGCTCTGACTGGGCTGCTCTAAGGGACAATTCTCTGCTCTGAGGGACAATTCTCTGCTCTGAGGGACGTTTCTCTGCTCTGAAAAGACATTTCTCTGCTCTGACGGGCATTTCTCTGATCTGATATGCATTTCTCTGCTCTGATCGGGCTGGGGTACTTCTCTGCTCTGACCGGGCTGGGGTATTTCTCTGCTCTGACCGGGCTAGGCATTTCTCTGCTCTGATCGGGCTGGGGTATTTCTCTGTTCTACTCTACGGGCTACACTATTTTGCGCCTCTGCTTTATGGGTTGTTTTGATCTATTCTAATCACTGCTCAGCGAGAAGTAAGCCGCCTCTTGGGCGTGCCAATGTTATCTATTGGTCTTCTCACGCGCTGGATTTTTTACGCGCTCAACAACAGGGTATATTGTTCAGACTCGACAAATATTTATGACGGGTTTTCTCACATGATCAGAGTATCATATTTCTCAACTTCGACACGGGTCTTCCTATGTTATTCGGGTATTCTTGCAGCGGTCTTCTGGTTCATCCAACACAAAGCATTTATATTGCTTATCTATGCAAAGTATTCAATATGGGGTATTCTCAGCGCTGGTCTTCTTATGCGCCCAAAGAAATGGAAATTATTTATCTTTGTCAACATTCAACAAACAAGAAGGAAATATAACTTGGAACTACAATTCCAAAGTCAAGGGGAAAATGCTTATCTTTGCTTTCTTATAATATTAAAACTCTTATGTCTTCATGATTTGCAGGGATTAAGGAAAACAGCACAGCGCTGGCTTTAACAATACTTGGCTGGCTGAACACGAAGAATACCCGGTTCAACCAGACCAGGGGGGAGTAGCTGATGAGGACTGAAATATGCACCAGCGCTGTGCACTATATAATGGGAACATTTCTATTTATGCTTATTAAGCTAACCAGTGCAGGTTTAATTGAAGATTTGGGATAATAAAAGAAATAATAGAGCTTCCGGCGTAGTCAAGCAAGCATAGGCAATTCAGACCAAGGTCAATGTATTAAAGGGGCTTAAGCCCAATTATCTTAGTAAATGGACTTGAGGCCCTAGGGCTTATTTACATGCTTATAAATAGAGACTTAGGGGTGGGTTAGAGGGGGATCATCTCATTTTATTCATTCATCTCTTGTAAAATGTAATTCTCTCGAAGTATAGTGAAAAAATCCCCAACACCCCGTGGACGTAGGTCTTTTCGACCGAACCACATAAATCCGGTGTCGTTTACTGCTTTTTAGTTTAGGTGTTGGTTTCCCGTTTCACCAGGCAGCATTTCAGCTTATGTTGTTGAATCGGTGAAGATTGAAGTGATCCTCGAGCGCAATTTATAGGAGACGTCTTGAATAGATCCGTTGGCGGAGATGGTCTTCAAGATTTCTTCCGTTAGAGAGTAATCTGAACTTGGGCTGAGGCTTCAATCTTCGAGGTTCCTTATTTGGTGAGAACGGCTACTTTGAGAAGCAGGAGATATGACATCTCTGAAAAGGTAATCACCAAAAGCAGTGGCCTCTGCAGAGAAAGGATGATCCTGAGATCTCTGCATTTAATGCGGCTGTACTTTCTGGAGTACGTGGCTTCCTTTAAACTTTAGAGGTTCAGTCCGAAGAAGAATGTTTAACTGATACATGACTTTAGTATCAGTTCGCTGAATCCACGTGGCGCGCATTAAGTAATCAGTCGAAACTGATTCTTCGACTGATTAGTCAAATATCAGTATTTGACTTTGCCTTAATCGTAACATCAGTCGGCATCTTCAGTTTTCAGTCCTTCGTTCTTCAGTCTTCAGAACAACAACTAAACTAGAAAAAGAACTCTAACACTTGAGTTCGAACAGTTCTAGTCTATTACAAGTGAAACCTATTGATTTTGGTATCATCAAAACTAGGATTAGGATATTTCATAAAGTTCCCAACAATTTCCCCCTTTTTGATGATGTCAAAACCACACAACAGTTCTAAACAAGAAAAAGACTTAACTCAAAGCACAATCTATAAAACAGGGTGAATACTATTCCCCCTTAACAGTAGAACCTAAAATTTGTACTTTGAAGGAATAACACAACAGTTTAAAGAAACAAAAACGAAGACATAACTGAAAAACAGTAATCAGAGCCTGGACGAAAATGATACGTCTTCAAGTTGAGATCAAAAAGAAGTTCTTTTCATTAAAAAAGATAACTGATGAGGAATCAGTTGAGGTACAGAGCAAAACATACAAAGGAGTAAGAACAACAAAGAAAAACACATGGAAACCCATGGACTCCAGCAGTCTGCTTGTCAGCGCCTTGAACTTATTTGATCTTCATCTTCATCTTCATGTTCCTAAGCTTGTTTCTTTCACACTTATTTTCCATTGACTTGAGGTCTTACTGGTTCATCATCCTTGAACTTTTGGTGATCCTATTGCTTTACCATCTTCAGTCTTTCGAGAAGATGCAGAGAACCAACTTTGAGAAGGTTTTTCTCTAACTCTACTTTCCCTCTTTTTGGCAACATCAAAAAGAGAGCTGATGATGGAAGCTATGATCAGAAGGTACCCAACTCCTAGTCTCAGAAGCTCGTGAGAGGATTTAAGAAGAGGGTGACTTCAGAGATGTAGAAGAGGAAGACGTTGGTGGGGATGGAGATGAGGAGGGAGACGGAGAAGAGAAGGAGGCTGGGAGATGGAGAAGAAAAACGTGGATGAAGAGAAGAGTAGAGGCGAAGAGAATAAGGTAAGTGGGGTAAAGGTGAGTATGCATAGCTCTTTGGAGATAGTAAAGTAAGAGCTGCTATGCATACGGACCTTAAAGGGAGGATGAGAGGCTTATGAAGGAGAGAGATGGGACTAGGTTGGAGAAAGTGGGAGAATACGGGAGAGGGGTGTGAGAAGGAAAAATCGAATCAGTGACAGTCGTGAGGACTAACACTATCAATGTATTATTCATGAATAATAACAAAGTTTCTTATTTATGTTTTGTATAAATGAGGACTGTCTCGAGGTTCACGGATAAGACGGCAATGGGCTTTTACATAATTTTCATATTCAATCCTATACTTCATGGTAATATATGAATTTATTTTTAAATATATTCACATGTATTGACTTTTTTCTCTGTTCGTGAAATAGCAAGACCTTTAAATGCAGAAATAATCATGCGAAATAAGATGATCAAATGATTTTTCTCACTGTTCATGTGGTTGTGGCGCTCATGTTCAGGGACGGACCTAGAAATTTAATAATGACCGGGCAAGATTTCACCGGATGATTCTAATAAAGTTTTAGTAAAGAAAACGAGTTGAATCTTGAATAATTATTTGAAATGACACAATTATGACCGGGCGAGATTAACATATATAGATAAAAAAAAAATTAAAATCATACATTTATAGGTAACAAAAAAAAAATTGACCGGGCGACGGCCGGGGTGGCCTGGCCTTTAGATCCGTCTCTGCTCATGTTCACATATATTCAGTTGTTTATTCATGTGGTTGTGGCTCATGTTCAAATAATTTTGCTCACTACTGTTCATGTGTTTATGTGGTATAGTATGTGTAATAGATTTTTAAGATATATTATCTGAACATCGGTACTTTTGAACTAATGTATATTTATGTAATTTTACGGTTCACGATTTAGAGTTTGCTAAAGTTTCAATATACCTATAATTAGTCTTTATTCATGCATGTTTGTGTTGCATAGTTGTTTTGAATAATATTCGTGTGATTAGGATAGTAATCAAAAGGGTGAATATTATATTCATACTGTTAAGATTGGAATGTTCATGTGGTTATGCATATAATTTATATTTTTTCATAATTTCATTTATTGAATAGTGTTGATGCTTTGTATGATGATGTTCATGTGAACCAGTTCATTGTTCATAACTTTTATGAGATACTTTTGTGATACATATTATTTAATGGGCAAATAGCATCAAAATTCATGAAGTTTGGCACGATTCTTGTTTTTTCCTTGACATAGAAAACCTTGCATTAAAATCCATGAACTTGATGCCAATTATCAATTTTCACATAAAATTAATTTTTCCCCAAACTTATGCTGACATGGCAATCAAAAATCCACGTAGGCTTAACTTTCTGGCGAATTGAACGACTGTGTTTAAGGAATAACATTAAACGTCGTCGTTTTACGAAGAATTGCCAAAACATTCCGCCTCGAAGTTGAGAACAGCCGAAAATGCGTTGGCAATAGAATCGGGGGGGCAGATGATGATGAGTATATTGTAGGGATAGGAGGAGCGGTGCAAGTCCGACGGTGGAGAGATGACTGGAAAGAGAGGGCGACATAGTGGCGACAATGGACCCATCACTAGGAACACATATTGATCACTATTTTTATAGCAACAAAAATACCGCAATTAACACGGTGTAATCGTAGTACTAAATAGCAAGCAGAGTATCGTATCCACAGAGACTGATAATCGAAATCACTCTAAGTAATCCTAATAAAACTTTAACATTATTCAGGCAAACACAAATAAGATGGATGAATAAAAACTAAAATCAAAACAAAGAAAATAAAATAGAAAAATAACTAAAATAATAAAAGACTCTGACCCTAGGTATGTATGATCGTTAATCGAACACATGAATTCAACATATTTATTCAATTACCAATTTAATCCAGCCCTGATGAAAGATCATAATATTAATAATAATTTCTTTAACGAACAACTATGAAAGTAGATTAATAAATTCTCTATACCATTCAAGTCTCAAGGGAATAAATTAACTCTCAATAACACACAAAGAATAGCTCTCTATAGCCCACCTATCACATTCAAGACTCAAGGCAAAACTATATCATGCATTTCTGAATCATCTGAATAATTATCAAATTGAAGACTCAAAACTAAACAGCTAGACATGTAAATTATTGATCAGGTAATTCACAAGAAATCAAGCACCGGAATCATAAATCACAAGTTGGAGGACAATTGACATCAATAAATCAAATACACAAATTCAATCAATTATGTACAAACCCTAGGTTCAGATAAAGAAACTAGCCAGAAAATAGAAAATAAATAAAAAATATAATAAATAAAAAAGCAATAATAAAAACTGAATTATATAAAACTCGGAATTAATGTATGAAGTAACAGCTTGAATGTTGAAATCTTCAATCTTGCAGGAAAAAAAATATAATCTATGAAAGCAATAAAATTCTAAGTTTAAAACTAAAAAATATAAAAAGATAAAGAAGAAAGGTGAAGAGAAGTAAAGAGAGATGCTAATAGGTCAAGAACCTATATATAGGCACATGGATAAATACAGTACATAACTCGAAAAATACATATAAAATCTGAAAATTCGCAAATTCCCGTCAGACAGTTTTCACTACAGCGCGCGACTTTCTTATTTTGGCCATATCTCTCTCATCCGAACTTCGATTTACGTTCCGTTTGCGCTCACGAACTTATATCGAGATGATCTATAACTTTCATTAATACCACTTGTCCAAATTCAGACTCAATATTTTTGTAAAATTCACCAAAGTTCGAGCAAGTATCATATTTTACAAGATAAAGCAATATAAGCACAAAACAACTATCCAACACTCAATTTCCTATCAAATCGACATCACATGAACATTAAAAACCATGAAAACTTGAGTATTATCACGTATAAGATAGTGTTGATCGCTGCTCTAAATTGTTGCAGAGTTTTCGACGGATTTGTTCTCGTTTCCAACCAAACGGATGTTTGGTCCGGCATCGGAGAATTGTTAATGTCAAGGAATAAACGAGAATCGCGCGAAACTTTAGGTATTTTAACACTATTAGGTTATTTAATTCAGACGCAAAATGACGCCGTTTAGCTTCTAATTAATTTACTCAGCATAAGTGTGCTACGTTGGTGACACGTCGTCTAATTAATAGCCGGAAAACGTCACTAAGGGAAAAATGAGAATCAGAGCAACGGTCATGGATTTTATAACGAGATCTTTAGGTCAGCGAAAAAATGAAGATCGCGCCAAATTTCAGAGATTTTGACGCTATTTGCACTTATTTAATTGTAATTTACTTGTTGTGAACAGAAGTCTCATCAAATGTGAATGTCTCTACATCAAATGCGGTTAAACGTAGAGAAATAGTCCAATGAATGAATGTGTTAAGTGAATTCAATTTTTAAATATTGACTTATTTCAAAAATAATGAGATGCATTTTAATACTAAACATCAGGTGACTCAACCTAAACACCTCTAGATTAACTTGCAATAGAACAAGGACACTCTAGCAATGGTAAGTTGACCCTAATCGTCTCTCAAGAAAGATCTTAAAGGGCTTCTAATTGTATCACGACAAAAGCAGTAAAGTATGATTGAAAACTGTAAAATTAACTAACACTTGTAAATTAAACTTAACTTGAAATTAAACTTAAGAATTAACTAGGCGGAACTCAGAAACGTAAGCAGAAAGAAACTATTAAACCCTAGACAGAATTAAACGATTAAAGTAAAAGCTAGTTGAATTTAAACGATGTGAGGCTGGAATTTAAATAACTTAAATTAAAGGCTTATAATCTAATTGACATAAACGAACTTGCATGATTGAAAGCGAAACATAATGCATGTAAAATAAAAGAATCAATGTAAATAAAATAATACCGTAATCGTCTCGAGAAGTAAATCTGTCACCGGAATGCAACTCTAAACGGAAAAGTAAAACAAAACATAATTGAAACCTAATCTTAGAACAAAGCTCGGAAATCTTAAAAACTATGAAAATAAGAAAGTTGTAAAGTACTCGTAAATCTTAAGAACAAGAAAGCTGAAAAGTGTTTGACGCCTAAGGTAAGAAATTAACTTGAATTGAAAGCTAAAGAGTAAATGCCGGAGGCTGGGATGATTATGAGCGTGTGCAGTTATGCCCTTAAATAGATTGTCTTTCATCAACCCTAGCGACACTCAAAAAGGCCTTGCAAAACTGGGCCTAAAAGATAAACATCAAGGCAGCGTGTGCGCATAGGAGAGTGCACTGGATAACTTGCTCGGCAAGTCTTGGCAGCTCTGGTGAGTCATGTCAGCTTGCACGCGCTCAATCTCTTGATCGTCGACTGCTTACTGCCGACATGCAGCAGCATCACCAACTCCAGATGTGGACTTGGATCGAATCCTGCTTGGTCCAAATCCATATCCGTATTTTTTTTACTTAGGTCAGGATCCGGTTCAAATCCATTAGGTCCAAAAAAACGAGATTCATGTCCAGATCCATTAGATTCACAGGGTCTTGAGTCCTGACCCGGATTCATTCTTTTTTCTCTTTTAAAATAAATTTACAAATATTAAATTAACCAAAAATAAAATCATAATTATTATCTAGAGTTTTAATAATTATTCAAAAATAAATAAATAAAATTGAAATATATATTATATAGATAAATATATACACAATTAATATTATAAGATAAGTCAGGTTAAGGTGTTGGAGAAGATGCTGTTGTGCGGGGCGATGAAGAAGCTAGTGGCGTTGCTGCATGTAAGTGGTGGACAGTCGACAACCAAGAGATTGGGCGCGTGCGAGCTGACAAGGTGCAAGTCAGAATCGATGAGTACGGGGGTGGTTAAGTTGATGCCGGAGGTGGGTTGCTGAATTTATAAAAAAATAAAAAATAAAAAATAAGGTGCAGATTCACCCCTGAAGTAGAGGGTGCAATTAAACCCAAACGTTAACGGACACTTAACGGCGTTAGGTCAGATGAGAGAATTTGCACCATTTTCTCGGAGTTCAAGGGTTTAGTTGCACACACGGTGAGTAAGAGGGGTTATACGCTATAGCCTATAGGGGCTACTACTTAGGGGGGCCAATCTGCACATTTTCCCTTTTTTCAAATATAAAAGCTTTAATTCATATATTCCATATATTGGTAGGGGTGAACAGAACAAAACCAAAATCGTCGAACCGAATTGAACCAGTTAGTTTGGGGCGAATCGGTAATAGAAATCGGTCTGGGGCGATTCCAAAATTGAGGACTGAGATGTTGTCGGTTCAATTTCGTTTCCGAGCTACGCAAATCCGCTAAAAACCAAACTGACTCGCTATATTTAATAAATATATACTTTTATTAATATTATTCATAGTTTAAGTTTTTTTTATTTTGCAAACCCTAAAGAAACTAAAGTTTCCATTTGAAATTTGAAGAATCGAAGGTAAACACGGTGACAGTTAGGGGTCTGCATTCAGCTATTGGTTTGGTTTTTGCTAAAACCAAACCAAACCAAATTTATATTTGATTTTTTTAAAATCATCGAATCGATCCGAATTAATCGAATAAACCAAACCAAATTAACCAAAATTTTTAAAATTAAAATCAAACCAAACCGAAAAACTGGATTAACCCGAAAAAATCGAAAAATCAATTTTTTTATATAAAATTAAAAAAACTGCTCAAAATTATATTACTATATTTTGTCATTATCCATCATTCATTTCAAGAACATATAATTAAAATATTATAATTAGGATTAGACAATAAGTTAGATATTATAAAATTATAATTAAAATATTATGTATATATATCTATATAATATAAATATAATTCAATTTTTGATTTTATTCAATTTTAAAAAATTCAAATCGAACCGAATCAAAAAATCGAATTTTTATGAAAAAAAATTTAACCGAACCAAAAATCAGAAAAATCAAACCATATTTTAAAATTGAGTAAAATTTTGGAATAGCCAAAATGGATCATAAAACACAAATTATGGCCACTCATTGAAAAAACATAAATTTTGGCTATTTTTATGGCTTTAGGACGTTTTTGCCCTTAATTGGGTGGACTGGGTAGGGTCAGGAGCGCGGGTCGCGTGCCAGGTAGGATCAGGCACGCGGGTCGGGTTAGGCACTTATGGCACTATTAGTGCCATAAGTGCCAACAAATTTTTTTTTTACTCCCCCTGCCCTGTCTACCCCCCAGACCCCCGACCCCACCCACCCCCAAGCCAAAAACAAAAAACAATTTACTCCCCCTAGATAAAAATAAATCAAATTTTACTTTTGTTATTTTATTTTATGGCAATAATAGTGCCGTAAGTGCCAACGAAAATCCAAAATAAAATAAAGTAAAATGGTTTTTTTAGCACTTATGGCACTATTAGTGTCATAAGTGCCAAACATGCAGAACAAATATAGAAACAACAGCATCATCTAAACCCTAAATGGATAATCTAAATCCTAAATGGAATATCTAAACCCTAGGGGAAGTGTTTAAAAAGTTTCTTTTGGCTTAGGGGTGGGTGGGGTCGGGGGTCTGGGGGGGTAGACAGGGCAGGGGGAGTAAAAAAAAATTTCGTTGGCACTTATGACACTAATAGTGCCATAAGTGCCTAACCCAACCTGCGTGTCTGATCCTACCCGGCACGCGACCCGCGCTCCTGACCCTACCCAATTAGGGGTATATTAGGCATATTGCCTAATTAATGGCCATAATTTGTGTTTTTTCAATTAGTGGCCAAATATTGTGTTTGCATATTCAATGTGGCCATTTGACACCATTGTTTCTTTAAAATTTCGATTTGGAGCGGTTCGATTATTTAGTTTCGGATTTTTTACTCACCCATAGTCACAGCGCGACTCTTACCCTCTCTCGTTCAGTCTAGTCGACAGTCGCGATCCCTCTTCTCCGGTCGGCAGTGGACTAGCTGTCCCCCCTGTCCACTCGCGATTTGCCTTCAGCAGTGCAACACCAGGTCCAGTAGCAAGTTGCCCGCGACTCAGCCATCTAGTCGTCGTTCGCGACTCGCCCCACTCTTCTTCGATCCTTGCACCACCTGGCGTCGCATCAGCCTAATCCTGCTCTTCTCCTGTCGTCGATACAACCAAGGTTAGATTTAGGAAATTAGGAGAAATTGTGAATATATTTGTTGGCTTGCTGCGAATTTGTGAATATATGTTAACGTTGTCAATTTGTGTGTATACATTTTCTTTCAATTGTGAATATATGTTTTCAATTTTTGCGTATATGTTTGCTTGCTTGGCGCCAATTGGTGCAAAATGAGGCAAATTAGGTATTTTTTTTTAAATAAGAAAAAAAAAGAGGTATTTTTTTTTATCACAAAATCTCCTCTTTTATCACAGGAGAGGAGACCTCCTCTTTTTTATTATGCCCCCTCTAGTTGGTTTGCACCAAAATTGGATCGAAATCTCGAAATCTAGGGTCAATTTCGATTCAATTTCAATACCAAAATCGATTCGGATCGATCCGATAATTTTAAGTTGGTCGATTTTCGATTTCATGGGTTCCGTCCGGAGGGAATGCACTGCTTGGGATTCCAAATAGCACTACGGATATTAATTTAGCCTTTTGAGTGAATGGATATGCAGAAGCCAACTGCAAACCATATCAATTCCATATATCTTTTCTTTTTTCTCGATTCACTGCTTTTTTATTTTCCACAAAACTATCATCACATTTTTGCTTGCTTTATGTTTCGAATAATTCTTCTCTGTGCCTGCCAGCAAGGATAAGAAGATGCCCTTTCCTATTTGCTCACAAATTTTGACCTTCTTAATTGAAGTTGATCCCACCAATTACTTCTCCAGGAACTATTTAAAAAGAAAAGAAATGTATTTTTATTTCATACGTTCAATATTCTCTCAATGATTCTTTCAATTTTAACTACTTCTCGCTTCTACTATGTATTATCGACTTTTTAATTCTAATTTCCCTAAACTATTTTCCGCGGTGATAGTATATAAATTTAGTTTCTGCAAATAAAAATAAAATGAATCAAGGATCTAAAAATACATTTATCCTATAATTTCTGACATCCATCAATGAATGGAACAGTCGTTAATGATGGGCCATCACTCTTCAACTTTCGCAAACTTTTTTCCTTAATCTGGAGATGGACTTCCATGAAAGCAAAATATTCCATATCGATCTCCACACACTTTCACAGATTCCCACAGAATTGATTCTCTGCTTTATATAGCAACTCACCTTTCTGCTAAACTCACAGCAATCCGCGCTCTGCTGAAGTTTCACCATTTCCCCATCCCCACACAGCCTTAGATGAGTAGCAAGCAAATCGAGATCCAATTCGACGACGCAACCCCGCAGAAATGGTGCCAGCCTCTGAAAGAAGATGTGTTCGCAGCCCTAACCAGCAAGCCGATGCACAGATTGGGATCGGTCTTCAGCCCTTTGTTGTTCGGGAAATTCTTCGATCCGTCAGATGCCTTCCCTCTCTGGGAGTTTCAATCGGATGAGGTGCTGCCCAATTCCGCCCACCGCAGCGTCGATTGGTGCCAAACTGATACTGATTTTCTTCTCAAAGCAGATCTCTCTGGTCAGTTTCCTTTAAACCTTGTTTCCTCGCAATTTTCACCATCATGTTATTACTTTTTACCCTAATTTCACGCCTAAGAGGCTTAAGACTTAAGAGTTGTTTTATCTGAGGATCCACTAAGATGATTGATCACTTTTGCCCTAATTTTTGGGGTTTTTCATGATTAAATAAACACAAAGCTTCAAATGGCAAAACCTAATTAATCGAAAATCTGTGATTTAATTATTGTGAATATTATTATTATTATGTAATTGTGTATTCTCAAGATTATTGTCTGATTAGGTAACAGCAGTGTTCAAGTTTCAGTGGAAAATGGGAAGATTATGGAGATAAGTGGGCAACAAAAAGAGAGTAAGAAAAGGAACTGGAAGAGCAGCCAATGGTGGGAGCATGGGTATGTTAGGAGGATTGAATTGCCAGAGCATGCAGATTGGAGGAAATCTGAAGCTTATATCAAGAATGATTCTCTCTTGGAGATCAGAATCCCCAAACTTCCTACAAATTCCGATGCACCACAAGAAAATTAATTTACTTCTGATCTCTCTTTTATATTCATGAAAATTCTCCACGTGTGAAAATGAACTGGGACCCATTTTTTTTCTTACTCGAGTTTTTTTATATATTAGGGGCGTTTAATTTTAGCCAACGATTTTTTTTTTTTTTTTGATCAGGAAAGAGAAAAATATTGTTGTCAAGGGATGTGGTACCAGCAGTACCGTAAGATTAGTTAACGATTGATTTGATTAGTTTGAGTGATAAAGATTAAAGCATAAGTAATAATAAGTGATTTGTTAAATATTTAGTTTATCTAATTTGATTTAGGATGGATAACTTGACCTTCAATCTAATGATATCACTTCATTGAAATTGATTACTTGTTTATAAATTTAGAAGAGTAAAATTTTGAAATAGACAAAATGAATCATAAAACACAAATTATGGCCACTCATTGAAAAAACATAAATTTTGCCCATTTTTATAGCTTTGGGACGTTTTTGACCTTAATTGGGCAGACTGGGTAGGGTCAGCAGCGCGGGTCGCGTGCCGGGTAGGATCAGGCACGCGGGTCGGGTTAGGCACTTATGGCACTATTAGTGCCATAAGTGCCAACAATTTTTTTTACTCCCCCTGCCCTGTCTACCCCTCAGACCCCGACCCCACCCACCCCCAAGCCAAAAAAAAAAAAAATTACTCCCCCTGCCCTGTCTACCCCCAGACCCCCGACCCCCCCCCCCCCACCCACCCCCAAGCCAAAAAAAAAATTACTCCTCCTAGATAAAAATAAATCAAATTTTACTTTGGTTATTTTATTTTATGGCACTTATGGCACTAATAGTGCCATAAGTGCCAACGAAAATCCAAAATAAAATAAATAAAATAGTCTTTTTAGCACTTATGGCACTATTAGTGCCATAAGTGCCAAACATGCAGAACAAATATAGAAACAACAGCATTATCTAAACCCTAAATGGATAATCTAAACCCTAAATGGAACATCTAAACCTAAATGGATAATCTAAACCTTAAATGGAATATCTAAACCCTAGGGAAAGTGTTTAAAAAGGACTTTTTGGCACTTATGGCACTAATAGTGCCATAAAATAAAATAACAAAAGTAAAATTTGATTTATTTTTATCTAGGAAGAGTAAAAAAAATTGGCTTGGGGATGGGTGGTGGTGGGGGGGTGGGGTCGGGGGTCTTGGGGGGGGGGTAGACAAGGCAGGGGAAGTAAAAAAAAAAAATTTGACTTGGGGGTGGGTGAGGTCGGGGGTCTGGGGGTAGACAAGGCAAGGGAAGTAAAAAAAAAAAAAATTGGCTTGGAGGTGGGTGGTGGGTGGGGTCGGGGGGTCTGGGGGCAGGGGAGTAAAAAAAAAAAATTGGCTTGGGGTGGGTGGGGTCAAGGGGTAGATAGGGTGCAGAGAATTAAAAAAATAAAAAAATATTTTTTTTTTACTTAAGGGTATATTAGGCATATTGCCTAATTAATGGCCATAATTTGTGTTTTTTGAATTAGTGGCCAAATATTGTCTTTGCATGTTCAATATGGCCATTTGACACCATTGTTTCAATTTAGAAATGATATTTAACGCGCACTTTGTAACTCCGCATTTTGAATATTTACTTTACACCTTAACTTTTTACATCAAATTTATTCTCTGCTAGTCTTTTCTTATCAAACTTTTATTTTTTTATTTTTTTTATCAAACTTAGAATTACAAATATGTTGCTGGATACAAAATTTTGGATTCAAGTATAAGTATTAATAGGAATGTCAATTTGAGCTCGAAACTCGTGGACTAATTGACTAATTCAATTAGATCGATAATCCAAGACAGTTAGAGCTTAAATTTTTCAATCTAATAAAGTTATAATCCAAATAACATGACACCCGATAGGGTTGGCCCGAAAATAACTCGAACCCTATAGTGTTGATCCGAAAATAACGTGTTCGTCCGATTATATAAAAATTTTCTGATTATTTGATTTTCATCTCCATTACTTTACTTCTAAAAATTGGTATAATAAATTATTTTTTTCAAAAGTTTATGAAATATATTTTGATTCAATATTAGAAATTCAATATAAAAGAGTTATACGCACCATTTCACTTTTCTATGTTTTTAATCCAGTACTTAACATAAAACAATTAAATATAAGAATTAGAAATTATAATCATTTAACAAAAAAGTGTGCATCTTTATATTTTTATGAGTTGCATATTAGTTATTGTGTAAGTCGATGTTATGTTAATAATTTATGCGTGTATTTATTTGTTACAAATATAACATTATCAAAAGAATATATATTAGTTAATTTTTTAATGAATTTTCGAGTCAGACTAAACTGATGGGCTAGCCCGAAACCCGAACGTTTAGGATTAAGATTGAAAATTTAAAAGTCGGAAAATTTTCAACTTGTTTAACCCTGTACATGAATAATTCGATAACCCGATAGGGCTGATCCAAAACCCGATGAATTTCCCCGATTGACATCCCTAACAAATTAAATATATTTATACCTTGTTTGCAGACCGTTTTTGACGAAAAATGGATCTGGGGCAGAATGATAAAAATGAACCCTCTATTCACCATCGTAAAAACACAAGATAATAGTATATTTTTTTAAACTCATACTATAACATTTGTTTCAAGAATTTCTAAGATATCCCTTTTAATACACAAAATTTTTAAATCATTTAATTTTTTTGCGACATCGACGATCTGAAATATGTTTGAGCTGAATTGAGTTTTAATCTCAACATCAGAAATAAGATAAAACAATAAAAGACACAGGATTTACGTAGTTCGATCATGAAGATCTACTTCCACGGAAGATTATCGGTATTTTCCACTATATTTTGAGAGCTTACATTTTACATGGTGAAAAAATATGAAAAGTGCCCCTTAACTCATGAACCAAAGGTGTTATTTATAAGTGTAAAATTAAACTTAAAGCACTTGGGCCTATTTAACCCAAAAGTCCAATACTATAAGTTCTTTGGCCCAAACCCATTAATCTAATCTGTATCTTCAATATTACTTTAACTCTGACTTGCATCTTCTGATTCGGCCTTTCTCTTTCTTTAGGTTTAACGCAGCTCTGAATTATAATACTTAGCTCTTTAGCTTTATAATTGTTTCAGATCTGTCCAACGTGACTTTTGAACCTGCGACAATATCAAAATAATAAAAATATAATAGTTTAATTTTAGTTGTGTATGATTTATATTCGGGTCTCAAGTGGGCTTAACGTATCTTATTTGGGCCTTTCTTTAGAAGGATGAGGATCCCGAATTCCATCCTCATCAGTCTTCAACAATTTTAACTTCGAAAAACTCTTCTTAGTTACAGTTACGGTAACAGACATAGTCAACAAGATCATACAAGCTATTGCAACATTTGGATAACAATCTGCAATTTTCACAAATTCAAGAATTTCAAGAGCTGACATTATTTTATTTGACAATATCATTTGTAATATTTTTAATTCAATAAATAAACACCAGATTATCATGAGTAAAAGTAGACTTCAAATTAACACAACAATGTCTTAAATTTTCACTAACTAAAGATTTTAGAGAATTCGAATCACACAAAAAACCAAATATATGATCAAATGATTTCATTTCTTCAAATCTATATTTTAAAGAATCAATCGTCATTTTCACAACAACTGCAAAGTACTCAATTCTAAATGACTATTCGGATGATAATGAAATTTCAACACTTTCTCCCTCATCAAATTATTTTTGTCAAGTAATACGACATTCTATTGAAAATATTTGCTCTATATTCATATTAGATGCAAGACTTATAGCAATAGTCAAACTTTTATCTGAACCTTCATTCCTATACTTTTCAAAAAATGACATTAGACCTTCGAATTGTTTCATGACATAGTTAATGCACATTAAAAAAATGATATTAGACCTTATAATTTTTTGGGCCCCAATTTTTTTAATTGCTAGTAGTGTATACACAAAAAAAGTTGGGCCCATAATAATTACAAGAGGATATAAAAAATTTTGAGCCCCGAAAATTATGGACCCTGAGTGGTCGTCCATGCTCACCCATCCTTTGAGACGGCCTTGTAATGTTTTAATATAATTCTCCCTCTGTCACACTATAAGTGATCCAAAACTTTTCGGGATGAGAACTAAGGAGAATGTATAAATTGGTTAAAAGTGGCAGAGCCTACACTTTCGTAAGGGTTAAACTTTTGCATTTATAGAAACATGCACTTATAGTGGGACGGCTCAAAATGAAATACAAGTCATTTTTAGTGAGCCGAAGGAAGTAAAAAATTTCAACAGATAATATAAAATGTCGGGTAATATATTTTCCCTTGGATAATGTATAATTTTTATTTAAAGTGAGTGATACAATTTATACCACCTTATAAAAAGTGGATAAATATATTACTCTATTCGTCTCGTAAAAACATGCGTTGGCCGAGTGGCACGAATTTTTAAAAAGTATTAGATGAGAGTCATAATGGTTTCTTTATGAATAAATATAAAAAGAATTAATAAAAAAAAATTGTGGTGAGGTAGTGTGGGAAAATGAAAAATGCATTTTTAAAAATTAATGTCCGATTAGATAATTATGTATTAACAAAGAAATAAAAATATGATATTCACTTTAAGTGATAAATTTATACTTTGTTATATTATCATTTTATTTAGAGGTATAAAAAGTAAATGCTTTATAACTAAAAATATATAATGATACGAACCTTTATAAATTAATGTAATAGATGAAATATCGTTGAAGGGGATGTAGCTCAGATGGTAGAGCGCTCGCTTAGCATGCGAGAGGTACGGGGATCGATACCCCGCATCTCCATTAAGTTTTTCCTTTTCACTCAGTGTTGTTTACTTATGATGTTTAGAAGCTGAGGACAACAACTGAAAAGCTCTCACAAATGCTAGCTAGTAGCAACAAGGATAAGTTTTTTCTTCATTTTCTTTTATTTTTTAATCATGGCTCAAATAGCAGGCTTCACCACTAGAAAGAAAAGCTTATAACATCGAAATTTTCATTCGTTAAATTAGTGGCTGTGACGATCGATTTATGATACGACCATTTCATGATCAATGTTTTTCTAAAATAAATTTTAATAATTGAAATTCCAGTCGTTAATAAAAAATTTTAATAACCGAAAATTCAGTCATTAATACTATTTTTTTTAACTATTGAATTTCAGTTGTTAATATTATATTTTTTATTATTATTACAAAATAAATATTCTTTTTCTTTTTTAACGATCGAAAATTATGTCGTTAATATTTTTAGTTTTTGGTGTTATTTTATTTTATTTCTATTTTTTAAAGTTTTTTAACTACCACAAATTCTGGCGTTAATATCAATTTTTTAATACATTTTAAAGTCAATCGTTAATTCGGTCGTTAATATTAATTTTTTAATAATTTTTACAATTGATCGTTAAATATTAGTAATTTTTTATTTTAAATTATTTTTTATATTTTAGTCTTATTTTAATAGGGTTAAGTAGCAATTACACCCCTAACATTGACACCCCCATGGCGTTTATCCTTCTATATTTGACATTGGATCAATCAAGCCCCCGATATCCCAAATTCGGTGCAATTAAACCCTCCCCCAAACGGTTGTTTAACGCCTATTTTATTATTAGGATTAAGTATCAAATACGCCCCTAACATAGAAGCCCTTATGACGTCTAGCACCATATAGTCGAGGTCGGGTCAACTAAACCCCCGATGTACTTAATTTCCTCCAAATAACCCCACCGACATAACGGCCATTTAACACCGTTAACTATCTTCTTTTTCATTGGTGGTGGGACCCACGCCTTCTTCTTCACCAAGCTCACCGTTTAGATGGAGCCACCGCTTAGGGATGTAAATAAATCAAATAATTTTGGTTCGATTCAGTATTCGATTAGAATTTTTTATATTCGAATACGAAATTTATGATTCAAATATGAATACAAATACTTTTTGTGATTCGTTTAGTTATCGAATACGATTTGAGAATCACGATATTCGATTTGGTATTCAAAAATATTCGATATATATATATATATATATATATATATATATATACACTAAAAGATAAATAATAAAATAGATTTAAAGTAAAATAAATAAAAAATACTAATATTTATTAAAATAAAAGTGAATTACAATAATAGCACTATTGATAGCATTCGCATGCTTGCTTTATTTATTCAAATAATTCTAGTTAATTGAAGTGCAATGACGTACTTCTATTTATTGAAGTATTATATAAGAGTTCTTATTGATGCTTTCTTTATTCAAATGCTTACTTATGCTATCTAAACTTTTGAATATTAGGTTTGCATTATAATTTGGGAGTTGAATTTTGAAACAGAAGAATTTATTTTTAGCATATATTATTGAATTTTTAAGTAAATGTAATGTGCCTGATCTCCATATTATTTGAAATATTATTTTAGATTTTTTGTTTATTAAAATTGTGAATTGGATATATTCGAATTAAACTAAATATTAGGAATTTTTTAATAAAATAAATATTCGATTTAAATTGTATAACATACACTTGTAAAAAATGGAACGAATATTCCATTCGATTCGAGTATTCGCGAATCAGTATACGAATCGAATACGAATAGTAAAATATGATTCGAAAGATATTCGAATACCGATTCGAATATGCAATTACTTTTACGAGTATGAATCGAATCCAATGATATTCGTTTCGATTCGGTTCGTTTACATCCCTACCGCCGCTGGGGGAGCTTCAGAGGGGGACGAAGCACACGGCGTCGAAGCATCATAACCACAGAGCTCAAGATTGCCCACAAATGCGCTGGAGTCGAACTTGCGCAAGATTTGGGGGAACTGCGCCGTCAGCAAAGCCGCAAACAAGTTCATCGTCGTCGGGTGCGACACCACGGGCTACATCGAGGGACGCCGCCTCAACGGCTGCAACTACCGAACGGGCTGCACCGCCACGTGCGACGGCGAGGACGACGTCGAGAATGGGACCTACGCCAGCTTGTCTGCTGCCAGACCTCCACCACCAAGAACATTCCCAGAGTTAGCATAAAGATGGGGAGCACCAACAATTATAGGGATGTGTGGAGGTAATTTAATGAGTGTGGCTATGCTTTTGTTGTTGAGGAGAGCTCGTTTGCCTTTTCTCTGCAAACACTGACGAGTTGAGAGGCTTTCCGTGGTGGTTGATTGGGCCATCAGCAGCACAAGTTGTGCGGAGGCGAAAGCCAACTCTTTTTTCTTAATGTTTGTGGTGAAACAACGTGTTTCTGGCGAGCTTGGCGAAGTAGAAGGCGTTGGTCCCACCACCAATAAAATAAAATAAAAATAAAATAGTTAACGATGTTAAATGGCCGTTTAATCGGAGGGTTTAATTGGAGGAAATTAAGTACTTCGAGGGTTTAGTTGACCCGACCTCGACCATAGGGTGTTAGACGTGATAAGGGTCTCTATGTTAGGGGTGTATTTGATACTTAACCATAGGTGGTGGTAGTAGTAGTAGTAGTAGTAGTAGTAGTAGTAGTAGTAGTAGTATTATTATTATGATTATTATTATTATTATTATTATGATTATTATTATTATTATTATTATTATTATTATTATTATTATTATTATTATTCGTAAGTGGTGGGTCCCACCATATTTGGTGCAATTAAACCCTCCACCTTCAACCACTACCTCACGGTGACCTACCTCACCGGCGAGATCAATGGCCACCGCACCATCACCGTCAGCGCCATCGACAATGACTCCATGAACAACCTCCTCGCCAAGCACTACTCTTTTCCCACCATCAATTTGAATCTTTTTTCTCTGCCAATCCATCTTCAGAGTAGCAACTTCCCGCGCTTTATCCTTCAGCTCTTGCTTGCAAGCTTCTACAGTCAAGCGAGCCTTTTTGACAATCCGCATATTCTCCTCTGCAACAATTTCCATCTTTTTAACAGTGTTGGAAGACATCTTTTACCCACCATACTAGCTCGGAAGTCCTATTGAGAGCTCGGCATCAAAATCAAACTTGTTGCAGATTGTGCACATACAAAGGTTGCATAAACCATTTCTTTTTTAGCACAACTCACATATGCAGTCCTCTCCTGGCAATGCACTTCCACATGCTATGTTTCTGTACCTTTTGTACATGTCAATGTCAATAAGAGAAGCTTGGGAGAGGCTAACACTTGGATGCAAAAATGCTTGAATTCCAGTCTTTATAGCAACTAGAATTTCTAGCTGAACTCTGTGGGCCATGACTAGAGTTTGCTCTATCAAATCACCTCTACTTTGGACTAACTTATGAAGAAATAAGAACTCCTCTATTTGCTGTGAACCGCCCAAGCCTTTAAGAAAAGTACAGAGCTCATTTTTGAACTTGTCAAGATACTTGTTTGGGAGGTTTTGCATCTTCTCTGCTACAATGTCCACCCTCTCTCTTGGCGAGGAGGTCGTTCATGGTGCCATTGTCGACGACACAGATGGTGATGGTGCGACGGTGGTTGATCTCGCCGGCGAGGTGGATGACCGTGAGGTAGCGGTTGAAGGTGGAGGGTTTAATTGCACCGAATTTGGTGGGACCCACCACTTATGTAATAAAGAAAAAGTAAAAAGAAAATAACAAACGACGTTAAACGACCATTTGGGGGAAGGGTTTAAATGCACCGAATTTGGGACAGCGGGTCTAACAGCCCGATTTTCATAAGCTTTTTAATTTAAAATCTTGAAGAACTAATAGACAAAATAAAATTTCTTGACTAACAAAGTTTAAAATAATTCAAAACGAACTTGTTCAAAAACTAATATAGTAAAAACGATAAAATGAAAAGTAACAAGTTCAACTTAAATTTTCATAGAAATACTAAATCTCTAGTCATTCTCGACTTCCATGGCCACCTCGACTCCAGAACTGCAAAACTGAAAAGATAAAGGGTGAGCATATTGAAAATATACTCAGTGAGAAACCATGCACATATTCACATACGCTTGAACATGCAAATAATTCATATTGTCATACACATATACTGATAATCTGATGGGCGAACTGAAAGCCCCTGAACATGTATTTCAACATGGCAGATTTTCTGAACATGTATTTCTACATGGCTGAACATGTATTTCAACATGGCTGATATTCTGAACATGTATTTCTACATGGCTAAACATGTAATCACTACAAAAAAAAAATTAAAATTACCGGCGGCTTTTTCCCGCCTCTAAATATAGGGCGGCCGCCGGAAACACATTTACCGGCGGCATTACCGGCGGCGAGAGGCCGCCGGTAATTTTGTCGTCGGTGATCTCCATTCCGGCGGCATATGGCGGCCGCCAGTAAAGTCCACCAGACGGCGGCCGCACACTCGCCGGACTGCCGGAGGGTTAACGGCGGCTTTTTGCCGTCGGTAATTTTTTAAAATTTTTTTAATTTTTTTAATTTATTTATTTAATTTATTTATTTATTTTATTGTATGTCCACAATTTATTTTCGTATTTATACAGTATTGCATAACTTAGACGAACTTCCCACTCGGTCACCCATCTTACTTGTACTCTGAGCCAAGCACGCTTAACCTTGAAGTTCTTTTCGAGTGGTCACCAGTACAGAACACTCGTATTATTGATATATCTAATGCCTATTAATTCATTTAAACTCTATTTCAATATACAATATACAATATACATTCATGACCTTAGAATATGTCAAGATGACATCCAAGAGATATTGTTAATTACGGATCGGGCTCGTTTCCGTCCTTATTTTAATGTCGAAAAAATATTTAATTATTATTTAAATTTAATTTAATTTTTTTTATCAATCTAGTAACAATCTTGAATTCTTACTATGAATATATCTTAGATTAGTGATGATTGATGAGTGAATCACTAATCAAATTAACATTCTTAAGTTATAATTATAAGATTCTTACTAAGAATCTTGAATTCTTAGTAATAATCTTGGATTAGCGATGATTGATGAGTGAATCACTAATCAAATTAGCATTCTTAAGTTATAATTATAAGATTCTTACTAAGAATCTTGAATTCTTAGTAATAATCTTGGATTAGTGATGATTGATGAGTGAATCAATAATCAAATTAGCATTCTTAAGTTATAATTATAAGATTCTTACTAAGAATCTTGAATTCTTAGTAATAATCTTGGATTAGAGATGATTGATGAGTGAATCACTAATCAAATTAGCATTCTTAAGTTATAATTATAAGATTCTTACTAAGAATCTTGAATTCTTAGTAATAATCTTGGATTAGTGATGATTGATGAGTGAATCACTAATCAAATTAGCATTCTTAAGTTATAATTATAAGATTCTTACTAAGAATCTTGAATTCTTAGTAATAATCTTGGATTAGTGATGATTGATGAGTGAATCACTAATCAAATTAACATTCTTAAGTTATAATTATAAGATTCTTACTAAGAATCTTGAATTCTTAGTAATAATCTTGGATTAGCGATGATTGATGAGTGAATCACTAATCAAATTAACATTCTTAAGTTATAATTATAAGATTCTTACTAAGAATCTTGAATTCTTAGTAATAATCTTGGATTAGCGATGATTGATGAGTGAATCACTAATCAAATTAACATTCTTAAGTTATAATTATAAGATTCTTACTAAGAATCTTGAATTCTTAGTAATAATCTTGGATTAGCGATGATTGATGAGTGAATCACTAATCAAATTAACATTCTTAAGTTATAATTATAAGATTGTTACTAAGAATCTTGAATTCTTAGTTATAATCTTGGATTAGAGATGATTGATGAGTGAATCACTAATCAAATTAGCATTCTTAAGTTATAATTATAAGATTCTTACTAAGAATTTTGAATTCTTAGTAATAATCTTGGATTAGAGATGATTGATGAGTGAATCACTAATCAAATTAGCATTCTTAAGTTATAATTATAAGATTCTTACTAAGAATCTTGAATTCTTAGTAAATCACTAATCAAATTAACATTCTTAAGTTATAATTATAAGATTATTACTAAGAATCTTGAATTCTTAGTAATAATCTTGGATTAGTGATGATTGATGAGTGAATAACTAATCAAATTAACATTCTTAAGTTATAATTATAAGATTCTGGTGTTTCACGAAACCAACACCTAAACTACAAAGCTGAAATTGTAAACTATACCTAGTAGAGATGATCGGAAAGAGTAACACAAACGATCGGAAAACTGAGTGCGAGAGAGAAAATAGCTATTGTATTAAAAAATAAGAGGTAGCGTAGTTACAATGCACGAGTGCGGGCCCTATTTATAGACTACGTAGATGGGCAAAAGGGTAAATTTGCCTACAATACATGCGCCTTGCGTGATCGAAGGATAGGATAGTAATTTCATCTTCACACGGGGGCTCTGTTGGATTTGTATACTGAAAGCAAGAACGTTTTATGCTTGTATACAATGTTTCCTAAGTTCACTATCTAATCTCCTATCTGATTGTGTTCATGATTGCATATGTATGTTCTTTATCTCTATATAAGTTGATTATATGGTGTGTTGTAGATCACAGAAGACCATATAATTGGAATAACCTTAAGAGATATAATATGATCACAGCCGAAATAACTCTAGGACAAGTTATTGGTTTAGGCTGCAGTATATATGGAAGTAGTTTGTCTTGGCTACTTGTCTATACTGGTACGTCATTACGTATTGATAGGACCACAGTTTGAGATGTATTCTTCTATCTGACTTAAGTGAAGAATCAAGATCTCGGTGACTTATAAATCTTAATACTAATAAGTATTCAGATATATATATTAATTCGTATATCACTTTGACTTACTATGGGTGAAAGTTATATACTAACTCGAGTACTCTGTATCTTGGGTGATAGCGGTTAATATATGATATTTGTTTATCTGTATTAGTACCCGTATCCGGTATAGGATAATGACATCCCCTTAAGGAGCTCAATAAGGTTTATTACGCTAAACCCTGCAGGTTGATTAAGTTCAGGCGTAATAATAAAGTTTGAGTGGTACTGCTTAAGGAATTATTAAGAGATTAATTAATTTAAGCTGTCAGAGCTCTAATTAATTAATGGATGTCGGATATTTTAAATACGGAGATTTAATAAGTCTAAATACAAGCCCCGACTCATCACCGGCAATAAAGGGGTAAGTCAGTATCGGTTCTCTAGTGGAATGAACTGATATTTATAAATTAATTATGGTCTGGGCTGACCATAGATAAATTAATTTATTTGAGGCCCATCTTTATTCCTTGTATCTGGTCCCTGGGCTGGCCCAATGTCTCCTAGCCCTAGAAGAGACAGAAATCGTCCCCCTCACTAATGTAGCGCCCCCTACGTATTTTAATTCTATTAAAAATACAGCTGTCAGCTCTCAGGAAAACAGACTGATAAAAAATTAGGGTTTTGAGAGCAGAGCGGGGCGCAGGAAATCGTGAGTGGTCATTCTGTCTTGGGAATTTCCATAGCTCGTTGTCCATCCAACGTTGGGAATTGAGCGGGATACAGTCGAGAAGATCAGAGCTGGAGTCAGATTTTCGCAGGAAACCAAGTTCTGGTAGTCTCCGTAAAACGGCCATAACTTCCTCCACAGAACTCCGATTCAGACGAATCAGGCGGCCACGGAAAGCTCTTTCGAAGACGAAGAAGTCGTATTTCTGCACAAAATACGATTGGAGGTCGTTTGAGGGGTCAAACGGAGCGTTGAAGTTGGCTGACCTGTTCAGCGACAGATTGACGAATTCTTCTGAATTCTTCAGGTATTTCTGAACTCCAACGTGCAGCTGTTAAATTCATAGGAGCATGTTAGGATTAATCGTTGTATGATAAATTGATAATAATCCAAGAAACGATCATCGGGCAAAGCGGAATGTTAATTCAGTTTAATATTCCTTCAATTGGTATCAGAGCCCAGGATTAATTTCTTGGCTCTATTATTAATTTATGTACGATTAATAATGTGCGTTGTTTTTACTGCTGTTGTTCTTCGTGGTTCGTTGATTCGTGGAATACGTCGTTTGACGTTGTAATCGTTTTTCACCACGAGAAAATCCGTGGTTAGATTAGGATTTCAATTGTATTTGTTTTTCTGTTGTAAATCTGTAAAATCGAGGAACGAAACGAGGATGACGACGAATCAACGACGAGGAAGGTGTAAGGAGGTTGCCACGGACACGGTGTGGCACGGGCAGCCGCGGCGCCGAGGGCCGCGCGCGCACGGGCGCTTCGGCACCGTGCGTTGCGCGCGTCTGGTCAGGCGGCTGCGCTGCTGCGTGCTGCTGTCACCGAGGGCTGCTGGCGAGGCGTGGCGAGGCGTGGCGAGGATGGGCGAGGGCTGGAAGCAGCGGGCAGGGGCGGTGCGCGCCCGGGGCTGCGCCTGCGCGCTCTGCGCGCTGCGCGCCCGGCGGGCGGCACGCTGCCGCTGCTGTTGCCGCACGCTGGAGCCGCTACTGTCGCCGTTCGTTGCTGCTGCCGGGGACGCCAAGGCCGAGTCAGGCGAGAGCTGCTGCCGATCGTTGCCGCTGCTGGAGGTGCCGGGCCGTGCTGCTGTGCGGCGCCGAGGGTTGTTGTGCAGCGGCTGTGTTGGAAGGTGGCGGCGCCGCGCTAAGCGGCGAAACCCTAGGCGGCGCCTGTTTCTCGCAAGCCCTAGCAGTTCGCGGGTCAGAGGGGTGAAGACCCGGATCCGAGGCGCGGATCCGGGTACAGTTCGCGGGTAGGGTCTGTTGACTCCGGGTTCTGGGCCTTTGACCGCGAGTTTGGGCCGTTTACTTGGGCTGGGCCTGGGCGCTGGGTGTTTTTTGGCCCAATCTCGGTTTTGGCAGCTGCTGGACGGGCCTGGGCGACTGGGCCACACGTTTTGGGCCCAAACAAGGGCTGGATCAGTTTTTCAGCCTGTTTAGGCGGTTTTGGATATTTTATTGTCCATTTTTATTTATTTTATTATGTAATAGAATAGATGTTGGGTTTCCACGAATGGGTCACGAAGAATTTTAATTCTTTAATTTCTGTTCTTTGCATGTCGTGGTTGTTAATCCCTTATGCTCTTTACTTGCTTTTGCTCGTCTTTGCTTGTTAATATGTTTTATTAACTGCGCTTAGACAAGCATGCTAGGTTTATCGTTTTCTTAAGCATGTTTTAGAATTTTGCGAGCATGTTTTACGTGTTGCGTTCTAGAAAAGCATGTTTAGGATTATGTGTTGAGCATGATCAAAACCTTTTGAAAGAAAAAGACTAAGCTGTATTAATAATTTTATAGATGATTAAAAATTACTTAGATTTCCACAAACGGTCTCAAGACAAAGTGTTTTTAGAATATGAGTAAACGTCCACACGAACGTGGCTTACTTCATATTTGATTTCACAAGTTTGTTAAGTTGAGATTTCTATTAAAAATATTTAAATCTATTTAAGTAGTGGGAGTTATGCGGTAAACGTCCACACGAACGTGGCTTACTCGTATGATTTTCATAAGTACTTTAGAGGATGGATTTTAAATAAGATAACTAAGAAATTAAATTGAATGCGGCATGGTCCTAGTGAATATGTCAAATTCAAGAATTTAATTTCAAAGTTCGATTGTGGTTATTACTTAATAATTTTTATTCTTAAAATTATGTAGACCTCCACATGCGGTCTCAAGACAAAGTGATTGAGAATATGAGTAAACGTCCACACGAACGTGGCTTACTTCATATTTGATTTCACAAGTTTGTTAAGTTGAGATTTCTATTAAAAATATTTAAATCTATTTAAGTAGTGGGAGTTATGCGGTAAACGTCCACACGAACGTGGCTTACTCGTGTAATTTTCATAAGTACTTTAGATGATGGATTTTAAATAAGATAGCCAAGAGATTAAATTGAAAGCGGTATGGTCCGAGTGAGTATGCTAATTTCGAGAATTTAATCATCAAGGTTAAATTGTGGTCGCTGCTTAGATATCATTTCAAGTACAATGTACAACTCCCCAACGGAGTCCCTTCTTGAATATGATATGGTCTAGTTAAGGTCCAACTATTAATTTCCTTTGTCAAAAGGTTAAGTTGACATGGATGGAAATTAAACGACTAGGTGAATAGTCTGGTTGAGGGGTTCATGTGTAAACGTCCACACGAACGTGGCTTACTCGTGAGATTCCTTGGGCAGTTGGAGGTTTCACTAATATTGTTTTATCAAAAGGTTACAATATTATTGTTACGAACTATATGCGTTCATGTTCTTACATGTTTAATTTGTTTACTTTCAGATATGTCTATGTCTCCTGTTTCTTTATTCTTGCACAAAGTCTTTTTACCGGTCCACTTATATAAAATGGAAAAGCAGTTTTGGATTTTTATCTTTATCACAAACTAAACACATATTTTGTGTTGCTTACTACTCGACGTTCTATTTGTTCGAACAATGAGACAACTGATGGGAAAAAGGAACTGCATAAAAGGTGGCATGTGACGAATAATGTAGCTATATGCTTTATTATGAGTATAATGTCACAAACCTTGTAGCTCCAACATCAGGGCATGGACGATGCTATTAGCATCATGCTGAATCTCAGGAAAGTGTTCGGAGAGTCGAACTGAGTTGCTCATTTAAATTTGATGAGAGTAATCTTGTTATTTTATGAGTGAGCACAGCTCAGTGCACGAGCATGTCATGCAATTCTTGACGGACTTGACTTGCTCAGTGGGAGTATCGACGGTGAGGCAAAAGTCGATATTATCCTGAACTCTCCTTCCAAGTCTTTTAATTAAGAACTTCCGCCTCAATGCTGTTATGAGCAAGAAAGATAATACTTCTTTTTGAGTTGTTGAATGCTCTAGTTACGGCTAAGGAAGTTGTGGGAAAGAGATGTGCAAGCACTTGTTATTGCCAAAGGAGAGCCATCTTCTTCGTCGATGGACGGGAAGAAGAAGGGTCCAAGGGGCAAGAAGGACAAGGGAAATAGTGGGAGTAGTGGTGTGATAAGATTGAGTATTGGAGATTTCTTCTTTCAATACTCAAGGCAAAGGGTTAAGGTACTTCACTTGCTATAGTAACTGAGACATATCAGCTCATTTTCTACTCAGTTGTGAGTAGTGGATAACGAGAGAAACTGATAATGATTGTTACACCTTGCATGGCCTTTTAAGCTGACAAGGAAGCTGAGAAGTGATGAGATGATTGTCTTCATAGGCAACGTGACTAGAGTCGCAGTTGTTGCAATTGAAGCCTTGTCTTTAAGTTCTAAAGACATAGTTTAGTTTTTGAGAGTTCCTTATCATGTTCCAAAATTTTTGAATGGATGGATCTTATGTCATTTTTGATAGTGGTGTTTCTATCATAAGAAATGACAAAAGTTGTCTATTCTGGTATTTTTGAACATCTCTCTTCATACTATAACTTGTCTTCAAAATACCTTTATATTGCATTTACATCATCGAACAAAAGAAAGAGAAAAGTTAAGGCTAATCTCTCATGAGGATCTTAAACATATATTGATACCCTAGAAATAGGTCACATCTATCTTAATAGGATCCAAAGGCTCGTGTCTAAATAAGTACATTGGATTCAATCCAGGTTGTACTATTTCGAACATGCGAATCCTGTATAGAGGAAAAGATGGAAACCAGGTCATTCATGACAAAGGGGATAAAGGGCCAATAATGTGTTAGGAATGATCTTTTCTGATTCATTGTCAGTGTTTGGGATTCCAACCCAGTTTACTACACCATGTAATCCCTATATAAAATGGTGTAGTGGAGAGAAGAAATAGGTCACTCTTGGAAAAATATGTTCGATGATGAGTTATGTATCTTTGCAATTAGTCCTAAAGAATTAGAAGGTGGTTATTAGCAATGACACACGATTCTTAGAAGTGGACTATGGGAGTAATCACTAATCCAAGTCAGATAGTGTACTTCAAGAAATTGAAGACATTAGACAGGCGATTCCATCACCCAAGCCAAGTGTGCAAGAGTTTTGTACCACAAGACACTGCACGCACTGTTGACACACATGTGCCACCACAGATCCATTGTAGTGGGAGGGTTGTGGGACAACCCGATCGATTTATGTTATTGGGAGAATCTTTGGATTCAGTCCCTGGTAGTGAATATAAGAGAATCGACCCAGATATCTACTTGGAATTAGTGGAAGACGAGAATGTAGATTTCTGGCACGCCTCAATGGAGCAATCCATTAAGAATATGGTTGTATACTAAGAAAATCTTGCTATCAGAATGCCGTAAAGCCATAGGTTGCAAGTGAGTATACAAGAGAATGATAAGTCTGAATGAGCAAGGTCGTAGCTTTTAAAACTAGACTGGTGGCGAAAGGTTATGCCCAATGTGAAGGTATAGGTTATGATGATATTTTCGCCAGTGCCATGCTCAGAACATTCGGATCATTTTACCCATAGCAGCTCACTTAAACCATCGAGGTTACGTGAGGGAGGGAGAGAAACATCTCGTGTCAATCGCTCTCGTGTCATCGGTGATGTGGTTTATCTTGCATTTTATGTAAACAATATCCTCCTAATTGGCGACAATATGGAGCTATTGTTAAGACATAAAGTAATGGTTATCCGAACAGTCTCATATGAAATACTAAGGAGGTACAGTATACATCTTTGTGATCAAAGTAATAAGGGATCACTAGAAAAGGATGTTGGGCTTATCTCGAGTGTCTTACATTGATACTGAGAATACTCGTTGTAGTATGAATACCGCCAAGAAAGGATTGCTAACTTTTAGATATGGCGTTCCTTTATTTAAAGACTATGTCTTAAGATGCCTATTAAGGTTGAGGAAATGAAGGCAGTATTCTACGTTTCCGCAATAGATAGCTTCATGTATGGATTACTATGTACGAGATCTTATATTTGCTATGCAGTTAGCATGGTTGTAAGATATATGTATAGTCCTAGTTAAGGATACTGAACTGTGGTAAATTATATTTTCAAGTCCCTGACTAGAGAATAAGGATAGTTTACCAGTTAGACAGTTTAGTTCCTTTTTGGATTATACGATTTCGGATTTTCAGGCTGACCGGAACAAAGAATAATTACCTCGAGCTATGTGTTTTCCTTGGGAGGTATAACCTTTTGGTTTGACCACTACCTCCAGGATCTAAGGGTGATTCCTAGTTTGCGTGAGAGCACCACCTTCGTGATACCTCAAGTGCAGTTGCAAACTCTAAGGAATCCAATAACCACAAGGGGTCAAACACATGGAGCAGTACCAAGTTATACGATTATTCGTAAATCGAGTTTTTTATGCTCAAAGAATAAATTCTCACATATTGGAGAAACCTACTGATCTTTCACAAAAGGCTTATCGCAAATGGTCATTGAAAGATGGGAATGCGATTGATGCCAGATTGATGCCACCCACTTAGGAAACTTTAAGTATAAGTGGGAGAAGTGTTAGGTGATTGGTAAATAGACGCATTGTATACTAAAAGTTTGCTTTAGTATAAGTGGGAGATTGTTGGATTTGTATACTGAAAGCAAGAACGTTTTATGCTTGTATACAATGTTTCCTAAGTTCACTATCTAATCTCCTATCTGATTGTGTTCATGATTGCATATGTATGTTCTTTATCTCTATATAAGTTGATTATATGGTGTGTTGTAGATCACAGAAGACCATATAATTGGAATAACCTTAAGAGATATAATATGATCACAGCCGAAATAACTCTAGGACAAGTTATTGGTTTAGGCTGCAGTATATATGGAAGTAGTTTGTCTTGACTACTTGTCTATACTGGTACGTCATTACGTATTGATAGGACCACAGTTTGAGATGTATTCTTCTATCTGACTTAAGTGAAGAATCAAGATCTCGGTGACTTATAAATCTTAATACTAATAAGTATTCAGATATATATATTAATTCGTATATCACTTTGACTTACTATGGGTGAAAGTTATATACTAACTCGAGTACTCTGTATCTTGGGTGATAGCGGTTAATATATGATATTTGTTTATCTGTATTAGTACCCGTATCCGGTATAGGATAATGACATCCCCTTAAGGAGCTCAATAAGGTTTATTACGCTAAACCCTGCAGGTTGATTAAGTTCAGGCGTAATAATAAAGTTTGAGTGGTACTGCTTAAGGAATTATTAAGAGATTAATTAATTTAAGCTGTCAGAGCTCTAATTAATTAATGGATGTCGGATATTTTAAATACGGAGATTTAATAAGTCTAAATACAAGCCCCGACTCATCACCGACAATAAAGGGGTAAGTCAGTATCGGTTCTCTAGTGGAATGAACTGATATTTATAAATTAATTATGGTCTAGGCTGACCATAGATAAATTAATTTATTTGAGGCCCATCTTTATTCCTTGTATCTGGTCCCTGGGCTGGCCCAATGTCGTCCCCCTCACTAATGTAGCGCCCCCTACGTATTTTAATTCTATTAAAAATACAGCTGTCAGCTCTCAGGAAAACAGACTGATAAAAAATTAGGGTTTTGAGAGCAGAGCGGGGCGCAGGAAATCGTGAGTGGTCATTCTGTCTTGGGAATTTCCATAGCTCGTTGTCCATCCAACGTTGGGAATTGAGCGGGATACAGTCGAGAAGATCAGAGCTGGAGTCAGATTTTCGCAGGAAACCAAGTTCTGGCAGTCTCCGTAAAACGGCCATAACTTCCTCCACAGAACTCCGATTCAGACGAATCAGGCGGCCACGGAAAGCTCTTTCGAAGACGAAGAAGTCGTATTTCTGCACAAAATACGATTGGAGGTCGTTTGAGGGGTCAAACGGAGCGTTGAAGTTGGCTGACCTGTTCAGCGACAGATTGACGAATTCTTCTGAATTCTTCAGGTATTTCTGAACTCCAACGTGCACCTGTTAAATTCATAGGAGCATGTTAGGATTAATCGTTGTATGATAAATTGATAATAATCCAAGAAACGATCATCGGGCAAAGCGGAATGTTAATTCAGTTTAATATTCCTTCAGGCTCTCCCGCCTTTTCTAGCGAGGATGCCTTCTTTGGCGAGGGTGACTTCTCTGACATGGGTGACATCTCTGGCATGGGTGACATCTCTGGTATAGGTGACTTCTCTGACTCTGATGACTTCTCTGACTCTGATGACTTCTCTGGTAAGGATGATTCCTCTGGTTCGCATCCTTTCCCTACTTTACACATATTACTCTTCATCAACCACTCCCCCCTCTGGTGTGGTTGAACCGGGCATTCTTCGTGTTCAACCAGCGAAGTATTGTTAAAGCTCGCACCATGCTGTTTTCCCTAGTTCCTGCAAATCATGAAGACACGAGAATTCTATCATTGTAAGAAGATAAAGATAAACCTTGTTAATTGCTTTTTTGGCATTTTTGTTACTCCCACCCCTTAATCTGGCTAGTTCACTCTGAAGTAGTGCAACTAGTCAGAGGATTCGCCTGCGTGGATGATGTCATCCGCATTAAATGCCCGCCTAGTCTACAGTGCTTTTCCCGTACCCCGAGGTTACTTTTTAACCTTTGCGTCTTTTCGCCTCTCCGTAATGGTTTTCTGCCGTCGATTCATTTCCGTATACCACGTGTCGTCCATCCCGCGTGTTAGTAGTTGCCCGCGTACATTTTTACTTAGTCGATTCGAACTTCCGTTTTTCACTATTCTTCTTCTCCAAATTTTACGAACTTCTTCATCTGCAGTTTCCGGTGATCCTCCCTCCTGTTCCGGCGTATTGTTCCGCGACCCTTCCGCTCCAGTTTTCATTGTCAGTCTTCCCTTGACCTAGGTAATTTGCATACCCTATTCTCCCGATATTTGTGATTGGTTGTAGAGTGGTTTTGAAATTTGTTGGTGCTCTGATTGAGCGTGTTAGAAACCCTAGGTTTTGACTATTCTGACCATGGCCTCCACTTCCGCTCCTCAAACCTCGCAGTCGCCTCCTCCTTCTCCCCGTGACGTCTCATCTTCTTCTTCCCAGCCCCAGAATCTTGAACATCTTCATTCCCCTTCTACCTCTCATGATTCTCCAACTGTTCCTGATTCCCCGACCGTTCCCCGTCCTTCCCGGCCAAAAAAGAAAACCAAAAAGACACCCCAACCTCCCAAGTATATTCCTGAGTCCTGTCTTAGCATTGTGGAGATGGAAAAAATGAAGGCTAAATGTCGTAACCCCATAGACCTGAAGTTTGAACCTTTTTCTAAGGCTTCAACCCCCCCTGCGAGAATGCGTAATCCTAGAATGGTGGTTATTTGGAAGGCCCAGATTGATGCTGGCCTAAGGCTTCCTCCCCCTGCTCTTTTAGCTGAGGTTTGCAACCATTACCGTATCCCCTTTTATCAAGTCGCCCCCTCTGCTATCCGTAGGTTGTATGCCTTCCACATTCTGTGCCGAGCTCACGGTGTTGGAGACACCGCTCAATTATTTTTTCAAACCCAATCGCTCCGTATGCAGGGCAGCCCTTTATACAGTTTTGCTGGCCTCCAGAAGTATCCCACCACCTTCCTTTCCTCTCTAAATTCTTTTGATAAGGGCTTTTTGAGTCATTATTGCTATGTGCGCACTCTTGTCGGCTCCTGGCGCAATCATGGCGTTGCGGAGCTGGAATGGCATGACCCTCGTACCACCTATAGACCTGCTTTTCCGGGTTCCCCCTCCGCATTTGACATGGGGGTTATAACTCATCTCAATGCCCTGAACGCCGACAAGCCCCTCCCCTGTAGATATCTTACCGAGAATAATTCGGCTTTGGCTTATAACGGCCTATTTCCTCTGTATCCACAGAAATCGATAGGTAAAAAATATGAGTTAGAAAACATATTGACTTTTGTTACCCTGATTCTAATGGTGTAGAATTTTTGTTTGCAGACATGTCTTGGAGGAAACAATGCGGGGAAAATTTGCCTGACGTTGCTCCTGTGGTAGAGATCCCCTCAGAACAACCGATTGGAACCGAGCTGGTCACCATCCCCCCTGTGGTAGAGGTTCCAGAGGAGAATGTGGAAGCCTCCCGCTCGTTTAATGCAGAGGAGGTTGATGCAGGTAGCCTTGTTCGCAAGCGCGGACGCTCCAGCACTGGTGGTGCACCTGGTGCCGGTGAAGAAGATGTCCAGATTGTGGACATCACTGGTGAAATTCCCTCACCCGATTCGGCCCCGGGTGTCACCCTCGCTGAGCTTTCGAAGAAAAGGAAGAGGGGTTCCCTGATCTCCATAGGTGAAAAGGAGAAGCAAGAGGGCCTGAAGAAGGCCGACAAATCCAGGGAGCCAGCGAAGAAGTCTGCTGGTGGTTCGAAGGTCCCTCCTTCTGCTGGGGGGAAAAGGCAAGGGCAAGGCTGTGGTCCCGGCTGCAGATGAATCGGAGGATATTGTCCCTGGTCCGATTTCAAGCTTGTCGGGCCAGGGATTTATCGATGCCTTGTCTCCTCGTGTTCATTCGAAGGACAAGGAAAAGATGGAGAACTTGACACGAGGGGGTTTGGCAAGTCTGCTTGCCCAGACTGCTCTTCAGGTACTTTGCAGCTAGTGTCTCTAAAAATTTAAATTATTAACCTTCTGATTGTTCTGATGGAGCCCCTTTTCTGGAGAAAATCATTCCTTTGGTGAAGATGATTTCTTTGTTCTGACCTAATCCCTTCTATTTCCCTGTAGGTGGAAACTCGGCTCTGGGGAGCTGTCCAGCGCATTAACGATTATGATGTGTTGGAGAAGGAAAGATCAAAAGAGCAGGCATATATTTCCAAATGTGACGACGCTGTTGCTGGGGTGGTGGAGCACTTGAGTGGGGCTGAGGCCGAGATTGCTGAGCTGAAAGCCCAGCTGGCCCAAGTAGAGGTGGAGAAGTCGTCCCTGGCCTCTGAGCTGACAAGGGTGACAAGGGAGAGCCATGAGAGCCTTATGAGGTTCAAGGCGGGGTATGAAAAAGATTATAGGGAAGCCAGGCGTGATTGGAGGAAGACACTTGTGGAGGCCCAAACCCGTGCTTACGTCCTGGGAGCACGAGATCAGCGCTTGGAGTATTTCTTATCTCCTCAAGGTCAGCACTTCCTAGAGGTGATGCTGGAGGGTACCTTGGAGGCCTTCAAACGGACTCCAGAGTACCTGGCGGACTTCGGGCCCCTCTTTGCTTACGTGATAAAGCAATCCGCCTCCAAGGCGTTGGAGATGGCGGGGGCGACTCCAGAGCAACTTGCTACCCTGGATCTGCGAGCCTTGATGGATAATCTCCAAGATGAGGAGATAAATAAGCTGATGAAGATCCCTGAGAATTCCCCAGAGAAGCCGGTGTGGTGGTATCCAGTGCTGGAGAAGGCTATTCCTTTCTTTGCTTTTGGAGTAGGGTCTGGCGCATTGCCCTCTGCTCCCATGTATATGCCTGCCTTCTCTGCTTCCCTAGTAGGCTTCGTGAACAAGTTACGGGATCCCACTGGCAAAGGCACCCGAAAATTTTCTGAATACAGCATGAGGCCTCCTCTGCCCTCTAATCCGGACGGATCCGCTTCCTCTTCTGCCGCAGTGAATCAGCTTCTCGATCTGTACAGGGACGAGAAAACATATGTGCAAGAAGCTATAAAATTGCTGGATATGGAGTCCCGTCTTCCAAAGGCGAAAGAGGCTGGCATGCTGCCGGTATTTACAGAGGGAGCTTCTGCTAGTCAGTCCCCTGCTATTGCCACCTCTGCTCCCGTCTCCCCTGTCCCTGCTGAAGATTCCTCTGTTCCTCCTGCTTGATAACCCTGCTCTCCCTTTTGGATTTGACAGATATTTTTGTAATTTTTCCATTTCAAGAATTTAATACTTACCTCTGACGTTCAGTGTACAACTTGCATTTTTAGCGTTCTTTGTTCGAATGAGATTGCCTTGTCGTTTGTCTTGCCTTTTAAGTTTCTGTGTTGCTTCTGCCTTCCTTTGCACTTCGTGTTGTTTTTTTGTTACTCGTTCATGTTGAGTTTATATTCCCGCATCTCCTCTGCTGGTTTGGTTTGATTTTGATGACTCTTCTGGCGAAGATTCTGATGACTCCTCTGGCGAGGACTTTGATGACTCCTCTGACGAGGATTCTGATGATTCCTCTGGCGAGAATTCCGATGATTCCTCTTGGCGAGGATTTTGATGACTCCTCTGGCGAGGACTTTGATGACTCCTCTGGCGAGGATTCCGATGATTCCTCTTGGCGAGGATTTTGATGACTCCTCTGGCGAGGACTTTGATGACTCCTCTGGTGAGGACTCTGATGACTCCTCTGATCGAGGATTCTGATGACTCCTCTGGCGAGGACTTTGATGACTTCTCTGACGAGGATTCTGATGATTCCTCTGGCGAGAATTCCGATGATTCCTCTTGGCGAGGATTTTGATGACTCCTCTGGCGAGGACTTTGATGACTCCTCTGGTGAGGACTTTGATGACTCCTCTGGCGAGGATTTTGTTACTGTTTCCCGTTCAAGCTTGAACACTCTGCGCGGAGCATGGAAGGCCCGGATGGCACAACCAACTTTCGCGGCTTACGATTAAATAGTGACCCTCTGCGCGGAGCATGGAAGGCCCGGATGGCACAGCCAACTTTCGCGGCTTACGATTAAATAGTAACCCTCTGCGCGGAGCATGGAAGGCCCGGATGGCACAGCCAACTTTCGCGGCTTACGATTAAATAGTAACCCTCTGCGCGGAGCATGGAAGGCCCGGATGGCAAAACCAACTTTCGCGGCTTATGATTAAATAGTAACCCTCTGCGCGGAGCATGGAAGGCCCGGATGGCACAGCCAACTTTCGCGGCTTACGATTAAATGGTAACCCTCTGCGCGGAGCATGGAAGGCCCGGATGGCACAGCCAACTTTCCCAGCTTACGATTAAATAGTAACCCTCTGCGCGGAGCATAGGAGGCCCGGATGGCACATCCAACTTTCGCGGCTTACGATTAAATAGTAACCCTCTGCGCGGAGCATGGAAGGCCCGGATGGCACAACGAACTTTGGCGGCTTACGATTAAATAGTAACCCTCTGCGCGGAGCATGGAAGGCCCGGATGGCACAACCAACTTTCGCGGCTTACGATTAAATAGTAACCCTCTGTGCGGAGCATGGAAGGCCCGGATGGCACAACCAACTTTCGTGGCTTACGATTAAATAGTAACCCTCTGCGCGGAGCATGGAAGGCCCGGATGGCACAGCCAACTTTCGCGGCTTACGATTAAATAGTAACCCTCTGCGCGGAGCATGGAAGGCCCGGATGGCACAACCAACTTTCGCGGCTTACGATTAAATAGTAACCCCCTGCACAGAGCATGGAAGACCCGGGGGGTGCGACCAACTTCCGTGGCTTACGGTTAAGTGCAACCTCTGCACGGAGCATGGAGGACCCGGGGGGGTGCAACCAACTTTCGTGGCTTACGATTATGTGCAACCTCTGCGCGGAGCATGGAAGGCCCGGATGGCACGACCAACTTTCACGGCTTACGATTAAATAACTTTCCTCCTTTTGCGCGGAGCATGGAAGGCCCGGATGGCACAACCAACTTTCGCGGCTTACGAGCGCTTCCCTCTGATTTGCAGGGTGATTCTTCTGCTTTTCCACTTGACCTGTTGCGGGACAATTTTTTGAATTTAAAAATTGGGGACTACGGGTATACACCCTACTCCCCCCTCTGGTGACATGTGCAATACTCTGTTATGAACATGTTGGCCCAATTACTTCTTGCTCCATCTCCGGCCTGATCACTATTTTATTAGCAACAAAAATACCGCAACTAACACGGTGTAATCGTAGTATAAACAGCAATCGGATATCGTATCCACAGGGACTGTAAGACGAAATCACTCTATCTATCTCCTACACAGACTCTCACAATATGCAAGTAAAACGATTATGAAGGTGAATATTGAACTAAGATTAAAACGCAATTAACAATAATTAAAAGCACGTAGGAAAATTCGAATAATAAAGACAACTGATCCTAGGGTAGTAAATTCATTAACTAAATCCACATAATAAATCAATTAATCCTATGTACCAGTTTAATCCAGTTATGATGAGAGATCACTAAATTAATCAATTACTCTCGCTAGAGCAACAACGATCGTAGATTAGTAAATTATCTATCTCCGTTAGGTCTCAAGAAAATTTACTAACTCCTAATATCTCCTAAGAATAGCTCCCTATGATTCACCTATCTCCGCTAGGTCTCAAGGTTAAAATCATATCATACATTCCTGAATCCGCTAAACAGTTATCTCCGCTAGGTCTCAAACCGAATAGCTAAACATGCAAACTATTGATCAGATAATTCACAAGAATTTAAGCACCAGGAATTATGAATCATAAACTGGAAGGCACAAAGGTATTAACAAATAAATCACATAAATTCAATCAACTATTTACAAACCCTAGAATCAGCTAAAGGAAACTAGCCAGACATGCTAAAATAAAACATAAACATAATTAAATAGAATGCAATTATAAAAACTAAATTGTATAAAAACCGAATGAAAAACGATTGTAGCGGCTTGAATCTTCAGTCTTGATCCAAGCCTTGAAAACTAGAAAGCAATAAAATTCTAAAGCTAGAAAACTGAAAATAAAGTCTGGGAGCCCTAGATAGGTCAAAAGATGACCTATTTATAGTTTTAGGGTAAAACAGAGAGTTCTAATTCGAAAATAATACTGAAAAACGGAAAATTCTGCAAAACCGGACGTCCGGCGACCCGCCCGGCGAGCTATCCGGCGGTCGTCGGCTCTAGCATGAAAATCCTCCACTCGGCGGCGATCGCCGCCTACAATCCAACGTCCCAGAAGTCTCGGCGACCGGCCCGGCGATCGCCGGCCAGGTCGCCGGATGCAGTGCAAATACTCCTCTTCGGGCGGCGATCGCCGCCCAGATCGCCGGCTAGGTCGCCGCCCAGCCGCTGTATGATCTGTTGCCCCGTTTTTTGCGCCCTTCGAGCTCGATTCTTCGATTCTTTCACCCAGTGCACTCCTAACTCAACTTTTGATTCTTCATTGTCTAACTTTAGCTTTCAACAACTCTCAAACCTATCAAAATAAAACCAAAACCATACCCAAGCGTAATATCCCAAAAGAATATGAAACTTAAACAAAAGATATCACAACCAAGCATAATTCTAGCACTTTTAAAACTTAAACACTCCTAAAAATAATGCAAAATGAGTGTTTATCAACTCCCCCAAACTTACATCATTGTTCGTCCTCGAATAATGGAAAGAATAAACTCAATAAACACGAATGGGTATAGTTCTAGATCATAGATGCCTCAGAAACAAAAACAGAATGATGGAACTTTCAAATCCTCAACAATTAAGCACAATAATTTACCAATAAGCGCAACCTATAGCAAAATCAACCTCAACATTCCAAACAATTGAATCTCACAAGGTATGTGTATCACTCAACTCTCAATTTATGGAATGGGACGTGTATACTCTCATCGAAATCAATGCAATGTAAATCACTTACCATAAGCTTGCCAATCGTCTACAATCTCCATCGCTAAAAGTGTGCCAGGACTAAGATCAAAAAGGTCTTTTTCTTCGGGTTATAATGTAGGGACATTGGTTAAGGTAGGGAAATATAGGTTAAGTGACTCAAATAGATCAAGAACACCAACCTTATAGCTTCACAGATCAAGTATGGAATAAATTCCATCTTCCTCCCAACTATGCCATCATACTCAACACAACTCAATGGATTTAATCATCACAAAACAGAACTAAACACTCTTTTATGCTCTCCATTTATTTCCAACACATAAAGTCGATTTTCTAAACAAATTTCTCAATAAACACTCGACTTCACACTTTTTTTCTCTTTTTTTTTTCTTTTCTTTTTTTTTTCTTTTTTCAACAACTTTCTAGAGCTTATAAGAGTAAATAGTAATACAATATCATCCCTTCTTTTTCACAACCTACTATGATATTCACCACACAAAGATCCCCGTAGACTTCATCACCCCCTATCATCCGGCTAAAGAATAAAAGCTAAATAGGCTCAAAGTGGATAACAAAGGATAATTTTTTTCAAGGACAGTGTTTGGGAAAAATTGTGGCTAACAAAAGATGGCCTAAAATCATCTCATAATCCTGGGCACAACAGCAACCTCGACACAGAAACCATGGCAAGTTCTAAAAGATCACCACATGCATGACAAAACTCACAACAAAGAATAAATTGTGTATGATAAACAGTTATAGCTCAAAATCTCACAGGTTTATTCAACGTCTAAAAGTCAAGGTCAAAATCACTCTAAAATTATGCAAATTAGTTCCAATTATGCTTAAATCATCAAAGAAAATCAAATTCCCAATTTTTTTTTCACAGAAATCATCATTGGCATCTCACTAGAAATCTAAAGGAGCAACAAATAACTCATAAGCATTGTTAAAAGTCACAAACAAAGATCACCAAGCAGACAGACAAAGAAAATACAGACCAGACACCAACAAACTACAAAAACTGACCCATAACGAACTAAACAGCTAGGCAGACAGAAAGAGATAACTAAAAACAATTAAGCAAAGGTAAAGAAAAATGCAAAACATAACCGTTCTCCATCCCCCTCCCCCAAACTTATTTAAGAGCATAAGCTCGAAAATAATTTTGGAGGGAAAAATAGATAAGGTTATGTTAAGCATACTCACGGATGATCGTTAAAATGTCGTCTCATGTCCTCCTGAAACTGCTGCTGGTGTCTGAACTGCTCTCTGTGGTACTCAAGCTCGCTCCTAACATGAGCCTCAAACTCTGCTCGGCTTCGCTCAGCTTCAACATGGCGCCTCTCGAAGTCCTGCTGGGCCATCCTAGTGGCAATCACATCGCCACGCAAGACAGCAAAATGGGCATCTAGCCTACCCATCCTCTCGATCAAGGACCCCATGTCGGATGGTCCTCCTGCGCCTGCATGAGGGTGGCCCTCATCTCCTTCTTCCTCGTCGTCTTCTTCCTCGTCGGCATTCTCCACCACCGGTGCCCGCACTCTGTGAGCAGCTCTTCCCCTAGCGAGTGCCCTGTGAGCCGGTGTGTCCATCCTCCAGTTCGCTTGATCAAAACGGCCATTGACCGTAGTAAGAGCTGTGTTTGGGAGGGGGAAATGATCTCTCTCCTTCTGAACCAACTTGAAAGGTGGCTTGGGCTTTGAGAGCACCCTCATGTCACACATCCGGCGGCCATGCAGAAGTATTTCACCTTTCACAGTCGGCCATCCTGCCACTGCCGGGCACACATGTAGAGCAATAGGAGTAAGCATCCCTCCTATGGTAATGATGCCCTTGGGGGCTCGGGAAATCTTGTACAGTTGTTGCACTAAGATGTGTGCGAAGCTGATCTGCTTCCTGGTGAGCATCGCATCGATGATGTACAAGTTCGTCTGGTTCACATTGTTGTTCTCCTTTCGGGAGAGAACAGTGTGTGCTAGTATCCGGTGGACCATTCTAAAGACAGGATTTCTGATGAGTGAAGCTTTTGACGTACCTGATTCATACTCCCCAGATCCTGGTTCCACCAAATCATCCCATAGTTCACTTGCTTTAAACCCAGTCAGATGGGTGCCCACACACTGAGTTGGGCAGTCAAACAATCCATTGATTCTGGTCATATCAAGATCTTCATACCATGTATTGTTCAACTGGAATGACAAGAGATTGGGATGGTGCATATTCATCAAACGAGCACATAATCTCCAATGTGGCCCTCTTATAAGTTGGCCACCCTCCTTCTAGAATCCGACCCCATCCTATGTTATCGAAGAGACGCCGCACATCATCATAGACACCCATCTCTTGAAGTAGGGTGGTGTCGGCAAAACGCGTGGCCTCTATCTTCCTGTTGTAGAGCTTTGAAAATACGGGTCTGTCCACCGCCTCATTTATAAGCACAATTCCATAATGCTCCGGTTGATCCGGTGGAAACGTCCCACTACCCGATGCAGCGGCGTCGACGGTCCTTCTCTTCTTAGGTGGCATGGTACCTACAATAATATATAGTCAATTTTCATGTACCATCAAATAAAACCAAAGGAAAAGATATAGCAATGACGTCTCTAACTAGCAAGGTCACCAAGCTAGCCTCATCTCCCTATCCCAACTTTTACTACTTTCATCTCCCAAAATTAAGCTCAAGAACACCACACAAGAAAAAAAATCATGAACATTCTTCTCATTCCAAGGCAAAGACTCCCATGCTACACTACTCATGTTAATCATCCAACAATTCTAAGCAAATATCACACATGAGTATAATCTACTTCTCTTCTTATAAGCAAACTAACCAATCACAACAAAATTCCTCATCAATTCCATATGCTAGCACCATCATAAATTATGAAAATATTGCACAAGAAAATCAATTAGTGTCTAGCATGCTTCCTTTCACAACAAAATCATGAGACAAGTAACCATCACTATACAAATCTTACACATAATTTCAAGCTAAATTACCAAGCTAAGCATAGCCATGCCAAAAATCTTAGTAATAATAACAAGAATAGCCATAAAATCAAAAGATAGAAGTGATTTACCTTGTATCTTTAGCAAAGATTGAAGTGAAGGAAGCAAACCAAAAATTTTTCCCAAAATCCCCCAAACTTGGATAATGATGCTCAAGTGGAAGAACACTCAAATTGATTGGATGGAAAGTGAGATTATGTGATGGGTGAGAGATGTGTGGAAGGAATTTGATGGATTTGAAGTGGATTGAGAGAAATTGAAGAGAGAAACTATGAAATTTTCGTGGGTTTTTTGAAGGGTGGGAGAAAAGAAGTTGAAAAGTAGGAGAAAAGGGAGAAGAAGGGCTTTTAAAGCCCTAAAAATCGCTAAACTCGCGCCCCCGGCGACCCGCCCGGCGATCGCCGGCTGGGTCGCCGCCTCACCTTTAAAAAACATGCTGGAGCCGGCGATCGCCGGGTGCTTCTCCACGACCCAGAAGCTTCGGCGACTTATACGGCGAGCGCCGCCCCAGTCGCCGGCTTCTTCGCAAAAACTCACCACGAGCCGGCGATCGCCGGATAGGTCGCCGCCCCTTAAATTCGATTTTTTTTTTGGAACAGAAAAACGACAATTAACAAAAAACAACTAGGAAAAACGAAAAAGAACTATTAAATTAAAGAACAACAAGCTAAAAGAAAGCAATAAAAATTGGGTTACCTCCCAAAAAGTGCTAAAATTAACGTCTATAGCTTGACGGTACCTCAAACTCATGGGTCATTGAATTTGACAACTTCAAGACCACGATCCACGTCCGACTTGAAGTACGGTTTGAGACGATGACCATTGACAGTGAAAGTAGTGCCATCAGCAGCGAACAGCTCATACGTCCCATTCCAATTGCTCTTATGCACCACATATGGCCCTGTCCATCTTGATTGCAGCTTGCCAGGAAACAAACGCAATTTAGAATTGTATAAAAGTACCTCATCTCCTGGCTTGATTTCCTTGGTGCGAATGTTCAAATCATGGAATTTCTTGGCTCTCTCTTTGTAGATGCGGGAACTCTCATAGGCTTCATTCCTCCATTCATCTAACTCCGTCAACAAATCACGCCTTGTATGACCAGCCTCCTTGAACTCCAAATTGATTCTCCTCGTCGCCCACAATCTCAACAGGCAAATGACATGACTTGCCAAAGACAAGTTGATAGGGAGACATACCAATCGGAGTTTTGTAGGCAGTGCGATACGCCCAAAGAGCATCATCTAGGTGCTTCGCCCAATCCTTCTTGTTGGCCACACTTTTCTCCAAAATTTGCTTGATCTCTCGATTAGCCAATTCCGCCTGCCCATTAGCTTGAGGATGATATGGAGTTGTCACCTTGTGCTTTACCCCATACTTTGCCAAAACGCTTGCTAGCAGCTTGTTGTTGAAGTGCGAACCCCCATCACTAAGCAACACTCTCGGTGCTCCGAATCGAGTCAAAATATTCTTTTGCAAGAATTTAATGACTACCTTTGAATCATTGGTGACAGTCGGGATCGCCTCCACCCATCTAGACACATACTCCACCGCAAGCAATATATAGGAAAAACCACAAGAAGAAGGAAAAGGACCCATGAAGTCAATTCCCCAAACATCAAATAGCTCTACCTCAACAATGATGTTTTGTGGCATCTCATCCCGCTTGGTAATGTTGTCCATGCGTTGGCATCGATCACAAGACTTCACGAAAGCATGGCAATCTGCAAAAATTGAAGGCCAATAGAATCCACTATGATTTATCTTCATGGCAGTGCGGTTGGCAGCAAAGTGGCCTCCACTAGGTGAGCTATGGCACTCCTCAATGATCTTCGGCCATTCATGCTCCCGAACATATCGCCGAATAAAGCCATCGGCGCATCTCCGGTATAGGTAAGGATCCTCCCAATAATAAAACTTGACATCATGGAGGAACTTCTTCTTTTGATAGTGCGACAACCCCTCGGGAAGAGCTCCAATAACCAAGTAGTTGCTATAATCGGCATACTATGGATCCTTAAATAGCATTGCCCAAATCTGCTCATCGGGAAAAGACTCATTAATGGCCATCTTCGGATCATCCCCCTCAATCGGATTCTCCAATCGAGACAAGTGGTCAGCTACCACATTCTCACATCCCTTTCGATCTCGGATCTCCATATCAAACTCTTGCAGCAATAAGATCCAACGAATCAAGCGGGGCTTGGAGTCCTTCTTCGTGAACAAGTAGCGGATGGCGGCATGATCAGTGTAGACAATTGAATGAGTTCCAATCAAATAAGAACGAAACTTATCAAAAGCATACACCACAGCTAGCAGCTCATTCTCCGTGGTAGTGTAGTTCATCTGCGCAGAATCCAAAGTTTTACTTGTGTAGTAAATTACCTTGAACAGCTTATCTCTCTTTTGCCCCAACACAGCTCCCACGGCCCAATCGCTAGCATCGCACATCAACTCAAATGGGGCACTCCAATCCGGCGTGATCAAAACTGGCGTAGTGGTTAGTGCAGCTTTCAACTTCTCAAAGGAGACGAGGCACTCATCGGTGAAGACAAACTTCACATCCTTCTCTAGCAAAGCACAAAGCGGCTTGGACAGCTTGGAGAAGTCTTTGATGAAGCGCCTATAAAATCCTGCATGCCCAAGAAAGCTCCGCACCGATTTCACAGAAGTAGGAGGCGGTAACTTCTCTATAGCCACGATCTTAGCACGATCCACCTCTAAACCTTGGGCAGAAACCTTATGCCCCAAAATAATGCCTTCTCGAACCATGAAGTGGCATTTTTCCCAATTGAGCACTAGTGCCGTCTCCTCACAACGCTGCAACACTTGAGCAAGATTGTCCAAACAATTATCAAAGGAGGAACCAAAAACAGAAAAGTCATCCATGAATACCTCCATAATGTTTTCAATCAACCCATGGAAAATCGCCATCATGCAGCGTTGAAAAGTGGCAGGAGCATTGCAGAGACCAAAAGATATCCTCCTAAAAGCAAAAACGCCATAGGGACAAGTAAAAGCGGTCTTATGCTGATCCTCCGGGGCTATCATAATTTGATTGTAGCCCGAGTACCCATCCAAGAAACAATAGTACTCATATCCTGCCAAGCGGTCAAGCATCTGATCAATAAATGGCAAAGGAAAGTGATCCTTACGTGTGGCTGCATTCAAAGCTCGATAGTCAATGCACACGCGCCATCCTGTGACTAGCCTTGTAGCTATAAGCTCATCTCTCTCATCCTTAACCACAGTCATGCCTCCCTTCTTAGAGACAACTTGAGTTGGGCTCACCCACTCACTATCAGAGATGGCATATATGATTCCTGCATCTAACCACTTGAGCACCTCCTTTCTCACAACTTCTTGCATCGCCGGATTCAAACGTCGCTGCGGCTGCACCTTAGGTTTGTATTCCTGCTCCAATAAAATACGATGCATGCAAATAGAAGGACTAATTCCTTTGATGTCAGAAATAGACCATCCTATAGCAGACTTGTATTTCCTCAAAACTCGCATCAACTTCTCCAACTCCAACGGAGATAAATAAGCAGACACAATAACAGGAAACGTTTCATTCTCACCCAAAAATTTGTACCTCAAGTGCTCAGGAAGCGGTTTCAGCTCAAGTTTGGGTGCAGCTGCAGCTGGCGCAGGAAACTCAGCTCCTTTTTCCGTGGACTTGCTTCCCCCATCAACAGGTTTGTGAATATCCATGTAAGGCACATAATCGATGGGATGGCTCTCTACGGCCTCCAGCTCTGCAATATAATCTAAAATCTCATCACACGCCTCATCAAGATCGGAATAAGGATATAAGGACTGTGTGATGCACTCCTCCAAAGGATCATCTACAGCTGCAGGAAAATCCACTATAGTATCAATTAGGTTGCAATCCTCAACTTGCGGCTCAGCTGGCTTCTTCATCGCATCATAGATAGACAACGTCATTTTCTCATTATTGACACAGAAAGTCAGATCTCCCTCCTGAACATCTATCAACGCATGACCCGTAGCTAGAAACGGACGCCCCAAGATCAATGGAGTATTCTTGTCCTCCGGCATGTCCAATACTACGAAATCTGCAGGAAAGATAAACTGCTCCACCTGCACTAGAACATCCTCCACAACTCCCTTGGGATAAGTAAGGGAACGATCTGCCATCTGCAAAGCGATAGATGTAGGCTTGATTTCTCCAATCTCCAACCGGTTGAAAATAGAGAGAGGCATCAAATTGATGCTTGCCCCTAAATCACACAGAACACGTGAGAAATTCTGCCCTCCAATCACACAAGCTATAGTAAAGCTGCCAGGATCCTTCTGCTTCAATGGTAGCTTTCTTTGTAGCACAGCACTGCATTCCTCAGAAAGATTGATCGTCTCATATTTCCCCAACTTCTTCTTGTTGGAGACTGCATCCTTGAGGAACTTGGCATAGCCTGGCATATCTCTCAAAGCATCAAGTAAAGGAATATTAATGTGAAGCTTTGAGAATACCTCCATAAACTTGGCTAACTTCTCATCCATCTTTGGCTTTGCCAGGCGATTCGGGAAAGGCGCTACAGGCTTGTACTCTGGCCTGGAAAACGTAGGAGTAGGATTGGGCTCCTTCACAACAGCAGAACTCGATGCCTTAGAAGTAGGCGGCGAATCGCAAACAATCGTCTCCAAATCATCCTCCTCAATGATCTCTACACCTTTTTCCTTTCCATCCTGCAGCTCTGGATGATTCTGATACTGAGTCCCGCTCCTTAGATGAATCGCATTACACTGATTTTTAGGATTGATTTCAGTGTTGCTAGGAAACTTTCCTGGTGTGTGCTGCGCAGCTGCTTGGTTGGCAATTTGACCAACTTGAGTCTCCAAAATCTGCACTTGTTTGGACAGTGATGAAACATGATTTCCTATTTGACTCACTTGGGTCTCCATGTTGGTCTTCCACGCACCTACATTCGTTTCCAAACCACCTATCTTTCCCAACACCTGCTTCATCATGTCTTCCATCGAATCTTTCTTTTGCTCATTGATAACTCCTCCGCTAGACACAGAAAATCCAGGTGGAGGCTGCAAAGCATTGTTCGGATTGCCGTAAGAAAGGTTTGGATGTGGGCGTGCTCCTGGCTGGAATTGCTGAGGACCCTGCTGAAACTATTGATTTCTGCCATACATTCCTGGCTGTCCTCGTTGGAAATTCCCATAATTTCTGCCATTCACAAAATTTACATCTTCCATGACTGACGGATCTATCACAGCTTGCTCAGGACGTCCAACATTCAACTCACCAAGTTTTGTAGTCAACTCCGCCAGCTGTGTAGCCATTGCTGACTGCTGCGTAGCCATCGCTGCTTGTTGAGTAACCATTGCTGCAATAGGATCAGAACTGGAAGCAGCTGCAACCTTCTTCAATTGTATTCGCTCAGATGGCCATTGGTAACTTGTAGAAGCCATACTATCAATAATGTTCCATGCATCAGAGCTGCTCTTCTGAAGTAGAGAGCCACCTGCAGCTGTATCCATGTGCATCCTTGTACGCTCCCCGCAGGCATTGTAGAACATTATCACTAGCGTGCCTTCATCAAATCCATGGCTTGGGCACTTTCTGAGCTTCTCCTGATACCGCTCCCAAGTCTCCGCTAGCTTTTCTCCATCGTACTGTTGAAACTGCACGATGTCCATCTTCAACTTCAATGTAAGGCCCGGCGGATGGAACTTGCGTAGGAATGCATGAGCCAAGTCCTCCCACACGACATTATTTCCCAGCTGCAGCGTATGATACCACGACTTCGCCTTATCCCGCAGTGAAAAGGGAAAAAGACGAAGACGGATAATGTCATCAGGGACACCATTCATCTTCACCGTGCTACACAGCTCCAGGAAATGTGCCAGGTGCGCATTAGGGTCTTCGATCGCCTGTCCACCATATTGGCTCTGTTGGACCATCGTGATTAGACCCGTTTTCAGCTCAAAGTTGTTGACGTTCACTCTTGGGGGCTCTTGATACACATACTGTGGTATGAACGCTTCATTGATTGCTGGTTGTTTCTGAGCCTCTCTCGTCTCCTGTGCATCAAGCAGCTTCTTCAATTGCTCTTGCAGAGCTCGAATTTGGATTTGCTCAGGAGTAGCCATCGTATCTGCCTCAAATTGATCGTTCTGCTTCTTTAGATTGCGCAGGGTCTTGTTGATTTCAGGGTCAAACTCAACGAGAGGATTCCCGTGAGATCGTGTGTTCATATGCAACCTACAGAAACAGCAAAAAGATCATAAAAGAAAAATAAAAACAATAAAAAAAAACTTGCAGTACTATAAAGTCCTATTGGAAATATTAAAGCAAAATCTAAACAGTCCCCGGCAACGACGCCAAAAAGTTGATCACTATTTTATTAGCAACAAAAATACCGCAACTAACACGGTGTAATCGTAGTATAAACAGCAATCGGATATCGTATCCACAGGGACTGTAAGACGAAATCACTCTATCTATCTCCTACACAGACTCTCACAATATGCAAGTAAAACGATTATGAAGGTGAATATTGAACTAAGATTAAAACGCAATTAACAATAATTAAAAGCACGTAGGAAAATTCGAATAATAAAGACAACTGATCCTAGGGTAGTAAATTCATTAACTAAATCCACATAATAAATCCATTAATCCTATGTACCAGTTTAATCCAGTTATGATGAGAGATCACTAAATTAATCAATTACTCTCGCTAGAGCAACAACGATCGTAGATTAGTAAATTATCTATCTCCGTTAGGTCTCAAGAAAATTTACTAACTCCTAATAGCTCCTAAGAATAGCTCCCTATGATTCACCTATCTCCGCTAGGTCTCAAGGTTAAAATCATATCATACATTCCTGAATCCGCTAAACAGTTATCTCCGCTAGGTCTCAAACCGAATAGCTAAACATGCAAACTATTGATCAGATAATTCACAAGAATTTAAGCACCAGGAATTATGAATCATAAACTGGAAGGCACAAAGGTATTAACAAATAAATCACATAAATTCAATCAACTATTTACAAACCCTAGAATCAGCTAAAGGAAACTAGCCAGACATGCTAAAATAAAACATAAACATAATTAAATAGAATGCAATTATAAAAACTAAATTGTATAAAAACCGAATGAAAAACGATTGTAGCGGCTTGAATCTTCAGTCTTGATCCAAGCCTTGAAAACTAGAAAACAATAAAATTCTAAAGCTAGAAAACTGAAAATAAAGTCTGGGAGCCCTAGATAGGTCAAAAGATGACCTATTTATAGTTTTAGGGTAAAACAGAGAGTTCTAATTCGAAAATAATACTGAAAAACGGAAAATTCCGCAAAACCGGACGTCCGGCGACCCGCCCGGCGAGCTATCCGGCGGTCGTCGGCTCTAGCATGAAAATCCTCCACTCGGCGGCGATCGCCGCCTACAATCCAACGTCCCAGAAGTCTCGGCGACCGGCCCGGCGATCGCCGGCCAGGTCGCCGGATGCAGTGCAAATACTCCTCTTCGGGCGGCGATCGCCGCCCAGATCGCCGGCTAGGTCGCCGCCCAGCCGCTGTATGATCTGTTGCCCCGTTTTTTGCGCCCTTCGAGCTCGATTCTTCGATTCTTTCACCCGGTGCACTCCTAACTCAACTTTTGATTCTTCATTGTCTAACTTTAGCTTTCAACAACTCTCAAACCTATCAAAATAAAACCAAAACCATACCCAAGCGTAATATCCCAAAAGAATATGAAACTTAAACAAAAGATATCACAACCAAGCATAATTCTAGCACTTTTAAAACTTAAACACTCCTAAAAATAATGCAAAATGAGTGTTTATCATGGCCCATAAACTCGCGTGAGCCCATTACCCCTTAGCCCTTTTCTTAGGCCCAATACAATCTCTATATATACCCCTCCACCCTTCATGACCTAGCTCAGAATCCCTTATTTCCCTTCCGCCGCCCCAAATTGCTCTCCTCTCAAACCCTAGATCTCCCGTCTTTTTGGCTCAAGATGCCTTCTTATCTTGGTTGTAACGCCCTCAGTCGGGGGAGTGAGTCCTGCTAAGAAAGTACTCAGTGTTGGAGGCTGAAAAGGCAGGACTCTCCCCCGCCTGAGGGTTTTATCTCCAGTATTCCTGAAGAAAGCTCCCTCCCTGTATCGTCCCTAGCTTGGTTATAAGGCACTCAAGTATGGGAAGTTCCCCTCAGAACACTCACATCCTTGAAGGCTTTGCTTTTCCCTCTGTGCTCCCAATGCAGATCTCTAGCTTTGTGGTTGTAAGGAGCAGACTTCCCGTATTTGAGAGCATTATTACCGGTTTCCCGAGATCTGGACGTTGGTTGGTCTTTTCCTCCGTATTCTTTCCTTTTAGCATTTTGACTTGTTGCTTTTCTTGGTATTCTGCAGGCATGGGGTAGATCTGGAGTAGATCTGAGAAGTGGGGATGTTCCAACGGAGCGGAAGAACCTGGATTGTTGGCGTATGGAAGAAAAATCGCCGATCCCTGATGTTTGCTTTCCCTTCTGACCTACTGAAAAGTGGTTTTGTGTTTGTTCTTTCCTTTGACCTGCTAAGAAGCAGTTTGTATTTGTCTCTCCCTTGACCTGCTAAGAAGCAGTTTGTATTTTGAATTTGAAAATTGGGTACTACGGGTATACACCCTACTCCCCCCTCTGGTGACATGTGAAATGCTCTGCATGAACATGTTAAGTAGTATATGTAAAGTAAGAAAGCGATAATTGAAATAAATGAAACAACACCAGGGAATTCCCTAGAACCACATATCTGTTTTATTGATATCATGGCCCCGGACCTCGTTAAAACCCCTGTGGGGAAAAAGAGTATCCGGTCTACAAGTGATTATTCCTGCTGGGTAGCAGTTATACATAGAACTTTTTAAGTGTGTTTATATTCCATGGCCTAGGTAGAGCTCTGCCGTCTGAATCCGACAGTATGTACGCTCCTCCCCCTAAGACCTCTGTGACGATGAACGGTCCTTCCCAGTTAGCTTCAAATTTGCCCACTGCCCTTAATGCGTCGGCTCTCTTTAGGACCAAATCGCCCTTGACCAGCTTCCGCGCTCTGACCCTTTTGTCGTACCCTGCTTTGATGACACCTTTATACTTTGCTGCTCTAATTTGAGCTTCTTCTCGCTGTGCTTCCACAAGGTCGAGCTCTGTTCTTCGAAGATCGGCGTTATGCTCTGTATCATAGGCGATGATGCGGTATGATTCCAGTCTGGCCTCCGCTGGTATCACTGCGTTGGATCCATATACAAGCGTGAAAGGTGCCTCGCCTGTTGCCGTCTTTGGGCTAGTTCGGTAGGCCCAGAGAACGGTGTCCAACTCCTCCACCCATTTCCCTCGACTCTGGTTCAGCCTCTTCTTGATCCCTTCACAGATTGTTCTGTTAGCTAATTCCACTTGGCCATTTGCTTGTGGGTGAGCCACTGAGACGAAACGCTGAGTGATGTCCATTCGGTCACAAAAATCCGCGATTCTCTGCCCTGTGAACTGAGTCCCGTTATCAGATACAATGATTCTCGGTACTCCGAATCTGCAACAGATGTTCCTCCAAATGAAGCGTTCCACTGTAACTTCATCAATCTTGCCCACAACCTCGGCCTCGACCCAATTAGAAAAATAGTCTACTGCTACAATGAGAAAGCATTTCCCCCCAGGTGCTGTAGGCAACTTCTCGACTATATCGATGCCCCATTTGTCAAACGGACATGCAGCGTACATGACACCCATAGGCTCCCCTGGTATGTTGATTCTCCCAGCATGCCTCTGGCAAGCCTCGCATTTACGGACGAATTCTCTGGCTTCCTTGTTGATGTGGGGCCAATAGAACCCTGCCCGGATGATTTTACGTACAAGATCTCGAAATCCTGTATGCCCACCACAACAACCTGCATGAATTTCTTTCAAAGCAAAATTAGCCTCCTCTGGAGATAAACATTTTAGCAAGGGTTGAGTGAAAGATCGTTTGAAGAGCTGATCGTTAATTAAGCAGTAATTTTCATAGCGAGCCCTCTGATTTGATTCTCTGCTTAGCCGCTCCTCTGTCTTGAGAAAGTGCATGATCGGAGCCCGCCAATCGTCCCTGATCTCCACTGAGAAAACCTGCGAAGTCTCCATCTCTCTATTATCACAGAGTAAAATGATCTCATCGCTCCAAGTTTGTTCTACAGCGCTAGCCATGCGTGCCAGTAAGTCTGCCTTAGTGTTCTCTTCCTGGGAGATTTGCTCGAGTTTAAATTCCATGAACCTTTCTTTCATTTCGCTGATTTTGGAATGGTACGCTTTCATCCGCTGATCTTTGACATTATAACCACCCGAGAACTGTTGAGCTACCAACTGGGAATCTGTCTTGATGATGACACATTCGGCCTTAAGTTCTGACAGAATGTGTGCCCCTCTGACTACCGCTTCATACTCGGCTTCATTGTTAGACAACCGGCAGGTGAACTTTATGGCAAATTGATATGTCCCGTAACCCAGTGAAGTGATATAGACCCCGATCCCACATCCCTCTTTTGTTACCGATCCATCCACAAAGGCCACCCAGAACTCTGGTACTGGACGACGGGTTGTTTCTTGTATGAAGTCTGCTAACGCTTGTGCTTTGATCGCCGTTCTCGGCTCGTACTCTACATCGTACTCCCCAAGCTCCACAGCCCATTTAACCATTCTTCCTGACAAATCCGGGCGGCCCAACACTTGTTTAAAAGGTAGAGACGTACGCACCACCACTCGGTGTGAAAGGAAATAAGGCCTCAACTTTCTTGCCGTAACCATGACTGCCAGAGCAGCCTTCTCAATCTCTGTGTAATTTAGTTCGGCACCTTGAACTATTCTGCTGACAAAATAAATTGGTCTCTGAAGACTTCCCTCTTCTCTGATGAGTACCGAGCTAACTGATTCTTCCCCCACGGCTATGTACAAATATAGTGTTTCTCCTGGTACCGGCTTGGTCAGAGTCGGGAGTTTGGCCAGATACACTTTAAGATCTTCAAATGCCGCTCGGCACTCCTCTGTCCACAAGAATTTGGTTCCTTTCCTTAGGATTTTGAAAAATGGCATGCTACGCTCTGCCGATCGTGATATAAACCTGCTCAGCGCAGTGATGCGCCCGTTGAGAGTCTGCACCTCCTTGATTCCTCTGGGCGGTGTCATTTCCATAATAGCTTTGACCTTCTCTGCATTAACCTCAATCCCAGCAGGCGTGACTTTATATCCCAAAAACTTCCCTGTTGTGACCCCAAAGGTGCATTTCGCAGGATTCAACATAAGCCGATGATCTCTGACCACCGTGAAGATTTCCTCCAGATCAGAAACATGATCCTCTGCCCTGACACTTCGTACAAGCATGTCGTCCACGTACACTGAGATATTCTTAGTAAGCTGTTCCTTGAATATTTTTTCCATCATTCGCTGATACGTAGCTCTTGCATTTTTTAGGCCAAAAGGCATACTTTTCCATCCATATACTCCACAACAAACGGCGAAAGCCGTTTTGGCGATGTCTCCCCTATTCATCCTTACCTGATGATATCCCTGATATGCATCCATCATGGATAGTAAAGCACACCCCGAAGTGGCGTCCACCAGCTGGTCAATCCTCGGCAGAGGATAGTGATCTTTCGGGCAAGCGGCGTTCAGGTCTCTAAAATCTACGCACATCCTCCACGTATTTGTCTTCTTTGGTACCATCACCGCGTTTGAGATCCATTCTGGATATTGCACCTCCACGATGTGCCCGGCTTCCAACAGCCCATAAACCTGCTCCCTTATTGCAGCATCCTTCTCGGCCCCAAAATTCCTTGTTCGTTGTTTTACTGGCTTGATTTTAGGATCGACATTAAGGCAGTGCTCCGCCAGCCTTCTGTCAATTCCCTTCAAATCGGCGGTGCTGAATGCGAACACATCCGCATTTCTGCGCAAGCAAACAATGAGCTCGTCTCTGACTTGATCACTCATATTAGACCCAATTTTGGTCTGAAACCCTTCTTTTCCAGGGAACAATTCAATCATGTTGCAGACATCGCTGGTGGATACCAACGCAGTTTTTTCTATACAATCTCTGTCTTTCAATAAATCCGCCAACTCTTGACGCTCCTCTGCCGAAGCATTCACCTTGCCCACCTTTCCCCTCTTCCGTGCGTCTGATCCCTCTGTCATTCTTTCTCTTTTCTGCCCCGATGAGTGTGTAAGCATTTGGACGTGGCATGCTTTTGACGCTGTTTGATCCCCACAAACTTCCCCTACTTTTCCCCCCTCGATGGGGAATTTCATTTTCAAGTGGAACATGGAGATTACTGCCCTGAACGCCGTCAAGGCGGGCCGTCCCAATATGACATTGTACGCGGGCTTGGGCAAGTCCACAACTAGAAATCGTACCATCCTTGCTCGGCTGCTAGCGGCTGCACTACCAAGGATTAATGGCAACTCCACATAACCCAGCGGCATGACCATCTCGCCCCCGAACCCAAACAAAGGGGCGTTCGTTGGCTCAATCTTTACTTCAATACCCATGTTTTGAAGACATTCCTTGTACAAGATATTCACGGCACTCCCCGAGTCAATAAAGATACGGTGAACCATGCAGCCTGCTATGTCCGCCATGATGACCAGCGCGTCATCATGCGGGTACATTAGCGTACGTATATCCTCTGCTCCAAAAGTGATCGCCGGCTCCTCTGCCGCACTCGTAATTTCCATGACCTGTTTGTGGTAATACCCTGACTTTACTGCTCTGACGACTTGTTTCTTAGCCCGATTTGATGTGGGCGTCCCATTCTCTCCGCAAATCATATGCACTTCCCTTTTGTACGGTGGAGGAGGGGCTTACCTCTCTGCCCCCTCTCTGCGATTATCCCGGTTGTCCTCAGGCCTACGATCTCTGTTGTTTCCCTGCTCTTGTTGATGATCCCGATTATTTCTCTGATCCCTCTGATCTCGCTGATCCCTTTGATCTTTCTGATCATTCCGCCTCTGGCCCTCATTTCCTCTGTCAATAAACTGGTCAAGATATCCCTGGCGCACCAATAACTCCAATTGGTGCTTAAGATGTCCGCAATATTTTGTGTAATGTCCGAAAGAATTGTGATACTCACATAACTTGTTATTAGACCCCTCCTGGGGTGGCCCATTCCGATAGGTTCCCGGTGTCCGAAAGAATGGTTGGTCTTTTATCAGATGGAAAATTTCATCTTGTGGTTTATTCAAGGGCGTGTACTCAGTAAACCGTGTAACCTCGTTCACAGTGCGCTATTGATGGGATGGCATTCCTCCCTGGGGTGGCAGTACCCTCGGAGGCAATCCT